>NW_024884364.1:63075668-63299621 GCF_019232065.1 Centrocercus urophasianus | reverse complement strand
CCACAACAAAGAACCCGACAGGGTAAAGGAGTATGTGCATAAGAGTGACAGAAATCCGGAGCCAAGATTACCACATCTGATATACAGTACCAAGTGGAATGGTTATGTGATCTTTAAGCAAGAAGAGAAATTAATGTTCTCTGTAAGATAATCCAAATTTTCTTTCTTTGCTTTCCTGGGCTTTGCAAGCTTTTTATGCATAGCACTCATGGATGAACCCTGACAAAGTTTTGTGCAGTGATTTAAAATAAAAGCAATACATGGTTTACTATGAAAACTGAGGCAGTTCAACACAGAGCCTTCAAGGAGTGAATTTCAACTGGCACTCAATTCAGCATTTCAGGAATCTTTAAGAGAAAACAGATTGAAGTATTTAAAGTTCGTATAAATCACAACAACAACAAAAAAAAGGAACACTTTTTCACTTATCTACTTGATAAATAGTAAGAAGGAGCGATATTAAGCTGGAAGCTTAAAAATTTCATATGGGATCATGCACAAAGCAGGTTTGGTTCTACTGAGGATCTGATATTGTAATAACCAAACAAAAAATGGAACTTGAGTGGTTTATATGTGTTATCAGAACTCTTCAGGTGAATGGAAGCCTTAGTGAGAGGATACACTTTTTTATGTAAACTGCAGAGTCTTCTGATAAATGTTTAATATTAAACTTATCTAAAATTCTTACAAACTAAAACATACAAGGACAACATATACATGAAGTAGTTCAAGTTGCTTTTATTGTGGCTCTAAGAAACGGTTTATATTATGTTAGATATTTCTAATCAAAAATGAGTCAGAGTTACATAAATAAAAGATTCTGACTGACTAGATGAAGCTGGCCACAATAGACTGTGCGGACTTATTCATCAGTGCATGTCAGACTGGAAAGCACAGCAGCCTTTTGGCTCTGTCTTAGACATTTCTTCAACAGAGAGTTTTTCTCATTTCAGTTTGTAGTCCCAGAATTCATATGCTTGCCAAGAATAGGATAATAATGACAAATAAACATTGTATCTGGTGACCCATAAATATTCATGTTTCTTCATCATATCTTGCTTTTTATATATTTGTAGGTTTATATTCCTGTTCATCCAAAAATATTTAAATGGTGAAGTTTATTTGCCAAGGATATTAGTCAGATATAGCAGAATATTCACTGGAAGCGAATTCGTAGCATGAAGATCTGTTCTGAATTCTTAGTAAAAATTCACTTAAAATGAATTCTTCCTATCAGGATATGGAAGCATAGATCATGAATCTTGTATCTAGCCACTGGAATTTTAATTCTGAATTAGAAAAAGGGCTAAAAATTTTAATTCTCCAGACAAGAAATTGCAACACATAGCCACATTTTCTCTCTTATGATCTCCCTTTTCCTGAGGACTGAGGCTGGTAGTGAAATGACATGCCAGACAAGTAGAAGAACAAGGAATTAGACTGCTGGATACCAATCAAGCACCATATGCAGTAAGAAGCATTCCTTACTCACTCCTGTAGATTTTGCTCAATTTAAAGATGTCTTCTTAATTGTCTTAGTTAATTCTTGTCAAGTTATTTCCAGTCAGGAATATATAACCTAAATGATTATATGAACCATTCAAAATGATGAAAATCAGGAGAAAAATTTGGACTGAGACAAAGCAGTCAGTTAAGTACAACATTCAAATTTCATTAAGAACTCGGCATCTTAGCACTGATTTTTGAATGTTTCTGTTACAAATCCTAAGTCACCACTTCTCTATCCTACAGTTAGTAAGGGACTTTGTTTCTCTACACATGTTCACAGGAAGATACCTTTTCCACACAAATTGGCAGCATTATTGTTCACTCCAGACAATGTAAACAAGTGGTCTTCCTTTGCTGAGGACTTCAGAAATGCTACAGTATCTCAGCTCAATTAGCTTAATCAAATACCCACCTCATCACCTACACCCAATTGTTCCACAATATGAAATACTGTGTCCAGTCATCAAAGAAGTCATTAGTCTATGGTGGAAAAGAGATGCTGAAGCTCCTACAAAAAGAATGGATTACTAGATAGCACGTTTGTAAGGTCACACAAAGGATGCAAGCAGTGAAACCCATGAGAACATAAGAACCTACTGTGTTGTACCGGTTGTCCATATTGTCCAGTATTTTGTCTCAGTGGCAACAGCAGATGACACTCAGGGGCAGTACGTGAGCCTTGTTATTATCTGTAGCCCATTGATTTTGTACTCATCCTGCATACCAGTGGTATTAGAAAATGCATTCCTATCTACTCCTTCTACATCTCTTTGCAGACTTACTGTCTATGAATTTTTCTGACTCTTGTTTTAGATCTGCTTTGAGATTCTGCCTTCACAAACTTCTGTGGTACCAAATTCTCAAAGTTCACAACACCATGGGTAAAAATGCCTGCCCCTTCTCTGTTTTAAACCAGGCTCTTACTTTTTTCATGGATTGCCCCCTATTTCTCATAGTGTGGAATTTGATGAGCAACAATTCTGCATTATCTATCACCTTTGTGGTACAACTTCACTCGTCTACCACCTTCTTCTTTTTACCCAACTGAAGATAGATATGACTTCAGTTTATTAAACAACTGGGTTTTGTCACACAGATCAACACATCCCCAGCACCCCTGGGGTGCTTTGCTCATTACTGGCATCCAAACAGATTTTGCACCACTGGCCACCACCCTTCGGGTCCAGCTACTCAGTTTTCTACCCGCCTCATTTTCTGTTCATCCAGACATATTTGAACAGTTTATCTATGAGTAGAAAGTTATAGGGGCATTCTCAAAGGCATTACTGAAGTCCAGGAATGCAAAATCCACCTCTTCCCCTCATCCATCAGGCCAGTGATTTCACTGTAGAATCTTTTCAAGCCAGACAATGAACATTTTATCCACATGTGATTTATAGAATTTTGAGTTCCTGACCATACAATTTAAGAGTCTTCACAATATTGCTGTAATGCAACTTTTTGGTGTGTCTTTTCTCTTAAAAGTTATTCTAAAATACAGAACAATTTGAATAGATGTAATGAGTATATGCCTTCCTACACGCCATCTGCAGAGTTATCTCCTTTCCTGTAAACAAAAAAACCCATACTTTTTTAATCCTGTAGTCAACCAGATCAAAGTATCTCACTCCATTTTCTCTCTTTTATATCTACTGTTGTAGTGTCTAAAAGAATTTCCATTGAAATATTTAAGATGTTGTTACTATTCACATAATACGCATGCTGTGGGAGGTCTGGGAGCCACATTCACATTTCCTCGAAAGAAAGCTAAGAAAATCTAACACATATGGAGAGAGAGTTTTTTCAGTCATTTCCTTGTTTGTATCTGGACAGCTATTGGCAAATGTCTGCCTATTTGCCTGGTGAAATGTTTTAAGTCTTACAAATAGCTAAGTACTGGAAAGCAAAGGACCAGTTTTCTGATTCAACATTTGAACTCCAGATACAGCTAGAGGTACCTGCCAGGCCCTTCTTTAGCCTTTGCTTTCCCCTGAAGACCTAGTAAATCAACCCAGCCAGCTGAGCTTGACTGCTCCTTTGCCCTGTGTCAAAGGAACAATCATACTTTGCTTATTCTATATCTGTCTCCTCTTGCAACTTGCTAGAACTTCTCTTGCTTCCCTTCCTGTGCTTTGCTTTGCACTGAAATTCTCTGGCTGTATGACCCTTGCCTCTCACCTTCCACTAGTTTCACCCGTCAGATTGGTACAGCTGTATCTGATTTCCTGCCCTTTGACTCCGATTCTGATCTCAATTCTTGTTTAGATGCTTGCCTTGTGTACATTTACTTTTACTACTTGACTTTGACTTGCCTCTTCCTATTGATTGGGCTCTACACTGAATACCGGGTAATCCGAACTGAGGCACTGATTACTTGCTTAAGTTGCCAAGGAAAATTATTTTCCTTCTTACTCTTTGTTTCTTTTTGATACTTTAGGGATAAAAAAAATATATAATTTCAAACTGAGGTAGGAATGATTTGTTTCTGTGAGGAGAATATTTCTTTAACTGCAGAATGAAGTTGTGTATCTTGTACTCTGCTCTCAAATCCAGAACAGCAAATGTTTGCCCATCTCCTGACCCAAGCTTCTGCCAGAAACTGTCTTGCCAACTGAGCTCAGCATCAATCAGCTTGATAATAGATACGTATCAACTAGCTCAGGACAGTGGTCATGGCCTCAAACTACTGGCGTTCAAGGAGTTTGTGGACAATGCTTTCAGACATAGAATTTGAATTTTGGGTGGTCATGTGTTGATGATCCTTGTGGGACCCTTCCAACTCAGAATATCTTACAATTTTATTATTCTAAGTGAAGGATTTTTTTTGCCTTGACAGAGAACAGATGTGTATTCCCAAACCGTGGAAGTGTATTTTTGATCATGTTTTCAAATACTTATTTCAAAGCCTTGAGAAAATGGTTAGCAGGTTAAGCAGGACTTACCATACAGTACAACCGTAAAGGTTTTTTCTTTGAGGCAGTAAGAAGAAATAGTCTCACTGGATCATAGTCTACCTTTTTCTTCATACTAGCAACAGCAGAGATTTCATGAAGTGGCAATCAAGAGAAATGTTATAAATACCATTTATGAATGTACAGTTTATCTTTGTGTGCAGTCCATACTCTCACTCAGGAATACATTTAAGCAAGTGCTTGAGTGCTTTCTTACAAGGGATAATTTCCAACCAAGGGCTCTGCACATCATCTCTTTTGCTAGGGCAAGAGTGAAAGCTAGGATTATCTTCAAAGTTCACTTAGTTCTTCATTTTCACATTGCCACAGTTTTCTGAAGAAACCATTCCACATTAAGATATGCATTTTCCATATATGATTCAGCAGTGACCTTTTTGTTTTAAGCAGCAAAACCCAGTCCTCTTTTTTTTTTTTTTCTTTTTTTTACAGCTTCAAAGAGGAAAAATATGTATTTTTTTCTTTTGCTAAAAAGATTTTAAGATGTGGTTTTGTAGAAATCAAAGCAAAATGGATATGAAGAGGCACGTTCAACTACTTCAGTTGTAAGTTTAGTTACAAACCAAACCTGACAATTAGTGGCACCCACAAAAAGGATCCTGCATTCACATACATACACACTTCACATATACAACCAGCGATAATTTTTATTTGTAGATTGACTGGCACTTCTCAGACTCCACATGATCACAGTCTCACAAACAAACATCAGGACCTGTTCCTGCTGATGCCTTGATCCTCTGCTAACACACTCCCTGTCTTGCTTAACAAATAAACCTTACAGTGGGGGAAGAGCTTCTACAATGAAAAGTGCTATTAAGACCTACAAGATTGCGTGCTGACCATTCTTTCTTTTTCATTCCTGGACTTCATTCTCCCATTGATAATCTATGGTTAGCCCTTTATTGTGTCTTTTGAGCTTGTTCTTCTCTTTCTTTTTTCTTCTCTCCCACTTTCAGCTCAGTATCAATGTTTCCTCAGGATATTTTCTTTTTTTCACTAGATATTCATGTACTGTGCCCTATGGTTCTCACTGATGGAATATGTGCACACAGCAACACTATTTGGACAAAAGTAAGAGATCAACTTTTTGGTAGCAAGAGTTAGTAGCTTTTTACTCCATCTGAAGCGTTCTAACAAAAAGCAATGAACCTAGGAATTAAATGGACTTCAGCATCCCTAGATTCACAGGGAAGAACTTTCTTAGCTAGGATGTTGATGACCCAGATCCCAGATTGCACACAAATTGCAAAAAGGGTAGTAGCCTGATATTCCTCCTGCTCACCCTGAAACGGATCAGCCAACAGACACAAACTAGTGGAGCAGAGAGAAGTCACAAGTTTGAACAGAGAATGTGATGAAGAAATTCCATGACTCAGCAATGTCCTATCTTGGCTGTAATCTCCAATGCACTCTTTCCAGATCTGAGTCTGCAAAATTTAGGCCCCTCCTCAGTCAGAAATCCAGAAGATTAGAGATAAAAATTAAATCTGTACTAATGCATTGAGCAGTCATTCCCAGGTCTTGGTATGGCCACATATTTTTGAAATATTCAATTTCACATCTGGGGACATTTGGATGCACAGAAGCCCTGCCCCCTTGTGTCACTTCCACTCAGCAGGGATACGCAATGGCTGTTGGCAATGCCCTGTAGCTATGCTTAAATATTTAAGGGCTTGGGTCACATGATGGTATGCATGGAAAGACAAATCTGAGCACTGATCAATAAATGTGTCTTTCATTGAACGCTGTCAGTGTAGGAATGGAGACACTCACAGGTAAAACGGATTACACTCAGGAGCTCAGAAGTAAATTATAGCACCAAACATGTTTTTGCAAACAACAGAACATTTACACAGAATACAAATACCAACACACCAAAGCAAAGTACAGACATTGAGATGCTTACTTGAATATCCAGTATAAATATTCCTCACTTCTAGCCACCCCTGAGAATGCAGAGGAATGGTTTAAGATTCATACACTACTCACCTTTAAAAATATGAAAAATGAAATACTCAGCTTATGGTAGGATACTGAGCATGAAACACTGAGCATAAAGAAGAGGTTAGATTTTAGTTTCTTTGGTTGTGCATGGACCTTTCCTAATTCTATTGAATCTAGTAGAAATATATTTTAAAGGTAACTAACTGAATGGAGAACAAAACTTGCTACTGTGGCTACATACACACACAAATGGTGAGGTTTTGGCAAAGGACAATGCAAAAGAATTGCAAAACCACACTGCAGCATCTGAATCTCATTGTCTTTTAGAACATGAAGATTTCTAGCTTAGAAAAAATAGCTAATTTCTGAATAAAGAGAAGTAGAAAGATGGAATTCCACTATTTTGTTCTTCTTGGCTGAGATAATGAATATTGTACTGAATATGGGAAATTGCTAATTTGTTCCCTTCTACATGTACTTCTTGAAGAGGAATTCTGATAATTCACCAAAGATAGCTAGAGAATTATAGAATGCCATCCATCCATTCAATACTGTTTTTCACTCCATTCCCATTTTCTTCATTATTCTTTCCAAACAGGAAAAAAAAAAAAGAAAAAAGAGAAAAGGAGACCAGTGCTAAGTTTTCTCTTTCTCCAGTCTTTTTAATAAAAAATCACGACGTGAACCTCTAAGGACCAAATGTAGAAATCTGCCATCTGTTCTCATCCAAGTGTCACTCTTGTTAACTTTAGAAAATTTTGACTAATTTTTCTTCCATCTTATATGTATTTTTTTTCCCCTTTTCTTGTTTCTCAGCCCTTCACAGTGGTACTCAAGAAAATAAGGGAAAAAATACAATATACTGTCCAAGTAAGACATTTAAAATATTTAGATATCTACAGTAGCTTTTCCCCCTTGTAAGACATGCAGGGTATTTGTATTCTAACCAGCTTTCATTGCTAAAGTGCAGTGTAAGCGTGTAGTGCTCTTTGAGACATCAGTATGTCACTGATGGCTTTGTCATTCATGAATAAGATAGCCTGTCAAACCTAATTTTGGTGACACTGTTATACCGAACCATGATATATCGTTCTTACATATTTTGAGGATAAGTATTCTTCAGCACCATGTGGTATACAGTTAAGCAAAAATCCCCACCCTAAACGACATAATGACATAACTGAGACTGGTTTCTGCAAAAATAGTACTTACGAAGCATAGCACAGTAGTCACTGTATATTCATTCCTTCTCCCATCACTTAATTACATCACCCTTTAAGACAGACATATAATGTAATTAGAGATTTGAACAGTTCACAGCCAGATCACTTAAAGTAACACTGTTAATGGGCTTTAGAAGTTCTCCCTTTAATATTGCCAGTGTTATAACTTCTAATTACCTTAATAATTAGGGCTGTGTCATTCATGATTGAGGTAACAGTTGCTAACACTAATGGGTATTAGAGGTCTCTCACAAGGCATGTTTTCATGTTCTTATCCAGTTGCTTAGGGCAGACAAGAGCTATTTGTCCTTAGAAACATAGTGGTTGCTATGTGGTGGCCTGGGCAGAGGCATCCTTACCACTTTAATATTGCCACCAACATTGCTGTTTTCATTGAGGAATGGCTACAAAATGCATTCACCATGCACTACTCTTGAATTGCAAATATGGCACCTATGGACAAAATCTGCTGGACTCTATTTGCTATTGTCATTATTTCTACAAATAACAGAATAAACTTGAAGGTCGGCCTTGAATGAAATTAAAAAAAATCCATTGGTAGTCCCTAAACTGGTAGTGGTTAAGATTTTCAAAATTTAAGAGGACACATTTTCCTGGATGTGCTTCATTGTGCACAGGTAATTCAGAAGAGTAATTACTATTAGGTTTACAGCCAAAAGGAAAACAATTGGAATTCATAGGTTTTTTTACTTAGAAATAAGGCTACTATCACCTTTTCAAATGAGATTCTTTTTTTTTCTAAATACTTCTGGCATATAATAACAACAATCTTATTTCATGAGGAGTATGAAGAGTAAAAATGTTATCATCTGTATTTGTCTGAAACTAGAAATGCAGAGATAACAGCCTGCTTGTTGGTCATGTTGCACCTTGAGGTTTAAGAGGATAGTCATGAAAGAATGAATAACTCAGAATTCACTTCACTGTCTTCCATACCCTAAATTTATTGAAAGTCATATATAACCAACAACCAAAATAAAATTTAGAGAACTATCAACCATAGGTAGATTGAGTAAAAAGGCAGTTTCACAGGACATTCATCATGCAGGTTTTAAGAACCTAGATGGTCCCAGAGGGCTGATGTGGAAATTAATTTTATTTAGTTTACTTTCTGGAACTTCATCATGCTGTATACTACAATTGTACTAGAAAGTCTTAGATCCTCAGGGAAGGGGTGAAAGCATTTATCTCATAGATTATTATTATTTTTTAAACCTAGATGTATCTGATGTCCTTTCTGAGTCTAAATTACACTAAACAGGTAAAAGGGCATCTCTGTAATGCAGAGACTGCCCTGGAGATTAAAAAAAGAAGAAAAAAAAAGAAAGAAAAAAAAAGATTAATTCATCTCTGTCCCACTAAAAAAGATCAGGAACTTAACATTTATTAGACTGGACATGAAGGACATAGTCATATAGATAAGAAACAGATGGTACATTAGCCCTTTAAACTACAACATTGAAATCAATACACTGTGCAGACTTCACAAAGACACTCCCATTCCTCTTCATCTAAATTAAAATCTGGATATTAAAAAAAATAATAAAAAAAAAAACCAAAAAAAACCCCCCACCAAACTTACATATCTACCTCAGCAACAAGTGTGAAAATTTCCTTCCCTCATCAGGTAAAAATATATTGAGCTCATGTTTGAATCAGATTTAATTTCTACAGACTTGCAATATTAGTTTGGCAAGTATCCTTGCTCCTTTTCAGTGAAAACAAAACCAAATAATTACAGTAGCACCACCTGGTCTGCCTTTACTTGAAAACGTAAATACAGTTCCTCAAATACAAGTACAATCTGACCAAGGAAATAATTCCTACTAGGAATGATCATACTTTCTGTTAAATATCCCTACATTCAAGTCATTATGAGAGTGTTTACATCAGTAAATAATTATATGCATGCATATTCATATATATATATGTTCATGTACAGTGTATGTGTATATACGTGTATGTATGTATGTTTGTGTACACACACATATATTAAGATGACACCAGTGCCAAACATTTTGATAACCTAAACATTTGATAAACCTAAAAGCTCTCAGAAAATCTTCACTGGATACAAACTTATTTCACTTAATTTCGGAGTTCTACTATTAAGCCCCTGAAAAAAACACCCGCACAAAACAATTAGATATGTTGCAGATCCTAAATCACCTTAAATCATGCCAAGATCATCTATGCAACAAAACAAAACACAAAGTAATCCAAACTATATGGTGTATACAAAGATGACAATCTTAAATGAGTAAGCTGAAGAAATAATATCTACATACATATTGTCATTGAGAAATCTGCAGCAGATTTCCGGGTGTAATAACAACATTCCTTGTTTATGGGCCTTTCATTGTGTAGCACTATTACATTAAATGACTAAGTAATTTCTCATATGCACAATCCTGTATCATATTTATAATTATAAGGTTATACATAGTATAATAGCAACAAGGCTGTAGTAGTACTTCACATTAACACTTTATGCTTGCATTTTGAACAACAACTTAATGCAAATACTTCCACTGAACATCTGAGGTAGAGTAACCTGGCTTGGTGAAAGACAGGCCCACACCATGTATTAAAGAAAAATATCTTTTAGCTCTTATATTAGCAGAACACTTATTTCCTTTGTGCACTGGATGGTGACAAATCCAGTCTTTCCACACACCAGAGGACGGTGTTCGGTGTTCTGGAGCTACCATTTCTCTGACTTCTACACACATCCTCTTCTCTGTCATGACACCTCCACTTTGAGCTGCTATCTAAGAAGAAGCAAAATAGAAGCACCTCTCCCATTCTTAATTCTAAAAAGTTTATTCTGTGCTTTCCATTCCGTGCTTTGGGTAAAAGCTCACAGCTAACCTGGATTGGTTAATTCAATTTTTTATATTGTACCACGAGGCTGGAAAGTGTATTTTACATTCTTTGGATTATCTCTAAAGCAAAGACAGATAAAGAAAAGGAATGTGATGAAAGAGAGTCAAAGTCAAGCCATCTATATGCTGTCTAAATTCTAGTTTAAGTGACCAATAAGGACAGCCTTTATTACACTTGTATTAAAAATTTCCATTTGGATTATCATCCAGGTTGCCTTTACATCAATTGGAGAGGAATTGGTACTTCTAAGAGTACAATTCAACTCCTCCTTCATAGATGTCCCAGAAGGGCCTTACAATCTCTATCTTTAGAGATATAAAAACTTGGCTAGACATTTAAAACTGTTTGGATAAATCATATGCATATTTCTCTCTGTTAGCAGTAAAGGGAACCCGTCTCTTCCACTTCTGTTCTAAAGTCTTCTCACCTATAGGGAGATTTCCTGGTGCTGCTCCTTTGCCTGCTTTTAAGCTTCTTGTAGATAACAGTGCAAAGTCAAACACTGCCTCTATTTTGGATAAGAGAGCTCCCAAGACATACTGAGAAGCTCCCGGGTCAGGAAATGACTCATACAGGTCTCACCTGCTCTCTGGAATGATCGCAAAATAAGATGGGTTGTGTCAAAAATCTGCCTGATGCTGATGAAAGCATTTTCAGCACAAGAGAATTGCTGAACACAGGGTAAAGCACAGGAGTCATCATTATTTCCATTTCAAAAGGACACAAGTGATGACCACTTTCACACGGTCTATTCCACACAGCCAGTATTTTCCCTTAGCTAGTGTGTGCCTGAGAAATAGCGTCAGTAGCCTAAATTCCAAGTAGAACACGGAATATACTGAATGAGATGCCTTCTTTAGTATATCCTACAAGCATGTTGTAACCTTCTTCTCGTGAGTTATGTGAAACTATTTCACTTCACAGAGACTCCGTGCAAGAAAAGTGCAGTGGTCTCACACATGTATTCACAGGCTTTTTCTAGACCACAGGATGTGTGCACCATACAGACATCCAGACAGAGGCCTGCCTACGCTGTGATTTCCAGGTAGCTATATGCCTGGATTTCCTTCAACTGAACGGGATTGGGATGAGCTACAACTATCAAAACAAAACAAGAAAAATAAGCCCAAACAAACAAATGAAAAAACCCACAAAACAACACAGTAATGCTAGTGTTAATGTTACACTTTGCCATCTGAGAACAATGTGAGAAACCTGTGATCTCACACCAGCTGTGGCATCTCATGAGACAGCCAGAATGTGTATCCAGGTGTAGAACCAGAGAAACACCTCCAAGCCTCCACGTAGGCTGAACAAAGCCAATATTCCAGCCTATCGATCTCTCAGACAGCAAGCCTTCTCTGCATCAAATTCTTAACACTGATATGCTCATTTCTCCTGGCATCCCTAGGTACAGAAATAGAGAAAAGAAAATCAAGATGATTCCTCCTGTTCCTCAAGAACACGAAATTTCTGTTCTCCACCATGGGTAGCCAAAGAAAAAATCACTGAATCAGAAAAATTTTCAGCCACAGAAATATTTTACAAATCAAAATCACTGAAAACTTTTACATATATGGAAGATAGGCATTTTAAAATTTCCACTGGTTTCTTCCTGGAAACAGTAATGGTGGTTAGGAACTTCCTTCTGGGAAAAATAAGGATATCTGTAACTGCCAATTCTATTGATCAGAGCTGAGCTACGAAAAATATCTTCAAATATACGTATTGTATTTAAAAATTCTAGAAAAGCCCAGCAGCGTTCCTGTTAGTGTTACATGGCCAGCAGAGAGCAAAAGGAGAAAAAAAGAACCTTGCTCCAAGCTGTACTGTTTTCTCAACTTCTAAAAAGGTGCAGGCAATAATGTGCCCTTCTGATATTAATATAACCAGGCTACCAGTTTTAATAGTGTTTAAGGTGAAACTACTTCACTCCATTGTCCTCATGCATCAAAAAATCATCACTGGAGTTACTAGAAGGCTGAACATCTGCATGTTTATGAAGAAAGGAGTGATGATTAAGATAAAACCATCCCCTTACTGATCTCAAGCCGCTCTTTCAGATTAAAATAATAAAATTAAATAATATCATAACATTAAAAAACTCAGAGCTTGCTGAGGGTGAGTGAGTTCATGACAGGCACAGGCACTGATAACTACATCCATCCAAAGCATTCTTCACTGACAAATCACCATAGTACAGGTGCATGCATACAGATCAGCTTAAGCGTACTGTCAGATTTTCCTACCTATAATGTTCTCTTTTGGACACAAGTATATTGCCTTGTTAATAATTTCCACATCCTTGAAGAATATTGGAGAAGCAAATAGTGTATACTCACGCTTATGTGCTATATAAAACGCTGTGTGACTCATTCACAGCTCTATAAGCCTATTTCACAGAGTTTTAGTTCATTACTAGGTAAAGCTCAATTTCTGCCCCTTTATCATATATTTTAGCAAGTGCACTTTAAAAAAAATGACTAATTGCATTTGAGTCAACCTGCATACACTGAAGTTAAGCACTGCTTAAGTGTTTGCAGGATTAGGGCTTAAGCTTCCAATTATCCCTATTGCAGCTGTGTGACATACCCCAGTGAATGCATTTCTCATCAGTTTTAATTTACGTTTTCTCTTTTGGGGGACTGAAAAGAGCAAACATGAGTAGAGAATGAGTGCTGTTGTTTCTGCCATGCATACACACCTAATAAACTATAATATTTACTCTATCTATTACCATCAATAATTGAGTTAGAATTTGTGATTCACCGTATCATCTGGTAATCACGCCACATGTGCTACCTCACTTCAGGAAACAGCTCAGAGTTTTAAACTCAAAATTGGGTAAATTCATAAGGTGTGTATGTGTATATATAAGAGTACATACATAATACATGTATATTTGTAGCACGCTCAGCAGTATGTCCTAGGAAATAAAACAGCTACTGGTAGGAAGGCTTTGTGTCTGGTACCCTTTAAAACATCCCAGTTCACAGTCCCCCCTTACATTAAAAAATACTGTTAAGAATTTAGGGCTCCATGGGAATTGTTAGGTGGGCATTTTATTCATTGTTAATTGCACATTGTCATTTTTGGTCCAATTTCTAGTGAAATGCGAATGTATGTGATTTTTTAAAAACAAGGCAGCAATGGACAGATCTGTTTAGCACTGTGTGCCTCCAACATTGGTACTGAATAAGATTACAAAGAATATGCATAACTTTTATTATCGATTTATAGCAGAAAGGTTCTTTAAATGGGAAAACCATCTTAGTGACTCCATACCAATTTTTTTTTTCCCCAAAATTATTTTTATTCATTATTTTAGTCCTACCTCTGTAAGGGAAATACGAGCTGTGCACTCTCGTTTAGACTTTACCATCATCTGAAGTTTTGATGCAGAATTCAGGGCTCCTTTAAAGCGAAGCTGGGCATTCATGTTGGGAATTCACTTCTGACACTCACCTGAAACACTATCTTCCATGCCGCTGATGTTTTGTGCAGTAAGAGAAACCCTTTATCCTCAAACTCCAGCCAACATCTCAAGCTCGACTGCTGGTTCTGTTCAAGAATTTCACATTCAGTACAGAACTGGCTTATGATCACTGACTAAAACAAGCAGCAGTTATGTTGTTACTCTCAGAAAGCTTGGTGGCAGAACTCCCCAGAAGACCTCTCCCAGCAAACACAATTGCTAGTGACACTTCTGAACAAATTAACAGTCACATTTTAAAACTCTGATTTAACTCTGAAGTTAAATGTAAAACAAAGGTTACTCAGCTGCTGGAAGTGGGAAATATGGTCCTAATTCTTCTGTTTGATTACTCTATAGCACAGGAAAGGAGCAAGAAAGGCAAGCAACGTCATCCCCTGGACTGTAAATCCAAAAAAAGCAACGGTGGTGAACAGCAAAAAATAATTAGTTTTGACATTGAGAGAGAGGGAGCAAAGAAAATGCAGGGATAACACAACCAATGACCTATCACAACACAGTTTCTTAGGCTGGTGTTTGAAAGCATGTATGTGTGCAAGAGAGAAGTGTATCTACCTGCAGGATTACAAATACATGAAGCCATAACCTGTTGAGGATTTACAGGAATATTAACACAACAATCTGTTTCAACATAGCAGAGCTAGTCCTGCCCAGCTCTCCTGAAGACTAACAGGAGGGACACTCCTAAGA
This sequence comes from Centrocercus urophasianus, assembly GCF_019232065.1. Classification (NCBI taxonomy): domain Eukaryota; kingdom Metazoa; phylum Chordata; class Aves; order Galliformes; family Phasianidae; genus Centrocercus; species Centrocercus urophasianus. The sequence continues at coordinate 63,284,883 of NW_024884364.1, read as the reverse complement.
GGAAGGGAGAGTGCTGCAAAGGGAGCGAGGCTTATCCAACCCAACTGCAGGGGCAAAAAGAAAGCAAGCTTTATTTTTTGCCTAATTAGTGATGCTTCTCAAAATGTGGACGAGCAACATCATGCAAATCCTAACACAGAATCACAGTGCTTCTGCAGTCATTTGGCAAAAAAACTTAATCAGTAACCCCTGGTTTTCTGGCTGCTGGTGGATACCTGTGTGATGACCGTAGTCCTTTCTGGTTCTACGATGAGCCTGCATAAAATTATTTCTCATTTAACAGTGTGCACTTAGATGGTTGTGAATAAGAAGAGATACCACGTTTGGGCCAGAAGCAGTATTTTCTGTCCAATGGGTAAAACATGAATTGTAACAAAAATGCAGATAACTGTAACTGCAGAGCTACAATTATCCTAATTGTAATACCACCACCTATAACTGATGTTCACTTCTTTTTCATGTGTGATTCGTATCAGCTTTTTTCTTTCTTCTCCACTTTGTTGTTTGATCACTTCCACAGTGCACCAATTGTTTATGCCATCATCAGACCATTATCATTCTACTGTTGTACAAGTAAATTAGGTTAATTAGGTATTACTAATACTGCTACTGCACTTTTACAGTAATAGGAAAGGGCAATACAAATCTGCCGTCAGTGCTATTTTTAATTCCAGTATGCAATGTATCTATTTAAACAATAACACTAAAAAGATCACAATAGCTTATTAATGATGTGAGTGGCATGGTCCAAGGAATCTGGTGGAGAAATCTTTGGTCCTATTTGTTTCTACCAAAAACCCATATTTAGTGCATACTGAGTTATGGCAAGATCAAAATCACAGGAGAAAAAAGGTGCTTGCCAATTTAACAAGTAACGCTGTTTACTGTCATGGTTTTGCATTTTAGGAATTCAAGAGAAACACCTTGGCACCACCAAGCCAAGGATTTGGATTTAGATCCAAGCATTAAATCCATCCAGTAGGAGACCACACCAGTTCAATTGCCCTATAAAGATGGTGCGTGTCATCTGCCACCAACAAATGCTGGCACTTTGTATCATGCATGCTTGGTGATATTGGGACAATGAAGCATATTCATTTTTTCAAAATGCTTTCATACAAACTCAGCTTCAATCTACAGTGTGAAACAGCCTTTTGAGAACCTCTCCATAGTAAATGCTCCTACAGAAATTTCTTTTGTAGATTTTCTTTAGATTTTTTTAAAGACCAGTCTTTAAAACAAGGAAATCTTATGTGAAACAGAATTAGACTCTTCTTCACTGTTAGTAAAAGGACACAAGTATTGACTGTATTTTTCAGTTTTTCTGTAAATAACAAGTCTCCCTGCATTTTCCCTGATATTAATGTACAGTGTAAATACTTCTGGGAGAGAGAAGAGATCAAGGCAAGTTCATCTCAGTGTTCCTATCTTCAGATTCTCAAATGCGTTAGGTAAAGAACTGCTACAAATATTTGGGGGTTAGAAGTGCACACAAATTACCAGTAACATTTCCCCTTTGATTGCAATCATTATGAATAACAAACACTGTCACATTAGAAAGAGAACAAGATGACATGATACCATATAAAATGACACTGCCAGAAACATACCTGTAAATGAAAGCTTTGAGAAACTGCTATCGTTTTAGTAGGAAATATAGCTTACTTGAATAAATATTCAATATTCTCTAAGGGTTTGAATTAAATACAGACCTTAATAATTACCCTAATTACTTCTGTTGTGATTCTACCTTTGAGTCTACATGAAACAAACATCTAACAATTAGTTGCACTTTCATTTAATCAACTGGTTCTTGAATAAATAGCTGTTAGTATTTTTTTTTAACAAACTCATTCTTTTAGAAAGACCAAAGATAATATTGTTTGTTTCAATTTTACAATACGCAATATGTCATTATTTTGGAATAACATATTTGTTTGTTTTATTTTTCCCAGCAACTGAGGTCCTCTATCTAGCCACAAAAGAAATACAACAAAAGCTACGGCAGAAGGTGGAACGCATTATTTGGTAACACATCTCAAACACAGCCTGGACAAACCACCTCTGAGGGTAAAAACATACATCACATTTCAGCTTCCAAGCCCAATTTAGTCTTCAGTCTCTCCACTGAGCCTGTCAATTAGGGTGTCAATTAGGCCTTGATCCAGCAGAGCACCGAAGCATGTGTGTAATCTAAGCATGTGAATAACCCTGTTGCTCACTGCAAATCAGGATGATGTTGATGGGGGACAAATGAACAGGGCCACCAGATCATTCTCACATACAGCAATTACAGCATATTTTAAAATATTTTCTTGATGAAGCAACATACTGGAAAATTGTAGCATTTGTCATCTCTGCTGCTTTTGGAGCCAGTATAAAGCAGAGTTGTTGTTCACACATTTCTTTTTTTTTTTTTTTTTTTTTTTGTAGGCAGAAAAAAGCTCAGTGTGCTGTCCTCTAAAACTGTTTATGAAATCAGCACCACTACAAAACATGCTTTTTACAAAAGGTGACACCTCTCTTTATAAAGATATACAGCAATAAAATAGCTTATTCTTGTGTCGTGCAAACACTGGATTTCAGTGTTGACATGTCATTAGATTCAACACTAGTGAGGCAGGTTCTCTGGATGTATAACTTGGGCTGATTCACTGTTGTGTGGTGAAGCTTCCCTTAAACCAAAATGAAAGGGTAAGCCCTCTCTATTTCCAAAACACTGAAGTCCCCTGCTTATAAAAGTATTTTCCTAGAGTAGCCTTTTGCTGCTGTTGGCTGCATATACACACAGTGTGTTGTAAGGCATGTCAGCAGTCATTGCAAACTGATGTATAGTCCTCTCCCAGCAAGGGAAAACACAGCTGGAGCACGAGATTCCCCAGTTAGAGGGGAATCACTCAAAACTGAACAATGACACCACAGCAGACGTCTTAGCAGAGACTGGGCTGGGAACCCCGCAGCTCAGTCCATTTTGGCAAATGACTCAGCTGGGCTGTGGCAATATGCTACTTTCTCTGGAGAACTCCCTTAGAAGAGAAATGCAGACGTTACCTTTAAGAACTCTTACCTGAAGTCTTCAAAGTTGATTCTCATACCCGCTTAAAAATACCATAAATGTTTGAATCAAGCTGTGCAACATGGAACTTGCTAATGACAGAGATAAGCCTGATGCTGTGGACATGCTCACCATGCTAGGCAATCACAAAATAAAAGACTGTGACAGTACTGATGCAGAGTTTCTTTCCCAAGTCTAATCCTTAGCTTGAGATACTGATACCCAGACAAATTCTCCTATATCTTAACTACAAAGCAAATGAGGAATACAAACTTAGGTTCAGGGGTTTGGCACACTCAGACATGAAATGCTTTCACGCAGTATAATACCAGTCAGAAGAAAAAGGATCCAGTAAGAACCTAATCTTGCTCCCACTGGAGCTTGCAGCAAAACTTATGTGGAAACAGAATGAAACCTAGATTTGACACCAGTGTTAAAATTGATGGACTCCTTTCTATAACCTGTCAAGTCGGTGATAGGTTGTTTGTGCCTCTGATTGTTACAGGGAAATTACCAGATCAGAATTCTGAATTCCTATAATATGTGAACTTTTAAAAACGTAACTCCTGCTTCTCAAACACTATGCTGTGTGTTTTGTCAGGATAGTATGATACAAAAGGTTGTGATGTATACATTAAGATTTAAATGCACTGTCTCTGAAAGTGACATGAAATGTGCTGCTTTTCCAGCAATTTTTACATAAGAAAATTAACTCATTATTTCTATCTTAAGATCCAACCTCAGAAGGTATTTTTGACGCAATATTTTTTAGCTTCTGAAAACGTCTGATTCTGAAATGTTGAAGATTTCTACTGAAGGAAAAAAGAGAGTCTGAACTGAAAGACTGATACTAGCAGAAACTGTTCTGTCCAGTGCATTGACACGTTTACTCATTCATACATGGCCGTGATTCACACAAAAATCTTTCACTATGAGCAAACCACATTCCCCCAAAATTTCCTGGTTTAAGAGAAGAAAACATGGCAGAATATGTGCACCATATATCACATGAGAGAGCTGCAAAGCCAGAAAACAATTCTAAAATGCGTACAGGACTACAACAGTTAAATCTCAAAGCTGCTGAGAAATTGCTTGGATGCTATGAGCAAAAAGTGTGGTTCCAGAGTATAATCCTAGTGATACACTATGTTCTTTGCAAAAGGTTGTGAGGCCTTGGCCTAATAAGCATAATCTCATTACACTGCAAATAAAAGTTTCCTATTTATCTCCAGATTTCAAATGAATCTAATAAGGCTTATGATACAGTCACCCAATACCCTAATCATATTTCTGCCTATCTAAAAGCAATCAGTAATTGTGTTATAGCAGAACGTGCTGACAATACCTCTGACACAGAAAGGAGAATGAGAGCCCAGCTGTACTAATTAAATTAAATGCTAGGCTGATGGAATACATTTGCTGAAGCTTGGAGAGTATGGGTGCAGAATTAATAAGCATTACAGCTTAGAGCAGGAGATGATATCATAATGGATGCAAGGTTTTGATGTGGAGAGCCTCATTCAGATTCAATGTACCATAATGTACGGATGTGACAGCTGCTTAGAGAGGTGCAGAACCTTGAACAAAGTGCACAGGAACTTTCTCTCCCCTCCTCTTTTTCTTTCCCTATCCAGCCCTCCTCCCCCACCTTTTTCTTTTTTTTTTTTTTCCTGTTACGAACTGTATTTTAAATATCATCCATCAGTGCAAAAATCACTTTGTTGGGGTTGCGGTTTACTATTTGTTCTGACTGTACTGGTTTGCTCTGTGCTTTCTTTTGTCCCCGTCTTCCCCTCCAGTTCGCTGTTTTAAACTTACCAGCTCCAAAAGATAAAGGAAACTCTCCCGAAAATTGGTCTACAGTGCAACACACACGGTTAATCTTGGTTTTGCCACTCTTCCCTCTTTCTGCCTCTTTCTTATCATTTTTAAAGCCAGAAATCCTGAGTGCAGAGGAACTCTCGTAAGCACAGTGGAGGGAGAGGAAAAGCCGAGCACAGCCCACCTCTGTCACTTCAGCCAAGCTATTGCAGGGGGTTAGGAGGATTTTGGAATGACTACGAATCACTTAAAATGATCCAGATCTGTGTATTTTCCCCAGCTTAGCAGCCGCTGCACGCAGCCAAGAGGCCCCACTGCCGAGCCGCTCTCGCCTCGGCCCATGCCAGCACAGCACAATCTCCTGCCCATAAATTAGCGGCGCTATCTCGGGAGCTGCAGCGCCCAGGCTGCCGTGCCAGCCCCGCCAGCCAGCCGAGCCAGCACTCATTATCATGAGAATTTTGACAGGATATTAAATTTACTAATCCTGAACATTCCGGGCTGACCCCTCGCTCGCCAACAGACAATACCGATGCCCTCTGGTGGGGCCTTGCTGTCTGCCCTCAGCGCGCCTTCCACTTCTGCCCCTCACAGCAGCTCTACACGCACCGATACTCATAAGACATGCATCTACAGATTCCCCCCAACTGGCAGTTCGATTTGTGGCTGGCCTTTGGAGCCAATCCTACACGCTGAGCAACCCCATCGTTGCCTTCCTGCACTCTCTCCCTACTCTCTGATGCTCCAGTGAGGACTGCAGGTCACTTGCTCTCCTCCTGCCAGAGGCATGGAGCTGGTTTGGGGAAGTTGGGACACACTGGAAGTGCCCCTTGGTGCCCGGCCACCGCCTTGGTTGCCAGTGCCAACAAACCCACTCCTTAACCCCCCTCCAAAACACTCCCCTCCTGAAAACACAGCGCCTATTAAGTTGCTGAAAACAGCAGATTTCCACTGATACTATACATATAAAGCTGACCATTAAATTGCAATTTAACATCCCCAGGCAGCAGTGGCTGCTGACAGCCTCTAAAGCTTGTAATCCCATTTAACCCCCTCCTGTCAAGAGCAGGCCCACCCTTTCAGAATAATGCTGCCCAAATGAAACCTGACACGGAAACAAGAGAAATAAAAACCCCTTTAGCTTAAAAGTCATGCCACAGTGGGTAACCCTGACCTTCGGCTTCCCCACTCATCCCCCAGGGAGCACCCCCAGGCATTTATGTTGACAGAGATGAGCTCAAAAAAAAAAGTAAAAAAGGCACTGTAAGGCGACTGACTTTCCCTTGGGGCAAATTAAAGGGAATTTGGTTAGACAATAGAAGGAAATTTCACCTGATTTTTATTTTGAATGAAAGCGCCACCAGCTCAGTCTGCAGACACTGGCTGCTTGCGGCCCCAGGACGTCACCATTTCCCCATCCCCTTGCAGCCACAGACCAGGGCTCTGGGCTGCAAAGCCCATTGCTAGCATTTGGCAGTTGGGATCAATTCTGGTGGAACGGGATGGTTCCCAAGGTGCCCAAGAATGGACACAAAACTGAAAATCAAACAAACTCTCTCTTCTCTCGATTCTGTCTGTGGTCCATCTGCTTTGTTGGGAAGGGAAAGGCAGCGTGGGGTGGTGAGATTCACCCTGCGTTATGCACGTTGCTAGCCTAGTACAGGAGGAGCTTTTGGATCTAATCCGGGCAGCAATGCACTCATTGCTTTGAGCTTGATCGTGAAAATAATGCTGCTCATTGACAGCATTTTCAAGAATGCTGGGGTGTATAGATGAGCCCCTTCCAAAGAACGTACATCTCCATACACAAGCATGGAGGATGGCCTTGCACACTTCTATTTGCTAAAGCAAGGCAGCACAAACTGCTCCTTGATTCTCCCCTCTGCTTGCTGCCTTATATAGGAAACTAACCCAGAAGTCAGAAAGCACCTTGATGCAGATACAGAGAAGAGTCACTGCTAAAAATGAGAGTTTGTAACCAAAGCACAGATCAATATATTTTTCGGTGAATACATCTTGCTCCGTACCTACATATAAACAGACCCCGAAAGCAGCCAGACCTGCCCTCACCACCCAGCACGCTGTGCTCAGCCCCCCCTACCTGCCCTTATTTCCTCATGCTGTAGAGCATGTGGACAAGGCACTTCACGGAACACAGCTATGCCTGCTGCAAGACGAGCTTACTCCCAAACAGAGCCGAGAGTTTGCTCCAGAAGTTTGCAAGCAGCAGTGCACCCTGCCTGCTCCAGGTCCTTGTGCTTGTAACTCACCCGTTCCCTCTCCCAGAGGCACCGCGGCAGGGAAGAACGCTCAGCGCTGCTAGGAAGTGGGGCACTAAAAAAGCAGGCTTGGTACCTGGACGCGGGGCTTCTCCTTACTCCTCTGCTTCAGACGCCACATCCCCTGGTGCTGCAGATCGGCGCAAAAAAATTTGACGCACTCCTTATTTTTTTTTTTTTTTTTTTCCATTTCTCTCTTTCTTTCATTTGCTCGTAAAAATAATTTTAAAAATAAAAAAAAAGAAAAAAAAAAAAGAAAAAAAAAAGCTGAACTAAAGTTAGCTTAAATTTATTAAGAATAAGACCGGATAAATGTTTATTTCAACTTCCTAGTGCGGCAGTGTACGAAGCCCAGCCCGCCCAAGCCTCTTTAGCAATGGAGTGGTTTATTTAATTTGTCAGTATAATAGAAGCAGCTGAGTGAGAGACAGAGAATGCAGTGTGGTATAAAAGAAACAAAGGCTAAAAGTACCACTATTTTGATTCCCTTTTTAAAATTACTTCCAAAGTGTGGTATCTATTGTGAAGAATAATGCTGAACAAAGCACAGTGTCTTGGCAATATTCACAGAGCTCATTCACAGAGCCAGTTCTGTCTGTACATTCAGAGGTAGAATACACTTATAAATGATGCATTGGAAGGACTATAGTTCCTATTGTACTCCCAGTGTAAACAAAAAGACAGACAGAAGCTGAATGGCATATGGGCAGCGGGGCCACACTTTATTCAACTGTTCCAGCACCATTGTGAAGGTAAAATGCAATGGGAGTTCTCTCCTTCTCTAACTTCAAATCCAGTAAATGTTTTTTGGGTTAGCTTAACAATTTATGTCTACATAAAACACGCAGCTCTGGTGGTTATTCTGTACACTTCTGTGGAAAAGTGATCTTTCAAGCAATGATGGAAAAGCTGTCAGCTTGGGAGGCCATTCCCAGTGGGAATAAGGAGCTTCTGGAGAAGGCTGCCTGAAAAAGGGTTTGCATGGTGTCTGTACAGGCAGTGTTGGATGCACAGAGCCCAAATGGTCTTAAAGAGCAGATGCAAAAGCCAGGAAGGAGGCTGAGATGCTCGGAACCTGACCTACTTGGACAAAGACCATGCCTCTTGCACCACTTTATCAGGAAAGCTGGCCCCCCTCCCTGTGCTGCTGGAAGGGTGGACACTTTGTATGGGCTGCGTTATCCCCCTCTTTTCCCACCACTGCCCCCCACTTGAGCCTGCAAATGGAGATCAGCAATTTTGCCAAACAATTTTTGGCCAAATATCGCCTTTACTAAGTCAGGCAGTGTCCCTGCTGAACAGTCTGTGCTCAGAGAGAGGGTCTTTGCTGTGTTTGATAGAAAGGAAAAACCATTCATATGGAGGACAGGTTAAAATTAGCCACATCCTTTCTTCCCTTGCTGTGTCAGCTGAAGCCAGGAAGTTTTATGATCACCAGCTACTCTCTCTCCCTTTATATTCTCCACTCTTCCATAAAGGCTCACGTGCTGAAACTCCGCTCACTGGATTCAGTCTTCCTGATTCATGCAGGCATGCCTGTGTCTGTGCGATACAGCATATCTGCTGCACATCACACCATTCGGGCACATTTGGAGGGATTTGTGAAGTCGTGCTAAGGGACCAGTCTGCCTTTTCTTTTTCTTTTCTTTTTCTTTTTTTTTTTGGTTAATTTGCTGGTCCTGTTGCTCCTTGCTCACTGTGGGTGATCGCCGACTGAGCTCCAACAGTCAGATTAGGAATTCAGCACTTGGTTTTACATGACAGCATGCTTCCCACAGGTGGGGACCAGGCAGGGAGCCACAACTGTCTGAAGTCACTGGAGAATCCTGTCCTTTGGGAGCCAAAGGAAGCTTCCAGCTATAGTGGAGCTGCTTGGAGATGAACCTGCCTGCCTCATTCTGGTATTAAAAAGGCTGGCAGAAATTGTTTTGTACTGATGGGATGGAGATTTTGTGAGTTTCTACTTTAGATAAGTCATTGCTTTATCACGATCTAACACGATCATATAAATACAAGAAAGCTCCAGATGAGGATTACTCAGCTTGATCCCTAGAGCTGAGTGCCTGCCTCTATTTATGAGTATTTATAGCCTTTAATTAAAATTAAATCTGGAAACTCTGTGTTCCTGCGTACTTTTCTAAATTCTTTGATTCTATTCACAGGAAAATAGTACTTGGATTAAACTATACTCTGTGTTTCCAGGAAAAAAAAGGGGGGGAGGGGGATTTTCACTGTGATCTGCTGCCTTCTAGAGTTGATGCCAAGAAACCTGAAATATCTTAGTGACTGTGCACAGATGTCAACATTGATTACAGATGTTGGTGTCCTCCTGCTAGGGTTTTCCTTCATTGCCATTAAGTCAGCAGAAACAGCTCTCAAAATAATCTGCCAGAGCTTGGTTCAAAGTCCCTCCAGGATCTTCGTGAACACACTCCCCTGGACATCACCAGCCACTGTACTGCACTCTGGGAAGTGTAGCCAGTGTCACCATGTCTGACTAAAGGACAACGAAAAAATGAAGCTTGTGCCAACAAAATGAACAGGCTATGGAACAATAGAAAAGTGTGTGGAACTTGGATGGAAACTTGAACTGACTCATTGCTGCTCAGAAGGCTAAAGTTGTTCTTCTCTTTTCAGCCTGATAGAAATTTCACACTTTTATTCTAGGGAATTTGCAGATATGCCTTTTGCCTATTAGAAACCAATTTTTAAGTGCTATTTGAAAAAAACGCAACCATGACACAAGTATGGGAGTTCATAATTTTTTAAATATTCCTTTCTGTATGTCTTGGGTCAGCACATACATTTTAATTCCTGAAGAATTATTAAAGATGCACAGATGTCAACTGGACACCACTAGGTGCTGAGGGGCCAAAAAGTTATATTGCTGAAGACACAGCAATGGATGCGCCTCTAGCAGCTTCTTAGAGTTTGGATAATTCCTGTTGTGGTCGCAGGGAGGTTTTTATAGCCTGATAAGGGATAAAAAGAGGCCACACTACTAGCATTTGATGTGTCCCTACAGAAACTTTACTCTTCATGACTTTCCAACCCTTACATTCTTCAAGAGGGAGATGAATACTCATAGGAGTATTTACTGAGGAAGAAGAAACTTTTCCAAGAGCAGGCAGAGGTGCATAGGTGGGAAATTTCTGTGACTACCCAGGTATGTTGCATTTTGTATTTGGTTATTGTAGAACTGGAGCATTTAAACAAAATATCAGAGGAAGAGATTTCATGGTTAAAGTATAGGTACTGGAAAGGGCCACCCAGGGAGGAGGCAGAGTCGCCATCACAGGAGGTGTTGAAGAACCATGTGGATGTGGTACTAAGGGACATGGTTAGTGGGCATGGTGGGGATGGACTGGTGGTTGGACCTGGGGATCGTAGGGTTCTTTTCTGACCACAGTGATTCTATGATTTCTAGAGTTTTGAGGGAACATAAACAGCAATTCCTGCTAAGTACGTTCTACTAAAAAGTAATTCAACTCGAATTTCAGCTACTTTCTATCCACAAGAGGACCAAGAAAAGTTTAGAGAAATAATTTTTTGGAAAAATTGCCTGGGGAGTACTTTCAAATTGCAAATACTTTCAATAAAATTATAAGATGACTGAAGATAATTCGTTAATAGATAAAGACGGAAATCATTTAATACATTATTCACGATACTCCATTCTCACAGCTTCCCTGTTGATGACCTTCTGGTTACTTTCTTTTTTAAGTACTAGTGGAAGCTATTCTCTACAAACGCATGCCCAGAATTCCTGACAAAACTAAAATAATAAAATGTGGAAATCATTGCACAGCATGTGCATCTTTTATCTTTTACCAAAAATTACAAAACTTCTCCCATCAGTTCACCCTGGTGTTATTTCTGATTTATACCAAAGTAATGAAGCTGAGAAAGTTGTCTTTTCACCTTGAAGATGATAAAGCACTGGCTTGATTTCATTTACAAATCCATACTTCCTGAACCATTCATAAGATTTAAATAATATAACAGCCTTTCATGTTACATACGTTTTACCTACACTTTTGGTGAACGCTGTGGAAACAAGTAGTTTCAGGAGCAGTGGGTTGATTTCCCTGGCTGTGCACTCTGTGTTTCTATAGTACCAAAGCCACAAGTCATGCTTCCCTTCCCCATGTCCTGTCCACAGCTGCCTCAGCTCCTTCATAGATCCTCAGGGCTTTTTTTCCCCACATCCCAACACTTCACTTCTTCCCCAGTAATGCACTTTCTCTACTTTTTACCTCTCTCCAGAGTTTCTTGTGGTTCCACACAACCTCCCAGATTGTTTGATATTCCCGACAAGCCTTTTGCAGATCTCTGCTTTCCTCAGCTCCTGTTTCTGTCTCCAAACCAGCTGAATAGGAGGCAGTGTGTCTTGTGGGTGATTCTGTGCTGCATCTGTGCTTATTAACTATTCAGTGTTTATTTACTAGTTGCAGAAGAGAGAACATCTGTGCGTGTACTGCAATCTTCTGTCATTGGTGGGTAGGGATTGATTTGGATTTCTTGCTTCCGTGAAACAAGTAAAGACTGAAAGCTCAGAGACACTCTTCCTCTGTCAAACATTGTTGGACTTGGCAAAAACCTTGGTAAGCCTTGGCAAAAACCTTACTTATCCTTGGGAAGGATAGATAAAGAGTCAAAAATAATAATAATAAAAAAAACAACCATCCAGGCAAAAACACACCTAATGGTAATAGATGCATAGCATTTCTAAGCTATTAATTATACTGGCTTCTATACATTTGTTTCTCCACTGTTTTCAAGTCTGTTTTACCATTTCTTGTAATCCTGTTTAAAAAAAAAAGGCAAACTGTATTTGATTTGTTATCCAACCCTTCAGTGTCCTTCAGTGGAATGCTAAGTAAACAGATATATTTTTTTTGCTTTCAGCATTCATTTAATTTTCTGTCCTGTTTCCCTTCTTTCTGCTTATTTTATGCATTACAGCTTTTTAGCCTTTTTTTTTTCCCCCCTAAATATGTTAAAGCTTCTCTGTTCTAATCCTTTTTCTCACTGCCTCAATTCATCATTTCTGTATTGCAGATTTTGGATTTTTGCCCTTTTCTTCACTAACTAGCTGTTAATCTTTCTTTTTGCATCCTTGCAAAACATTTATTTTTTTCCTTTAACCATATCTTCTCTCACCCTTGTCTTGCTTTTTTACATTAGCCATTCCTTTCTTTTATTGTTTAGTTTTCTGTATTGTCTCATCATCATCCAAACCTCATTTCCAGTAGTGAAATGCTGACAGGTAAAACATTATTTCTTACCCCATATGCTGAATTTGCTAAATTTCTCTGACAGTACATTAGCTTTGTTTTCAAAATGTCCGAGTGGTATTAGTGTCTGAAGTACTATGAAGAAGTTTTCAAAGTTCTCTCTTCCATAACCCACAAATGTAATAAATTAGTGAATTAAACTGAAGGTGATAGCAACATTTTGCACTTAAAAGATATTTGTCATTCAGACTTTATATGTGAGCACACAACAGTTGAAAATTTGGTCTCATGGGAGATGTCACCAGATGCAGATCTACAGTAGGACATCCCTAATAGTCACTTGCAGTGACTACCAGGCAGATTTGACTTGCTCTACAAATTGTTCTTCAGTGCCTCAGGGTGGCGGGAGAGCGTGTTTACATCAACAAATTTCACAGAAGCTTGTAATGATGCATCTTTTTTTATGAATGCCATTTTTTTTCATACCTAGCTATTTTCACTACTTATCTTTCCTAGAACATGGATTTTTGTCTCTCACAGATCTTCTACTCCAGTGCTACATTCGTAGAATTCTCCACCTCCTTGAACTGCATTTACTTTGGTAAAAATATTCACTTACGAGCTTTAGAATGATTAAATTGTTAAATATAATCCCAAAGGAAATCTGACAGGACATCAGTCCTGTGCTGGACAAATATGCTGGCAGCCTGCACTTCCATAAGGTGGTGATAAATGGCAAAGGCTGAAGGAAGGCAGCAGAGGCACTCTTGCTTGATACAGAGGCCAGTTTGATCCTAATGCACCCAAGGATTTGACTGCAATTAATCTGAAGTACTGAAGTAGCAATGTAATGTTGATGATTTCAGGAAGGCCACTGCTCATCATTCTGTGACTGCCTGTATATCTTAAGGTCTGCTGTGATACATTTAGAGTGGAGTGTTGGAGAGACATCATACAGTTTACTTTCTGACTCTGTCACTTGTCCTTCTCTTGTCTCATCTTTTCATGGAAAGGAAAGGGAACAGCAAGAATGCCCTTCAAACAAGCATGCATGTTCAGGGTACATAAATTGTTTTCTCCCTTTATGCGCATTGAAGAGAGCCCATGCCCTCAAGTTATGTGGTTTCAGCCTCTGCAACTTTTGCTATTTGGAATTCTGTCTACAACGTTTTGGTATGTGCTGATGAAGTACATTCTTGCTTTTAAAATTTTCAGAGTTCTTTGAGTCATTGTCATGCCTTCTGTGATGCCCTTTGGCAACTGCATTTGGTCACCCAAAATGTTCACAGGGGCTTCGTTCTGTTGACATACCATTGGATTTTTGCACTTCTCTCCCTTTGTGCTGCCATGTTGCAGTGGTTGAGAATTGTTTAATACGCAGAGGGACAAGTATTATTATTTGCACTGTATTTTCCTAAAGCTAGATATTGAAGAGAAAAAAATGGGTTAGTGCCATTTGCTATATAATATGTTTCAGTATATGGTGGCTGCTTTCTGGAGAGAAGTGAATTTTAAAAATGAAAGGAAGTGATGGCAATGAAGGTTTACAAAAGAAGTTACGTGGTTGCTTTTTTCTTCTAGAATTGATTTGGTAAAGTTAATTGCTTCAACTAATTTATCTCTGATTAGAAGTTTGATCTATTGCAAAGCCAGACAAACCTGTTTACAGTCAGCTACTATGACTATAAGTGGAACACAGGCCATTGGTTTGGTAGACTAAGTTTTATTTGATGTTTGGGATAACATTTTGTAAAATATTGAGTCTCAGGTAAAAATTCCTACTGAGGGAGAAACAACTATAGCTACAAATTGTTTGAGGGGTGTCTACTTGTCCCCCTGCAGGGGACAACTATGATATCCCGAGACTGTATTTGTCACATTTTGATTTCCTGCTCCAGTTCCCTCATTTGTTTGTATTCTAGTCAGAAGAGCCCTGCATTAGCATATTTTTGTCCTTCTGTGAGTACTTGAGTACTTTCAGACTGCCATCAAGTCACCTCTTAACCTTCTTTTTTTTTTTCAGTTAACCAAGTTGAACTTCTCTTGCTATAAACTGTGTTTCCAACTTTCTAACATTCTTGTGGTTCTTCTTTAAATTACCTCTAATTTATTATCCTTGTTCTTGAATAGTGGACGTTAACAGGCAGGCAGTGGATTTGAAAAGCACTCCCAGCATTCAAACTTTCTAGTGTTGTTTCTTAATGAACTGAAGAGTTGCACTAGTACTTTACCACAGTAGTAGACTAAGAGTTCAAGTTCAATTCATTGTCCATCGTGAGCCTTAAGTCTTTTCCAGGTCATTTTTTCCAAGATTTTGTACTACTGTTTTTTTATCTGTAGGACCTAAATTTGTTATTTCCAGTCTAATTTCACACTAGAGAGTCATGAAGTATGTGACTTTTAGTTGCAGCTAATTGAGCAGTAAAACTCAGTGATTTTTTTTCATCATTACTTGCATACATTAGCAGTAAAGATTTTGTGTTTCCTTTTTTTGAAATGCAGGATTAAGATGAGTACCTCTAGATCTCCACTATAAACAAATCTCACAGTGAAGATTTTATAATTCACGTGATCTTTCAGATCTATCTTTCATGAGAAATGTCATTTGCTACCAACCCATTTTCTCCTTCAAGGCAGACTTCTTACAGTCTCTAAGACAGCTGGTAATTTTCTGCTGGCATGAATTGCCCTGTCCAGACTACATTGTAAAGGATTCCTGCTACTTGATAGGCTTTGAAAAGTGCTATGTTTGATGCACTGCTGTCTTGAGAAAAGGCATGCTCACTGACAAATATATTAAGAAAGCATTTGACTGAGAGTTGAGTATCTTTAGTCAGAGATTGACCAATAGTTTATTTGTGGCTTCTGTGACATATAATCATCCCTTTCCATGCCTCACTGTCAATAAAAGCTATCCCTTTCCTGACAGTTTCTAGCACTTCTGACTATGTGTAAAAGCTCAAGGTCTTTCAAATGACTCTTCCTCTCAGTTCTTCCAAGTCTAATTTCCACAAACTTCTGCTTCATAACTATTCCCTTCTTCACACATTGTTTTTGATAGTAGATATTCTCAATTCCCTTTGTCCCCTGTCATTGGTGGTGGTCCCAGGAAGAGCCTCCTCTGCTCCCTTTCCTAGCTTTCATATTAATCGGACAACTTCATGGTATGGAAGAGTAAATATTCAAGGAAGGGAAGAAGGAGAGCATGGGAGAGAGATGTCCCTTTTGGAGACAACTGAAGTGGCTGGTCACATCAGCACAACCAACAGCTTGCCACCATCAGCTGAAATGCAGATTTGGAGATCTCTGTGGATGTTCCCTGCCCTGCTCCAGGCAAAGACAACTGAGTTAGCTCACACCACGACTTGTCTTGGTTTGCCTGAGACGAGGGTGCGTGCGTGTATTGTTTCATTCCACTAAGGCTATGTAATCTTCAGTGCTGGTGGAGGAAGAGATAGGGATGGCAATTTTTGAAAGTGATGTAGTTGCTAGCAAACTGCAACTAGATGAATATGATCATCCTGAGCTTCTTTACACATTTTCACATTCAATCCTATATGTCTTTGTGTGCAAATGTTTCTTTATTGACTTAAATGAATTTGTACTTTCTGTTCAGTCTGTTTATGTTCTAAAAATCAGGTTAAGCTCTAGCATGTTGGAAAACTACACTTCTGCATCTGATATAAACTGCTGCAACACTGTAAACAAGCAAAGAAAAAAAAGCAATAGAAACTAAATGAATGAAAGTATGAATGAATAAGGAGAAGAAACACAATTAGGTTTCCAGCTTAACCAAACAACTGATATAATGTTATGGTAAGATTTGTGCAATACACGTAATTGTAGATCTGTACCAATGTAATCAATGGGGTTGTTCACAAATTCTCTTTAAATGACTTAAGCCTGTGTGTGCACATTTACCTTTAAGTATGCAGGCAATGCCATTTCTTATATGCTTACATTAAGCGTATGTTTATGTTTTTCTGGGTGACAGCTAAAGCATGCAGCAGCAAGCCTAGAGTTACAGCCTAGTGCTGGAAGAATATTGTATTGTCCTCATCTTATTATGGTGTGACATAATAGCAGAGAGTTTATTAGACTGAATAACACAGCTTAAAGCATTTTAATAAAAATAAAATTCCTAGGTCTTCAAATCAAATGAAGTCGAAACGATTGTTTAAAGAACATTTGACTGGATTTTTCTATTTGATAAAAATAGTTGACATTATCACGTTTCACATTCTTTGCATTTTAAAAGACAAAAGAAAAATCCAGTAATCCTTACCCCATACATGATGCAGCAGATGATTTGGCCAGAATGCAAATCAACCAAAACCACCGCAGAAGACAGAAATCCAAATAAGCAAATTGTCAAACAAACAAAAGTAAAAAGCTTAAAGCATGTGGTTACTATTAGCTATTTTCTATAATAGCCCTCCCACTCCAAGAAGGAAGATAGAAAAATTGCTAGTCTCTTTACGGAGTACATCAAATCTCATTTTGTTTTAATGTGTTAAAGTGCACACTGAAAAAGGCAGAGTTGACTCCTGAGGAAATAATGTTAAATCAGTTCAGAAAAATGAAGTTTGGAAAAATACTTTCATTTTCCTTTTAGTATTGCAACAAATGTATTCATCTGCCTAGATAATCTGGCATTTTAAATAACTTCACGCTCAAGCTCTGTCATTTTGATCTCCCAAGGTTAATTGATTATTTCTTCAACACTCTTGCCAGAAAAGATCAGAGCGCTTCCACCTTTCCATTAATCCTTGACGTTCAGGGAGAGGTGCAAAACAGTAGTGCTATGATTGGCTTAAATCTTAAAAATCTTTTCAGGTCTGTCACATCCCCCCCAAAATTATCTCCTGTCTGATCAGTTTCACGTCAGGACACTCCATTTCATTAGTTTCACTCGTATGTCATTTCAAGTATGGTCTAATGACAGGAACATCAAATCTACTTTTGAGTATTCATAACCATTCACCACCAAAAAACCTTAACCCCTCTTATCAAAAGATGAAATGAATCGAGGGTAGTAAAGGAATAGTGAAAAATCTAACTGATTTACTGTGAGAGAAGGAAAAGTTTAAAAACATCACTTTTGTAAAATTGACATCCAGCATTTTGCTGCAGTAAACAACCATCAACATTCAACAAAGCCTCTTGGGGGTTTTCTAGAAGAGACAAGCTTTATCAGCAATTGCATATTTGTTATTGATGTTGTTCTTTGCAGAGGCATAGACGACACAATGGGGGATTAACCCTCACGCAAGACAGTGTGACAACTCATCAGTTGAAAAACAGAACCTGGTCAAATGTCAGTTTTTTAACCAGCTTTAAAACTGCTGGCACAGAAGAATCCCTTAAAAACAACTAGACAAAAGCCCTGCTGAGGTTTGTGGAGAGCCTTCATTTATTTTAAATGATGGCAATTTGTGTTTTCCTTTCTGGAAACAAAACTATTTCCTCCCCTCAGAATGCTGGAAATAACCAGATCGGAAAGATCCTCCTCTGTCATCATCCTCTTCTCCTGCATTTTGCCTCCTCTCTTTTCCCACTTTCAGTTCAACTGGCAGGTATAGCAATTAGCAGTTTCCTCTTCCTTTTGTTTTGAATATAAATGAAGATCTAACTAGTTTAAAAAGATGTTGGGTTTCAGACATGCTTAGCAGTTGAGGTGAAAGTCTCTGTCAGCTGCACTCTTGTGAATTAAAAATTCAGTGACTGACATTCCCAGTCTGTAGTTGGGCACAGGATTTGGCCCTCAGAGAATGTGGTAAGGGTGGCAAGGTGTGCCAGGTCTCCTTGTTTCTTTGGTTCCAGGCAGAATTACTACTGTCTGGAAAGGCCACAGCTTTACTTAGGTGATACTTAGAGTACCACTGTCCTCAGGGTTTTATTAGGATTACTGTATTAAATAATACAAAGTAATGCTAATGGCCATCTTTCTTTGCAGTGGTTTACACTTAGATCAAAGACAGCAAAGTCATTTAGAAACATCCAGGGCACCAAAATTAAAACCTGTGTAAATTAAACACATGTGAAGTGCACAATATGTGGCAAATTAGTACAGAAAATACTGAGAAATGTGCATCTTCAGGATTTGCCTGCACACCATGATGTGACAGGTATTATTGCCCTTTGTACAATTATTTAAACCCTGTAGGAATTCCCAGTGTCAGAGTATGTCAGCATACTGTTATTAGACAAGTTTAATTAGGATCTACCCTGCTGCTCCTAACAAGTATTTAATTAACTTCTAGGCAGGGTAATTAGCTTTAGATTGTGGCTGATTTTCTGCCTCACCTTCTGTTGACACTTGGCCTACAGTAAGGCAGCTTGCTTTGCTGACAGTGTAATGGATAGTCGCTTTGAAAAGACTAATATGAAGGCTGATTAGACTAATAATAAATAAACAAATAAATAAATAGATAAAAGGCAGAATGAAGATGAAGATAAAAGACATAATAATGACTACCAGGCCAAGGTCTGAAAGGACAAAAAAAAATTCCACCCACCAGACCAGCAGACAAAAAAGCCTGGTAGAGGGAAAGAAACTTAAAGCATTTGAGAGGAACAGAGAAAAAAAGTGTGACACTGAAAAACCAAACAAGCAAAGTAAAAGGTTTTGAAAAGTGTTTGTTTCATGTGCTTCTTTCAACCGGATAAATGATGAAGCTTAATTACGATTTACATAGTGCTATTGAGGTGCGCCTGTACTTTTCTGAGAAAGACTTTGCCATATAAATGTATCCTTGAATCCCTGCTCTAAAGAATTATGCCCCACTTCCCATCAGCACAATAAAGAATATGCCACAAAGTGAGCATTTAAAACAATTAGCATAGACCAAATGAACCATAGCAAATTGGTCAGGTCACCATTTAACCCGTTGGTGGCTTCTTGAAGAGCTATGTGATTTCCAAACGTGTAGCTTTTGATATACGGTATGCTATTCTTCTACCCAGTCCTGATATATCATTAAAATTAATGGGACTTCATTCACTGCCACAACTACAAAAATTTTGGGGTTAGAGGGAGGGAACACTCAGAAATTTAAAACCCTTTCCCTATCATTAGGACAAAAGGGTTATAATTCTCTTTTATTCTGAAAGAAGAATAATTTTTTAAGAAGTCTTTTAATTTTTGCAGTGTGCCCCAGGTATCTAAGCATTGGTTCTCCCAAACCTACCTTAATAACAAAAATACGCCAGCATTGCTCTATAGTGTTACCTCTTGCAGAAGAATTACTGCTGCGATTTGCATCATTGTTGCAGAACAGGGGAATGTTCCTTCTAGTAAGGTTCAGCCTGATCTGGGATACTATAGAAGAGAAACTAATAAACACCAAAATGTTGCTCAAAGGAGTATCTACATGTTTCCTATACCTTTCCGTTCTAACATTTCAGGTGCCTCAGACAAACGGCTTTGTCTCACATTTCAGCAGCATCTCTGCTCCGCAATGAGGCAGCACCACCTCCGAGCTGAGTGGGAAGAAAACCGGACTCTGTGCGGCAGTGCTGGTCCTGGGATGTCCACTGAAGAGCAACTGTGAATGATGTACATGAAGTTTAAGAACTTCCATCCCATAAATTGACATCCTCCTTTAGAAGAAGGTCAAGGTCTGGACTGGAATTGCAGTGAGATGGTGTGTATCTGGATATAATCTGTTTTCAGCCATGAAACATACACCCATATAACATAACCTCATATATGGTAAATAAGGATGTTAAAATACATTTTGAACAATTGTTTTGTTTTGTTTTGCTTTGTTCTTGAGATTGCAAGCTCAGTACCCCTATTACCATCAGACAAATCAGATATCAGATCTCTTGCATCTAAAATAGTGGTGACTGGAACATATCTCAGCTATCATCATCTTCTTCATCTCTTTTCTTTTCTTTTCTTTTTTTTTTTTTTTTTTTTTTTTTTTGACCTAGAACTCTGATTTAATGCTATTTTATGTTGTTCATGCTACAGAAATTCATATAGCATTTTGTACACAACAAAAGAAATCTCTGTGGAGTAAATCACTATACATTCTTTCCCTCTCTTACATTGCTCATGCTGCTAAGAAAAGGAAGAGCAGGAATATCTAGTGAAAGTGTTCAAGAAAGTCTAAGAATATGCAGATCATGCTTTTCCTTTCCCAAGGAGGATGAGCGGCGTTCAAGAGCACTAAGATTTGAAGGGTATCAGATCAGACTTTGACAAATGAAAACACCACAACAGCTGCGGGAATTTTACTATCTATTTCCCCATCCCTGTTTGAGGATGCTCACATAAGCTCAGACTGAGTCAGAAACACAGACTGTCTGACTGGAGGCACCCGTGCCATTCCACAGCGACACCAAACCTTTAAGACACTTCCGCACGTTTTGCAGATTTTGAGCACTGAAAGAGCTCTGCCTGCATACCTCCACATCCCAGCTCTTCAGCAAGGCACTTCAAACTACCTGGCTAACAGGGCCATCATGAGCTAACTAAGGCATGCACAATGCTGGAAGCTTGTTTTGCAAAAGAACGTAATGGGATCATTTTATACGTGGAGTAGACACAGATACATTTTGGTTTTATCAGTCTTACTTTACACTCTCTTTTGTCAATCCAAATACATATCCTTGTCCTCAGAAGACCTCACGGCACCTGTATTATGATTGATACTGGTACTCATACCTGTACTGTACATTCAGACTTCCCAGGGCACTGCCTACCAATAGAAGTAGAGAAGAGGATCTCAAAAGTAACATCATTACTTTAGTCGGGACTTCAGGAGAAGGAGAAAGAAGCAAGAAGAACAATTGACACAATGTTGACACGGGCTCTTTAATATCCCTTTACCAATGATCAAAGAATACTGCTGTAGCCTTCATAACAATCATAAAAATTGCTCTTTAAAAATACTTCACTTTAAAAATAAATTGGTGCTCTTCAGTGAATCTTTTAAAGCTTGACAGGACAAAGTACACTACAGAGAACAACACTAGAGGAGGGATATGAGCAATATAACCTAATGGACGAGATCATTAATTCTCTAATTTCTATTCTCTGTGATACAGTTGCCTGCCTGTCAAATACCTATTACATGCTTTCTAGTGAATGCTTCATATAAGAGATGAATGGATTTTTCATAACAGACATAGATATAACACAAGCCTTTAATGAAACAGCAGGGTTACTTACAACTGCTAAGAAAATGTCAGCATCTTTGCTGCTGGGATCCAGTTTATTTGTACAGATATGTGTGTAAAGACAGCATACCTAGATGAGCTCTAGAATATCATGATGATGGATTCCTACCTGTAAGACTTGTGGACAGACAGGCATTATATGCTATACCTGTTACGAGTAGTAAAATTCTAGATCCAAACGTTAGTCCACTTGTCTGTCAAACATTTTGAAGTAGACAAAGGTATATGAATCAATATTCATTATCATATATATCTTTAATCAAGATGTATTACAGAACTCAAATGAGGCTGGTTAAACATTTCCCCTTAATTCTTTTTATAGAAAAATGAAATGAACAATTTATCTCATAACCTTTTTGGCTGTAGTTATCAGGAGCACTAATCACATCCCTGTGGGATTAGAGAGAACTGGCTGTTTCTCCTTGCCTCATAAGACCCCAGAGGTGTGATTATTTCATGGTTACCACACCCCTGTTGTGTCTCACTGCTTCAGTGAAATAAATGAACTGTTAAATTGACAGTTACAAATGAAGTTCCTGCTGGCCATCTGACTGTATGACATTTGGGAAAAAAAAGAGAGAGAGAGAGAGAGAGAGAGAGAGAGAGAGAGAGAGATATCAGGGGACAGTAGTGTTTTCTCATTCTTTTTCAGTTTGTTTTCTCCTAAAATCATGGCATGGAACCAGTACTGAAGAGAACTGTTCTCCTGCCCAGTATTCCTTACCAAGGAATCTGAGAGATATGAAGGCATAAATCTCAGCATGAGCAAGCGGAAATACTAAGAAAAAAAAAAAAAAAAAAGACTGCTAGCTGTCAAAAAAAAAAAAAAAGCATTTAAAGAGAGTCTATTAGTAGTTCAAATGTGTCAGTTGCAGGAGATTGTCAGGCTGCATCTCACCCAGAGCAATGCACTTGGCTTTTATCCTTGTGACAAATGATTTCTCAACTTCTGTCCCACCGCTACCCAGCCACGAGACAGCAGCAAGCATTGCGATGCTGCATTCCCTCCTGTTACCTTCTTGCAGACATCCATACACATTGGTTACACAAGTTATTCAGCTCTCTCTCTCACATGCACAAAGTCTGCAGAAGTAACCCCTTCTAGCTTTTGATGAGTAAAACGCTTCCTGCCAAGTTTATTTGCACTGGAATTTACCCATCCACATCCTGTGGACAGAGCAGCAGATCTCTCCTGAATCCTTCAATTGTGCTGCTAACTATAAAATTAGAGAGGATAAAAATAAAGCAGTATATTTTTCTCCATCAACAACATCATTCTGCTAATCATCAGCTTCATGGTTAGTTTTTTTTTTGTTTGTTTGCTTGTGTGTTTTCCCTGGGCACTGCAGACACCTGAAGGATAGTTTCCCAGAGCACATTTTTTCTTTTTGTCTGCCTTTCTTTCCTATCCCTTACACATAATCTGTACCTGCTGCACAGTCACTGCTTCTGTTGGAGTCAGTAGGAACTATACCTTGTTCAGGAAGGTAAACCCAAGACATGATTGGATGGATAACCTCACTGCTGAGCAGTTTTCCACCTGTTGAGTGGTTCTCGTGCTTCCTCTGGAAACCCCTCCTTGAACTGGGCGCAACAGAGTTAGAGAGATTTAGGATGGATACAAGGAAGAAGTATTTTACAGTAAGAGTGGTTTGCACTGTCACAGGTTGCCCAGAGAGGTTGGTGGATGTACTGTCCCTGACCAGATGGCCTTTAAGGGTCCTTTCCAGCTCAAATTATTCTAAAACACTGTCAACTTCAGTGATCATGTGCTTTACCTACTTCTATCCAGTATTTCAAAGATAACAGTAGGTAGTTTTAGTGATATGCTGGGTGCTCATTTTCTTCTCATTTCCTTCCCTCCCTCCAGTTCTTTTCCACTGTGTTTTCCTGGTGATTCTTTCCAGGTTATCACCTCCAATCTCCTTTATGGCCTTGTAATTGTTGTTTAGGTGGATGACAACCTTCTATATAGGAACAGTAAATGAACTGTCATTTGAAAAGTTAAGTCAGTTCTCCCTCTAATTCATAACAGAATTACCTTCTTCTGTGGACAAATCCAGATCTTTTCTTCCTTTAATAAATTCTCACTTACACGCAGCATCCACAAGCCACTTTCAGAGTAATCTTCAGCTGAGAGGAAATTATATCTATTTCATGAGAATTTTATGCTGACAAAGCACTGTAAACAAATTTGCTGCAAATTATAAAGTGGAGTCATGTCTGCTATACAATTTGTTATACGTGCAATTCTCAGTGTGTCCAAGAAGCAGCTATAATGGACAGAAAGCAATATCTGTCTATGAAGATGCAGTTCTTAAAAAGCATGTCTGCCCACATGATATTTAGGCAGCTCCTGGCATTTACAATGGGAAACAGACCTCAGGAGATCCTCTAAAGACGAGTAGACGTTACATAAAACCATAGACTTCTTAATTTCAAATTGACAGTCCTACCTTTTATCATTCCTTTTTTTCCTGCAAAACTTATTGCTTTTGCTTTGGTTTCTTCCCACAGTACAAATGTAGAATTTTAAGGATTTTATTTTTTCCACATTAAAAAAAAAAAAAGAAAAAAAAAAGAGGAATAAACAGAGCAGGGAGGAAAGGACGGTAAGAAACTTAGCATTTTTCTTCAAGCTAAAGTGTTTTTACCTTTTTAATGCTAAAATGTGTATTACGTGTCATTTTAGGTAGCACACGAGAAGTACCAGCACATATATTTGTGAACTCTATACACACATGCATTTTTTAGAGTAATGACAAATATATCTAGCACCAGTTATGTCATTGTGCTGAATGCTAAACTGTTTACGTGCGGCTTCTGCTTGTTGACATGTCTCTAAAATATGAAAAAGATTGCACTGTTGAAGCAGAAAATGCCAATATTATTCATTTTTACTCAAAAAAGATATGTCTGGAAGAATTTGTTTGCTTCTACCATGAGTTTTAAAAAACAGATACTCATTTTAAATATTTGTTAGTATCATTTTTCTGTTCACTGTGAGAGAAAAATACTGTGCATAAAGTGCTTTTTCATTTCTTCCCTTCCCCCTTATTTTGCCTGTTTTGTACTTCAAACATCTGGAAAAAAAAGAAAAGGGGGGAAGTAAGGTTTTCCTACTGGAAACAGGACAGCTGTATTCCATATCTTCTTGTCTTTATCCCAGCTTCCATTCAGGCAAAAGGGAAAGTCTGGGAGACTCTTTTTAGTACTGCCAATCTCATGACAGTATCTTGTTAACAAAAGGTAACCAAAATTTGCTACTGATCCTAATTTACTGCAGCTGAAATTAAACTGTAAGCTCTGGAGGACTCCAGAGGAGAGTGATTGGAGGGGACCTCAAAAGATCATCTAGTCCAATCCTAGATAAGGTGTTAATTAGATAAAATTATCATTAGTTAATTAGATAATATAGATTAGATAATAGATACTATAACAGACAACGGATACTAGATTAGATAGATATCTCATTAGATAAACTGAGATTCCCAAGTAATCTCATGACTCTAAGTATATAGACTACAAGAAAACTGCTTAGAATTAGAATGCATGTGATAACTGCAGAAGCTGTTGATGCTGAGTCAATTTAGAAATTCATAGTGGGAATGGAAGAGGATTGGCAGAGGAAAACCCTCCAAAAGGAAGTTTCTTCTTTTTCCTGTACAGCTCTGACAAATTCTTAACTGTTAGGAAAGAAGAGAAACTCTAACAATGTTATGTCTGCATGAGAGAACATCCTTGGACTTGGTGAAGACTGAAGCAATACAGTTTTGATCCGATGATTCCTATTCTGAATACTGGCCCTTCTCTGCTAAAATTTTAGCTCCCGACACGATGCATAGTCAATGGGATCTGATGCCTGAACTGGCCTATTGAAAGTGTCAGAATGAAATGAAAAGCGACATTTTTGTTAAAAGTCTTCTCATATCTCTGAGTGAAGACATACCTAAGTGTGTGTGTGAATGTGCACACTATATCTAATCTATTTTAAGCTTGCCAATATTTAAATCTTCAGAAGAGGAATTGGAACAGCTTCCTGAAGCAGAAGGCTCACTGCCAGTTTCTTTTTGAAAGTTAAGAAAGTGAATGCTCTGCTGAATGTCTCCTTTTGTATGTTTTCCCTGCGAATGCAATAATCTCTGATCTTGCCAGGGACTGTGGCTGCCAAGAAGCTCGTGGGACTGACAGGTAGAAACATGCCTGACTACCACATTACTTATCCTTGAACAGCACTTCTTGGGATTGGAACCATAACACTAGAGGAAGCCTTGCTTGAAGCTGTGGAAGAAAACTGGCAGTAAAATTGTCAAGTCTGCCAATCTCTTTGGGGCCTAGCAAGTGGTGGAGAGAAATAATTCATAGAGACAGGGAAAAACGAAAAGGAGCCTTACTTGGCTCACCAGAAGAAAAAGAAGAAATAATAATAAAAAAACTGCAACAAACAAAACCCAAACCAATAAACAAAAAAACCAACTCACTGAATGAAAAGAAAAACGTATTTGGGTCAGTTTTGGAGACCTTCTGTCATCAAGGTATTGGCACAAGACTGGATTTTAAATACTTAGGTGTGTATGTGGTCTGCTGAACAGTGACACTGTTATCACTGGGATTATTTTTTGCAACAATACAGTTTTCTCTCTCTTTTCCTCAGACTTCTACAATGTTATTTTAAAAAGATGGCATTCTAAACCCACTTTGCTCAGGAAGGAACAATTGCAATATTAAGTACAAGTTGGACAGTAAGTCTGCAGCTATGCATGATGGGGTTCACAGAGATGCTATTGATAACTATTTTAGTTTCTCCAAGAGGAATGAGATCTACCTCCAGGGTTTCGTGTTGAAGAAATGGCCTGTTCTGGGAAAATGTTTTTCAAGGCAGTGCACAGATGAAGGCCGTGGATCTGGCAGAAATGGTAACAGTGGAGCAAATCTGGCTGATGTTGAAGACAGATTCAGCTGTGAGGAGCAGCCTGAGGGATGTGGGAGATTGGACAGTTTGCAGAGTTCCATTTTATTTTGTGCCAAGTCATTTCAAGAGAGTTGTTTGGTGTATAGAGGCCTGACTGATGCTGCTTGCAGCTGTATCAGTCTGCAGTTCTGCAGTTCCATTTTAACCATGATAATTAATTAGAAGAAAACATATCCTTTTTTTGGATTATGGTTGTCTTAACATTGGGAATTAGTACCAGGAGAGGAACCTGACTAATTGTCTTGTTTCAAAAAAATCCATCATAAATAGAATGAGCAAGTTACAGAATCCTGTGTGAGGCCTTGAGTCCATTGAGGACAGCAGTAGGTTTTCCACTGGCATCGCTATGGCACGGTCTCGTTGCTAATATTCAGTTGTTGTTATTCTACTTTATTGTGGTAGTGAATCTTACAGTTATTTGGACAAAATTACAACTTCCCAAACTATAACAGCGTTTTAGGACTTGTAGCTCTCTTGGCATAATTATCATTGTTTCTTCTAGGGGCATTTATGTCTCGAGGAGCTAATTAGAAGTCTACCACATGCATTCATTCACGTGTATAAGCAGCTAAGTTGGGTTTCTTCATACCCATAGCACTGGGGAGCAATGCAGGGTTTTAGGCATTCTTTTTAAAAGTTAGCCATTTAGTCAAAAAGCTTTCAAAATAATTAATTGGTAGACAGCACGTGGCCTTATATGAACTGAACAACAAAGACCTGTGTGAATATTTTAGTGATCTGGCAATTCTTTAAACATGAGATTTCTATAAAATACTTATAGGGACTTGGAGGAGCTACAAGCTTGATGTTTCACTGTTACTGACACTGTCATTTTAATACACCTGTACTATATATGTCTAATTGATATCACATTTCTCTGTACTTTACTAATTTCGTAGGGAGACAGGGAACTCAAGTAAGGACAAGAAATGAAAAAACGCTTCTGATATGGCATACTATGCTATATATTTTCCCTACAGAAGGAAATAATACTCCAGAAATAAAGTTCATGATAAAACTTCTCACTGGATAATGTAGTGCATCTTTGATATCTTCTGTGTAAAAACTCTCCAGGTGACTCTTCTGAAATGAGTCAATGCATATGCCATGTTCACATCTCTCTTGAGTTAGGTATTGCAGCCCTTGGAAAATTAAACTATGATGAAATATATGCATTTCTGTAGCAGCCATTTCAAATGCTGCGAATTGGTGCATTGTACATAAATAAAAGGACCTGATTTTGTGTTTTGAAATCAGTATTTTGCCTTCTGTTTGCTGCACAATGCCATCTGACTCCTTAAAAATCGGCTGATCATTTTCCTCATCTGCACCTGCTATGCTTCAGAAATATCACTTAGTGAAATCTTGGACATGTTCTGTCTACTCTGATGTTATCTTTGCCATCAAGAAAAAGGAAAATGTGAGGTGAGAATAAAAAAAACACAACCAAGAATGTGTAATCCAAAGCAAGGAGAAGGAAATGATTCACATAATCAACCAGTGCATTTCAATTTCATTTGAAAAAATAATGAGAGAACTCCTAGACTGGTGTGTTGGCAAATTTTTCCAGAATTGACACATTAGCTGATATCATCAGCCTGTATAGGCTGTAGACTTGCTCTACCAAACCACTGAAGTGTGTGCTTTCCTTTAGTAATTTTGTTGTACAACTGATTTTAGTAAGACAATTCAGATATGTAAGTTTAATGCTCAACATAATTGCTTTGGACTAGAATGTTATAAAGAGATTTCATCTCCTGAGGTACAATGAATCTCAACCTGCATCATCTACAACAAATTCACTCACCTTTAACTCGAGTGAGATTTGAAGACAGCTGTGCTAAGGAAGAATTAGCATTTATAAAATCACTGAGAGTAAAGGATAAGGCGCAGAGGTGCCCTTGGGTGACAGTAAAGATCAGGCTCTATTTTAGGCTCTCTCCAGGTCCCCATGCAGGCAACCTGAATCTCCTCACCTTCTAACTTTGAAAAACACATGGCAAGTTTCCAAGTAGTTCGCTTAAGCAAATATGTTTCTTTATTTATGAAGGGAATTTCTTATTTGAAGATTACAAAGCATTTTTGAATTAACAAAGTTTTTAATAATGTTGCGAGGTGTTAGCTTTAGAGGTAAACCATTTTGCCACATTTGTTTTCCAACAGAGATTATTTTAGAAATTATCTCACTGTAATAAAGTATTTGGTCTGTGTTTAGCCTGCTTCCTTGGACTGCTTGGATAAAAAGGGTAGGTCTGCTCACTGCAGTGTCTGGGTTGCCTCAAGTTCCTGAGGTTCCACCTAGGAAGCAGAGGCGGACTATGGTCTTTCACTAAGACTCTGACATATGCAAAATGTTTAGATTTGATGAGTCTTGCTCATCGTGGCTGAGATCAAACTGTATTATTCTCTATCACAACAGTTTCCTTGAAAGGCAGATCTCGAGAAGTGAAGAAGTGAGAAATGAACGGGGAAGTCAACTGAAGAAACAGAACTTCTTTACTGAGATCTACAAGCAGTGAAGAACTGCTTTCCTAAAGAATCTTGTAGGATGAAGGAAGAGAGAGAGAAGATGGGCAGAGATGACAGGAGCATGGTTCTGTACAAGGAGAGGTTAAATAGACTAAGAGCTGTTTTTCTTGAGAAAGAGATGATTAAAGAGGTTTATAGATCCCAAGTAGAATACAGAAACTGAACAGAAAATGCTTATTCTCCATTTCAAAAACTAGGAGGAATCAGCTAGGAAGTCAAAGAATATGTTCAAAGGATGCAAGAAGAAAATTCATTTCCATACAGTAAAGTGAAAGTGGCGTACTGCCAGAAGATGTGGTTACGCAAATGCTTCTTGACTTCAAGGGTTGTACAAGACCATGAAAGAATTTTTCGGAGGGAAATACATTTGAGGATGACTCTTCTTACTCTCCCTGAGCCTATGATTTCTGAGAAGTGTGAGATGATGGGCCCTGTACTTCTTCCTAAAGCCTCACTTGGCTGTTGGAAAAAAGGGCTAAGAAAAAAGGAAAACAA
Organism: Centrocercus urophasianus; assembly: GCF_019232065.1. NCBI lineage: Eukaryota > Metazoa > Chordata > Aves > Galliformes > Phasianidae > Centrocercus > Centrocercus urophasianus. The sequence goes on along the minus strand of NW_024884364.1, from coordinate 63,255,306 downwards.
GGAGAAAACAGAGTGAATGACAGATGAGAAAAGGGAAGAGAATGAGAGCCATAGGATCAAAAACATGTGACTGAGGAAGTAGAAGGAATGTCAAGTGTCCTGACAACTCCCAGCAATCTGTTGACATGCCTTGACCTTCCCAGAAGCATGGTTGGAGAATGAAACAAAAATGGGTGCTTCAGTACCCAGTATTCTTTCCCTCTACATTTCTCCTGCTGATGGCTTGAAAATCCAGATTGGCTGGGGAGGATATGAGGTGCTCTTGGTTACTTGGTGGGCCACTGAGAGGGAGGACTTGACTAAAAATAGAAAAGCGTCACTTATAAGAGGTTCAGGAAGACAGCTGCTGTTGGAAGTCTAGATCTGAGAGTCCCATAGGCTCACTGAGTATGGACCTTTTTAGTCTCTGCACCATTGTACCCATCCAGGCGCCATCTGAACTGTGGAGCTTTTGATATAGCGAGGAGGTATCTCCAGGAATGTAGAAAATGAATTGCAAATGCTTGTCAGAAAAGACAAAGAATCAGGGATTCAGTGTAGGCTTAGCTCTGCGTTAAAATGACTTCTCTGCTTTATTGCAATTTCTCTTTCTCTTATGTTTCACATTTCCCTTTACCTCTGCATTTCTTGAGTTAGTTCTTAAGGCTCCCATCCTCTTGGCTAAGGATAAATAGATAAAATCTTTTTTTAATTATTATTGTTTTTTTTCCTTTTTCTCCCTCTTACATGGAAACAGGCTGTTACTGTCCAGCGTGAGGACCTCTTGCTCAGAACTTCTCCCTCCTTCTGTTTCCAGGGATCAAGCCAGGGGCACACTGAAAGACGGAGCTGTACTGCCATGCATGTTAAAAATGATTTTACTTGATAAGTGTGAAATTACATCTAATTACAAAGTTAATGTAAGTGAATGTAATCAGATAATTACAATGGATAATGACATGATATTTACAACTTATAATGATCTTGTTATTATACTGTATATAATGACATTATCAAAATTCCTACTGAAGTTTCTTTCCATCTTTAATTGGCCTTTTTATATAAAATAAATTATCTTAAATATTTCATAATTGTCTGACTGAATCTTTTACATTCTAACATATAGATTTAAAGCACGATTAAGTGGCTTGGAAATATTACAGTTCTACATTCTTTTATAAAAAAAGAAAAAAAAAAACAGCTGCTTTTTTAAGGCGTAGTGCAAGAAAGCCTTTGAAAAACTCTAATTTCCATTCTTTTTATTTCACGCCACTTGAAGGAATGTGTAGAATTGTTAATAGGAGGCAGCATGTGGGCAAAGCCCTATCTTAGCTAGCCACTGACCTCAGGACTATTCTCTTGGGCAAGTCATTTCACTACTTTATCCTTCGGTTTCCATGTTTGTAAAGGAAGAATAACGATATTTCATCTCATTTGTGAAGTGCATCATAACATACAGATGAAAACTAACAAATATCAAAAGAAAAGGAAATTAAGATTCACAGAAGGAATGAAGACAGACTTTAATTTTAACGAAGGCCCTCCACTTTACTAAAACACCAGGCTTGCCTAATTTATGAATATTGGTGCATGTCCCCTACCCCCTTCACACAAAGCTCAGATAATTGGTCTTTGTTCAGGGAGCTGCCTATGGGTTGGGATAACAGCAGGAGCTCCCTTTGTGAGTGCTTTGGGCCCTGCTCCAAAGGTCCTCTCAACAGTAGTGCATTCAAGGCCACAGCAAACATGAGGCCTGATTCATGTCACCCACGTTACACTGCTTTCATGCCAGTGTAATTCCATTTAAAGCGAAGGAGTTACTCATGCTGCATAATACTGAAGTAATTCACCTGATTTCAGTGAAATTACTCTGGCATAGAATTGAAGTTAGACAAAGAGTGATTGGAGTCTGTAGGACTTGAATCTTAATTGTTTTCTGAAGTCTGCTGGGTATAAAATGATAGGATTCTGGCCTGCGTGCATTTGACGCTTTCTCTGTGTGAAAGAAAGTGCTCCAACCAGAAAGTCAGTGCTTTAGAACATTCTTATCAGTGTTTCATGATTTCTTTTTATGATAAAATCAAAGGAGTAAAAATGTGGGTGCTAAGCTGGACTACAGCATAAGAGCGCTTCACCAGACCAAGTCTCCTTTTTCTTTGCCATGGCTAGATGAGGTTAGAGCAGTTAGAACACTGGTTAGGGCTCCATCAGAATTGTTCTGACAAAAGCCAAAGACCATGCTGATTCTCAGCAGCTCTACAAAGGCAACACCAACAAACAACTTATCTTCAGATTTAGAGGTGAACACCTTTTATCTCCGTGACAAACATGGCTGTTCCTCACTGCCTTCCCACTGTTAATGAGAAGCGTCATGCAGAAGCTCCGGTTTTTCAACTTCCATCAATCATTTTTCATCTTTTCTGCTGTGGATTCATGAAGCCTGTTGTACAATAAGGCCTGTGCTGGAGCTCCCAGCAGCTCAGACAAACAGGAAACATCATAAAGAGGCTAGAAAAAGTGGATGGGCTTGAATTAGTTTGTGATGGATGCCCAAACCAGAAGTGATGACCAGAGAATATAAAGAGATACTGTTGCTTGCACATGGCTGATTGACACTGACTAGTTTGTGGCTAACACTGCCCATGCAAAGCAAGAGTGGGCACAGCATTAAAAGGAAATAAGTGAAGTTTTTTTAGGAAAAACTCAATGCAACAGAAGAAATAGAAATTTGATAAGATTCTGAAGACAGATTGCTTTAGAAAAAGATTGCAAATCTGCAGGTGTTCTCTTTATGTCAAACACCAGTTAGAATTCAGACAACTTGTGGAGTCAGAAGCAGCGTAACACCAGAAACATCAGACTAGAAAACTGTCATCTTCTGTTACTGATGTACAACGAAATACAACTAATTTTAATGAACAACTCATTTATTTGTATGAAACCCAGGAAACATAAGACCTCCTGGAATTTACAATTCATCCCAGTTATAATCTATAGTTTCTTCAGTTCTTCACTCACAGCTGAATATTTAAGCAGCAGATAGCATGGATTTGATCACAATATAACTGCAGTGTGTGAGAGCAGGGTATGTTCAAGATAAAGATCATCTGAGACTACCGAAATGCTGACTTGGTCACTGAAAACCAGCCAATACCTTTCTCAGTGGCAGAGGATATATAATGTTGTTTAACCATCACGCAAGTATCGTCTGGTATAATGTCCAAAAATGATTCCACCACAGAAAGCTAAACAAACTTCTTCACATCTTTGAATGGACATGGGAGGGATTCCATTCGGGCAGTGACGTGGTAGAAATTAACAAACACACAGAGGAAAGGGTGAAAAAAAATACGGTGATTCACAGAAATGGTCCTTTTAGACTTTTTACACATCTGTGGGAAGCCTAGGCGCCTTTCCAACAGTTAATGTGCCAGGGTATGGTTTCCTTAGTTGGACCAGAGAATAAACATTAAGAACAGAAAGGTTAAAACAAACCTGAAGGAGGGCTCTACCCATTCTAAAGGTAGGTTATTCGAGAACATGAGGTATATTAGAGAGAGAGAATAAAGCCAGAATTATTTCAAAATCAGATGTTCATAGTTTTTGCTGAAGTCCAACAGATGTGCAAGTGATACAAAGACTCATATTCACTCAAATACACTCAGCTAGAAAGTCAGTTCAGCCTAAGAAATTAAATAATCCAATTAGTTGATTTGTGGACACAAGATGAGCATCCAGTTTGATCATAAAGAAGGTCATGCTACAGAGGGTGCAAACTACTATCACTAGATAGGTATAGAGCCTTCTATGCACTTATTTATCAGTTGTGTAGGTAGGTTATTGAAAATTAATGTTTGGTAGTCATGAAGTTAAGAACTGACATTAGCTCTTGCCATTATATTAAGGAAAAATGAGAACTGAAGGGAATTTACTCCTAAGGCATTCACAGGGATGAGAGAGGTAGAGAAAGAAAACCTTCCTGTACTGGAGGCTGAAGGATCGTTCAACAGAAGAACATGTGGGAAACCCTTCAAAGACCAGTTTGAATTTTCAATATGGCTTTCAAGAAAGTCTTTGAAGAAAGACTTGGAGATAATGCAAAGGGAGAGCAAATTCAGATATAGTGCTTAATGTACTGCCCTACTTTGACAAGAGTATCTAGCTATGAAAATAAGGGGAGCCTAAACCACTCAGAAGTATTAGGCTGAAGAGAAATTGTGGGCAGAATTATCAAGGTAGGCCTAGCAGTCATTTGTTCAGTATTCTCTCTGTTGAACAGTTGCAAGGAGAGTGGCCAAGTTATTCATATTTATTGACATAAGGTTTTGTGGAGCCAGTGTCAGGGAGGAAGTTTACACAATAATTTCCAGGATAAATTAGATTAATTCCTATGAATAAGATAAGATCTAATGGAAATAGTGCAATACTATGCACACAATATCTACTAAAAAGAAGTTATTAGCTGTATATAGAGGAGCCATACCTACTGGAAGCATAGATGATGGAATACTACTCAGATATAAGGAAGGATGAAAAAGGGAGGGTAGTATAAAAGACTTTAAGTTACTATTATGATGCAGCAAAGAAAAAAATAATATTATTCTAGCTGTTAGGCTAGGTGTTTCCAGTAGTGATGAAAATTGGAATGTTGTTGAACAAGAAGCTTCTGTGGTGAAGTGGTGTTAAAATGAATTGGATTCAAGTTTTAGTAGTTACAGAGAAGTTTTTCTACAGTAATCAAAGGAAAGGACAGCCTGTTTTGCAAGAGAAGATGAAGAGCTCTGTTTGTTTAGCCAAGTAAAACAAAAGTTGAGGGAGGGAATTACTGTGCTCTACAGATACGTCAAGAGAATAAGCATCAGAAAAGAGGAAAAGCATTTAACAAAAGAATAATATTGACATAAGAATAAAAGGCTGTAAATTAGCTAGGAATACACTTAAGAATAGAAATTAAAAAAGACTTGCAGATGTCAGAGCTGTAGGGCTTGAGAACAATCTTCCAAAGGACCTGTGTGGAAAAACATCCCAACCACTTTCCAGATAGAAACAGATCAATTAGTGAATTCCAATCCCCAATGCTCTTATCTATGAGGGGACTGGATTTGATGGCTTTGAAGGCATCTCTAAACCCTATGCAAAAACACAGATATCCTATGCTATTATCTAACCGTATCCTCAGTGTTATCTTTTGATAAATGCAAATAACAATATCGATGTATGTCACATGACTCCTTTGAACCATATCTAGAATACAAAGTATAGACATTTGTAAGCAAAATTATTAGAGTTCAATAGGAGGTTCCAGAGAGGCATTACAAATTCAGTGAAAGAATATATATATGTATATATGTGTATGAATTTATACATATATATATAAATATGTACACACATACACCTCTTCTTAATATTTTTTATTTTTTTAAATATTTTATATTTTATTTACCTCCTATTTTAACATACCTTATATTTTATTTCTATTTACATATGTAAAATAGATTTTGTGCACATACTGCAGTAGGTAGGTTATAAATACATCATTTCTTTTTTAAATCTACTATTTCCCTTAGTCCTCACAAATACTTATCCTGCCCTTAGTTTTCAAAAGCCCTAAAAATGTAATAATACTTTATTGACACCTGTAGTGCACTCTTAAAAATAATGCATATGGCATTACAGTAAGAATATGGCTTTGCATGGCTGATGTCACTCAACGTTTGATGTTTTCAATAGCATAATGTTCAGGATCTAAAGCTTGCAGGTGGTGGATACAAAAGAACCCAAATCCTAAGCAATAGAGAACTAGGTTCAGTTTAAATTACAGTTTATTCTGAGCAAATAAACGTTGCCTCTAACCCTTCATAATAGTCAGGGTTAGTTGATACTGGCCAGAAAGGACAGACTTGGCCATTTATAACAAATCTATGCATTTTTTTGACTACGTTATTTATGAAAATATTAATTATAGGTGAGATACCTGCTGTGTATGAACAGATAACAGCAAGAAATGGAGAAACAGCCAAAGGAGGGATGTGATCAGTTTGAAAGCACTCCGTGCTACAGAGTGTGACTCAGTGCTGAAAGGTGAATACTGGTGATTGCTTTCCGTTCAGACCTGCAAGCTTTGCTCTGTCACTGAAGAGAAAGGAGCTTATCAATTTCCTGTTGCTCCCAGGTATGCTTCCTCCTGGCAGGGGGGTGACATATCAGGCCTCTCCTGCATTCTCCTCTGACAGCACTCAGTTTTGCTTCCAGCATCTCTATTAGCTGCAGGATTTTTTTCCTGTGCAGTTTTAGTTTCAACAAGTGCAAGGATTTGAACTGGTACAAGTACAAAGATGCACTCATTCCTAAATTGTCACTTTCACAGCCATAACTATCAAAGTGTTGCCATGCCACTTTCTAGGTCAATCTATGGCATAAATATCCTGTCAAAGGCACAATGATTTATTCATTGCCCTCAATGATAACTATCATATGGTGGGACTCATTATATGATTGATTTCAGCTTATTTGAATGATTGCATTGCTGATGGTGGATGCAAAGGGGGGCACTGGAGTTCTGGGAACTAGGCACATAACACTGATATGTTTTCATGGGAACACTTTCGCTGACACACTACTTCTCAGGCTTCAACTCCTGTAAGGTTGCCAGATCCCCTTTGAAAAGAAAAAAAAAAAATAAAAAGGGGGAGAAGAAGAAAAAAATGAAAATTCAAAGCCTGTCCTGCTTAAAACCCACTTGGAAATTTGTGCCTGTCACTCCTGATCTCTCTGATGGCAGTTGCACACTAAGTGCCTGCCTCAGCGAGATAGCAAACCTGTGGGAGGAGATCAGCCTGGGAGGAGCACAACTTGAGCAGTGCTCTCCATCTGATCTCAGATTGCAGGTCTTTGCTGGTGGCAGGTGGAAAAGCAAGTGGATAACATCGGCTCTGCTGAACAATCACAGTGCTCCTCTGCGGTTCCACACACCAGTAGTTATTTCAGCTTCGTTTTAGCCTTGCAAAGATGTAAGAAGATTTAAAATTTGGAACAGAATGCAAAGATTCATTGTTTGGAGGCAAGTGGAAACTTACGTAAAATGCATGTCTTGAAGGTGTATCTATACAACATCTGCAGCTTTGCCGTGTGAATGTCAGGCATCTTCTTTCTCCACAGTTATGCTTGGTATTTATAAAATCCATTCCAATGAACTGTTTTGTAGAAGAAGGCTAAGAACAGAGTCATTCCGTGAATTTGGCTATCTAAATAAAACCCAATGTCTTATGGACTACATCAGTACTTTGCAAATTCAAGCTGTTTAGAGAATAGCTTACTGTTAAGGGTACATCTATGTTCATATCTTAATTCAGAGCAGGAGTGTGTTGCCAAATAAATCTCCTACTTGCCCTTTGTTTTGCACTTTGGAGCAGTCTCCGGCTAAGCAAACTGGATTCCTTTCAGACGAAACTAAACTGGAATAAGTGCTCCACATGTGCACCTAGTGATCTTTAACCACACACATGGGAGGCAGTCTGAAGTGAAAGAGCAAATACACAGACAAAACTATTGAATGTACACTGTGAGAACTGGTTCTCAGCACCAATTTCCTTTCCCTCTGGACACCTGCTCATACTCACCCACACGCTTTTCTGATGGACATACAGCCTGCAAGAAGGCCAGTTCTGTGGACAACATGGTCTGAAAGACCAGTGAGAGACAAATGACCCAGCCCTATCATTATTCATTCTTCATTCATGAAAAATCCTTGCAAAATTTGGTGTTTCTGAGGCCTGCTCCACGCCCACCGCACTGTGGTGCAGCCCCTTTCCCTGACCCCCAGCTGCCCTCCCCTGACAGCTCCATGCCGTTCCCTCGGGCCCTGTCGCTGTCACACAGAGCAGAGCTCAGCGTTGCCCCTCCGCTCCCTGTGAGGAGCTGCAGCCGCCATCAGGCCTCCCCTCAGCTCCTCTGCTCCGCGCTGAGCACAACGAGGGGCCTCAGCTGCTCCTTTAACATTTTGCCCTGCAGACGCTACACCACTTTTTGTCACCTTACTCTGGACACAAAAAGTCCCTTTTTAAAGTTTACTTATATGTATAAAAAGTTTTCAAAATGCGAAATCTGAAGGGTCAGTAGTAAATGATTAAAGGGTCAATAGTAAATGATAAACCATTTTATTTTCTTCTGTATTTTGCGATTTAGACCTGTTTTCTTAACATTCTTGACCTGCAAAATGGAACAGAAATTTTCTATTTAATAACTTACACACAGTTTGTCTCTCATGTGCAGCCTCTCCCCAGGCCCCACTGTAAAGTCACCATCCTGATTGCACTTACAGAAACCTTTCAGTAGTCTTTGGAAATAACAGTGCTCAGCCAGTCAGAAATATTTTGCAAAAATGCACTTTCTCATGCCTGAATACGATGACTCGCAAAGCGATCTGTTGGGTCTGACGTAAAGGGCCTGCCACCCCAACACAAGCAGCAGGTGACAGGTCACACTATGTGCTCTCCATCCTCTGGAAGTTCAGATGACATTGGTTTATTCTCATCCCTCTTCCCTTGAGCTATCCTAAAATACAGCTTTAACTCACAAGAAGACATGTGCGGGATTGATATGTTTTACTTCATGGGCCATACAGAAATATTGATGTGGTTTTATCTGTTCAATCTTGAACCAGTTATTATAGCTCCAGAGAACCCTGATATTAAGCTGCTCTTTGAGTCTTATCCAGGCATAATGTGCTGTTTAGTTGAAAGGCTGGCACTGTGAAGAAGATGCAGAGGGTGTAATCACAGCCATTACAGAGAGCCATCAGTGGAGCCAAACCTACACTTTCCACAGTCAGCAATAGGCAGCTAGATGAATAGGAACTATTAGAAGCCAAACCTAGCACTCGATGTGTAATAGACAGCAAAGAGAAAGCCTGTTAGGGAACTGTTTCCACAAAAGCGGTGAAATACTGTCATACAGAAAGCGAAAAGATTCAGTACTAGTTTAAAAAAGGTCAGCTTTTCAGGATAAACTGTCAACATTAATATTGGAAAGCTGCCACCTTTGCCATCACTGCTCATATCTTCAAATTCTACGCTTCAGCCTTTATAAGTGGAAAGAGTTTATTCAAGTGATGCTGCTTCTCCCAATTCTTTTTTGTCTTTTTGGAGATAGATTATCATTAAGGTCATCTTTAGGTCATTTCTATTCAGTGATTAAAAGGAACTGGAGCATTCTAGGTATTTTTGATGCTCCCAGAGGACTCTTTGTCTCTCTTTCCTCCTCCCTGCCCACAGCGCTTAGGAAAAGTGCACTTCCTCACTGCTTCTCAGCATGGGGAAACATCAGTGACTTCCTGAGCAGAATCTCCATGGGGAACAGAGGAGGTCAAGAGCAGTGTTAATAGTCACCTGTGTAAAAGAGAAGCAGTAGCTGGTGAGGCCAAATATTGTTTAAAATCAGTATATTTATGAGAAGTTTGCATTCATTCCCATTCTTGACATGACAACCAGACTGTATCAACAAATCATGGAATCAGAGGGTTCAGAAACATCTCGTCAGATATTTATCCCAGCCATCTGTGTGCTAAATTGAGTAGCATTTTATTTAGTGTGTTCTATAATTCTGTCTCCTTTGATGATGAGGTCTCTGTCAGCTCTATAGGGGACTGAATCTATAATAGCCTTCCCTGTAAAGACATTTCTGCCACTTTTAAACAGTTAATGGGTGCAGACAAAACATTTTCGTAGGTGAAAAATCCCATAGAGGTGGACCTTCCTAGTGACCATATCCTAAGGATCTGGTTCAGTACAAAAGCGTGGAGCATAATAAAGAGAAGAGAAAAAGATAGAAAATGTAGAAGGAAGAACCTTCTTTTGTGATCCTGAAGCAACACTAACAAGACAAGTACGTCCCAAGTGCCTTTTGCTGACATAAATTGTCATCGCTCTCAGCCCATACACAATATCACATATAAGATTTAAAGTTTCCATTCTTTTTAAGTTATTCTCATGGCTTTTTGTGTGTGTGTTTGTGTGTGTGTGTGCTGTTATGCATAAAATATTTCATCTATGACTGCAGGTGTAATTAAAGCTAGGATTCTCAAATGGCCTATGTTATATAATCTATTTTCACTGAAGTTCATTGGTATTTGGAGAACCTCCCAATTTTTTTTTCAAAAATCCCTGCAGGACTATGACTAAACATTACAAAAGAGCACCCTTTGAAGGCTCATAAAATTAATTTTATATTTATTAAAAAATGAAGAAAATTTAGTGGTTTAAGGTTGATATTACTCAAAATACTATAAATGAAATACATAACTATTTAGTGGATTTTGGTAACCTTATGGGAGTATAGTAAAAGGAGCAGTAAAGAATATTTTTGAGCTGAAATAATGGGTGATTTATTTCTAGAGATGTATGTATAGTGAAATAACAGATTTTATAAATAACGTGTCAGATATTCAAAGGAACTTTCACTCAAAGGGAGTTTGTAATAAGTTCATTTCAGTAAGCTGAAGACCCTTTGAAGTTCTTTGAAATATTCAGTAATGAGACTCGGATAAGTGATTTTTATGTATAGTTGCCCTTCCTGTACACAAGGACAAATTAGCTGACACTGCTATAACATTTAATATAAAGACAAATAAAACATTCGCTAATTCAGGTCCTGAAAATCTTGAGCTTCACATGCTATTACAGCCTGAGAGTTTCAGACAATGTTCATTTTCTTTATTCCTCACACTTTGTTTTTATTTCATGGTCTTAACAGTGGGTCATCACAGTACAAAGGCATTTTGTTTATCTTGTTGGACAGTGACAAAGGTAGATTTGTTAACAATTTGCATACACAAGATGAGTCTTTCACAATGGTACGCGGGTAGAACCTAATTTCTTGTTTTCTTTCACAGTTTATTAAAGGAATATGATGTGAAAGTGAGAAAAAGACTACTTGTAGGAATTGCCACAGAAGAAGTTTAGATTGTCAAAGACTGTTAGGAATTTTATTTAAATTTTCGGAATGTCTAAATGCCTTTGTAGACCTGGCTAAGAAATGTATTGTAAGATGTAATGTATGATATTCAAAATTACGATCCTTAAAATTCCTGTTTGATGTAATTCAAAAGACCAAAATTCACTACCCTCTTAGTTACAAACTTTAGAGTTTCCCTACAATTATGTTGCTCTGGGGACCCAAAGCACTTCAACTTGGGCAGAATTGAGAAGATTGTCAGCTCTCTTACACTTAAGCTTTATTCAGTGTACACATTTTCATTCATTCACACAATATATTCTGAGCTGGTAGACAATCTCAGAGCTAGGTTGCCTCCTGCCATTGTTAAAGAAAGAGGTGGTGGTCCTCAGTAAATGGGTAGCTTGAGAGTTTGAGATGTGAGATCAGTCAGTTCTCTTCTCTACCTGAAGCTCTTAAAATCTGTTTGTCTTTGTGGAATGCATTCATCAGCCCAGTGAGGTGTGGCTGTTTGTCTTTCTGTTCAGTTTGCTGAGGCTGTTCTTTGTATGGAAGATCTTCTTGGGTGGACAGAAGCAATGAGGCTGAATGTGGCATTCTGACACAGGGGGGTAAAAATTGTTTATGAGCAGTTTAAATTCCAGGGTCCCAAGACTGCTGGTTCCTCTTATCTAGTGTTACTCGTAGATAAAATCTAACACCATCTTTAAAAGAATGTATGAATAGGAACTAGAAGTCAAATCTTTTGCCTCCTGGAAAGTTGTGTTCATGCTCATACTCCTCAGTGAATATTTAGTTTTCTGTGTACAAATAAGCAACTTAAACTTGAAAACTAGGCAGAGCTATCAATCCCTGCATTCACTCTAGATACACCTGTAATTTCATGGTACGGCCTTCTTCAGGGGGTCTGACTCTTGGCACTTCTCTGCACATATGCTCTAACCACTGCTGTTTTTCACATTGTTGTGGCAAAACCAGAATTTTTTGGCTTCACACTGTAAAGAAAGAATGTGTTTCTTCTGTTTTTGAAAGAAAAGTTTCAGACCCCTTTTCAAGAGGAAAAGCAGGATGGATATCAATGGAGGTTGTAAGAGTAGAAGTTTCTGATCACTGCACTCCCAAATTCGTGCCTGCTTGTTTTGGGGTTGCGGAACATGAGAATATGGGATGGTCTTCAAAATGTAGGGAAAAGGATAGGGCTGAAAAGGGTATTGCTGGGAGACATGTTATGGTTTTGAGGAGGTAAGGCATGTTGAACAGGTAATTGTAGTGAAGTGAGCCAAACTCATTAGCATTGCTTTGCTGACAGTAGTGCAACCTGCCTGTGTTTGAAGATACTGTATTCCAGGGCAGAAAACTTGTCAGTGTTCTTTTTGTGAGGTGCTGACAAACTGTAATGACTCCTTACAGGAGCGTGTTTCTGGGAGGCTTACTCAGTTTTGAAGGGCTGGAAAGCAGTTGCAGCACATTATAAATTAAGGGAAAGAAAAGAACTGTGGAACGAAGCAAGTATAGCAGCCAATGAGATGGGTAAAATACTGCAATATATAGCATGAACACAACATTTATAGCAAGACCACCCTAAGATCAAGGAAAAAAAGCATGTACATTTACAGGAAAGCAAGAAATCCTGAAGTAGATTTGGAATAACAAGCAAAGGTATTGCATCTGGATACTTGCTGCCTCCTATCTTTATTCAAACACGATTTTGTGTTCCTATGTTTTGGTAGTTATATATGACCTTACAAATGATACTTAAATAGTGACAATTAACAATTGGTGGAAACAGCCTGTAAAATCATAATATTACTTAAGGATTCAAGGCTGAAGAGGAGATACAATTCACTCTTACTGGCTTTTCTTGTGTAGTGAAGAGTTCACTTTCCATAGCACTTGATGAACTTCTCTATTGCATGTCATTAAGGTAATACTACCTCCTTGTCTTAAAGAGAAACTACTAAAGACTATCCAAGCTTCACTTGCTACTCAGATCACTGACATTGGATAGCATAATCTTTAAGTAATTTAATGCCTGAATTGGCTTGTATCTAAGCTCAGATATTTTTACTGCTTAGTCAGGACTGGTTTATAACTCATCTGTGCTATGTGCAGAGAGCGCTAGGGTATGATATACATCTGCTTCTGTTTGAAAAATGACAAGTAATCTGACCTTATTAAGTCTGATGATATATAGGTTCATTATCCCCTGGACAGGTTTGAATTCGATATTTAAACTATGCTTCACAGTCTCCTGATCTCTTTGCTGCATACAATGGTAGATGGTGTAAGTTCAGCAGTACCAAGCGGAACAGATTGCAAGGAACAGTCACCCACCAGTGGCGATGATAAACAACCTTTTACAACAATCATCTAGTTAAAACACCATTAACAATTAATGACATACATCACAGAACTTACTGAACCCGTTTAAGACTAATTTACTGGCTATAAAAATATGGCATTAAGAATTTATGGATCATTAGCTTTTATTCCAGAATGAAATATTGCTGACTGAAACTCTAAGGAACAGTTGAAAACAATCAGTCACTAAAACTACATGAAATTAAAAGGAATAATGGCAAAAAGGGAAGTGAAGGCAAGGCTTGTAAGTGTTTGGGTAGAAGAAAGTAACTTCTTATGTGGCTGAATGGATGAAGATTGCATTTTCAGACAAGATTGAAATCTACAATTAAATAATTCAAACAAAATTTTAATGTACAATAAATTCTTCCTTTTCAAACCAAGAAATATTAGATCACAGCTGATCAAAATTCTTATCATGGTCTATTAATCACAGTCAGTTATTTTGAAACACTCTTAAAGAGACTATAACAATGTTAAAGTTAATTAACTAATTCCTCCAAATAGTTAATACATAAATTCAAATTTAGCAGCTGCTACAGGCTTATATATTAGAATTTCAATTATGCCTTGAGGCGAGCACAAGACTATTAGAAATGGATTAGAGCTAGCTATAATTTCCAGTTCACTGTTGCCCAATGAGACTATCACAGAGCAGAGCTCTACTTGTTTGTAATAGAAAAATTTTAAATGTCATATACTCTAAAGGGGTTTTAAAATAAGGTGAAATACTCATGTCATTCTGTACTGCTTCCATAGGAAATACTCAGGTTTATTTTTGGTGTGTTTACTTTTCTTTAGAAGCTGCCTGTTGAGTTTTTCTGGATCAACGTCGACAACGTTTTCTAGATTTTTACAGACAGCTAATGCAAGGTTTGAAAATCACATTTGAATGGTCAACTCCCTATATTTTTTTCACCAGTTTCCTTCTGTATCTTCCATAAAATTCTGTAAGCTACCTTGGAAAGTAGTTTTGAGGAAGTACAACAGCACAACAGAAAAATTGGGATTAAGATTAAACTAGTTTCAGTAAAAGCATGAAAAAAATTGTTTATATGTTAAAAAAAAAAGATAAAAAGATTATTAGTAAGCTCTGTATTTAGTGTGTCTAATATTTTCTATTATAAAGAAGGTTTATCACCTTTAACATAGCAGTTCAGTATCCTGATGATTTGCAAAAACATTTTGTTCTTTGACAGAATAAAAAAACCCAAGTCACACATAAACTAGTCTTGTTTTTTAATTTGAATTGCATGGTTTCCAAATAAGAGTCCAAATTGAATATGGAGGATTGAGGTGGTTTGGAAAGACAGCATTACCAGTCACCACCTGTAGTCAAGACAAATAATCTTGAAGGGTATATATGAACTGCACATTGCTGGGAGCTCAAATCATTTTTTTTTGTAACAGGCAGGTTTTTCTAGTTAAGAAAGAGCCTCATGTTAGACACTGCAGCACTCTGGGAGGCTTTGTGTCTACCCACTGACCCTCCAGGCAAATGTTCTCAGTACTACAGCTAAAGTGAACTGTGGGAAAGAAGGAAAAATGGAAGTGAGGAAGGTTCTTTGAGATTCTTTCAGCCAGATTCTTTGAGTGTCTGGATAAAAGAATCTTATTTCTCATTGGAAAAGAGAGTAACTGTCCATTACATGCATAGGTGATGCTTCCAGAACAGTAGCTATCTGTCAAGAATCCAGACTTGGAAGAGACTCACTTCCTGTCCAAGTACTTCCCTCTAACAAAGCTACAAAACTTTTACAACAAGCCAAACTTGAGTTTTCATCATACCACTTTTGGATCTACAAACATGATGGTAAGCTTGATAAAGAAAAAATCAATGAGAGAGCAAATCATATGGTTTCCTCATTTAATTTATCAATGCAAAACAAATTTCATCAAAGTATCTCCCTCAATCTTAGTGCTGCTTATGCTATCGTAGGGTCAGTAGGACTACGTGCAGCATTGCTTAGGACTTCATCTCATTCTCATTTTTGTCCCTGCCAAAGCATGAAAAGATTTAAAGCGAGACTAACATCCATTTTTAATTAATATGGAGTTCTGGATGTCATGTGATTTTCAAAACTGTGTTCTCTGTAATTTCCACTTTAGCAACATTTTAATTTTAATCTACATTTGAGTCAAATGCTGAAATCTTACCATTCCATGGAGTGTAAAATTGTCTCAACTTCACTGCAGGACATCACTGTCACTGGATACATCAAAAGGACAATACTCCTATGTAAAAGTCTATAATGAATCATAGTCTATATTCTTGAGAGCATTCTTTGCTTACATATTGATTTACAAGAACCATTCATGGCTTTTCAAAATTTTTTATTAAATAAAAAGGCATGGACAGAATGATGCACTGTTTGCTCAAGGGCAGACTGCACTATGCTTAACTTAATAAAGGCTGTGTAATTAGCAATATTACCTTCTCATGGCATGAGAGGTAAATATAGTGAGAATATTTTTGTAATGGATAAATTCTCAAAGAATGCAACTGGATGTATCTATATCATTATTTGAAATGAAAGTCTGAGTCTAGGTCTGCATAAGCATACATAATTTCTTCTCTGTGTTTATGTGTCTGCTAAGACAAAATTGGTGTAGGAAAACACATTAAATTTTGGACAAGCAAGTTTACACAATAAAGCATACATCTGACATTCCATTATGTTATGTTTTGCAAAACACACTTTTTATCTTCAGAACATTTCATACACATTATTTCTTTGGTTTCAACATTTGTAGGATTCATCTGTCCTCTTCTCAACCATTACCCAGATTTCTCTAAATTCAAACAAACAAACAAACGAAAAAGTGAAAAAATCAGCTGGAACAGTTTATTTTTACCTAAATACGTAGTAGGATGCAAAATTACAAATTTCAAGTCTATAAAGCAAAATTATCACATAACCCAGTCTTCTTCAAAAATGCCTGTAAATGCATTCTCCCAAAATATTTCAAACTCTTATAGTTCATGCACAAATCTAGTAATCACTTCTGTTCAACAGCACAATTTAATGTCTTATGAGAACTCATATAAATATAAGTTCTAATACCAATGTTTTTCTAGTTTTGTATGCCAGAAATACAAATCAGTATATTTTCAAAATTCACTCTGGTTGTTCAAAAATTCTTCTTTGCTTTATAAACATTTTTATATCTAGAACAGGAAAGGAACACTTAACTGAACCAAATTTTGGGCAGAATTCTCCTTTGCAGTTGCACTACAAAAGTCTACAGTATGCAACTCAGATGCAAACAAGTGTAAATTAGAAATAATTTGTGTTACGTGTGTAAATTACTGTATAAAACATGTTTTGCTTGACTAAAAATTCAAACATCATTTTCTTGGATCTCTGCATCTGAATGCATTGTTTAAAGAATAAGACTGAAACTTTTCTTCTGGTCTTGGCAGAATCTGTTTTTTTTTTTCTCTGTGTAAACTCTAAAATTATATAGCTATGTGATATTCAGTAGAATTAGTTTGGTTCAAGTAGATGAACAATAAGAACCATATTATTTTTCTCTGCTTGGTCTTCCTGACAGTTCTCTGCAAAAAAGGGATATGGGAAAGGGTGATGAAACAACTTTTGCTTGAGAAGTTTAGGACAAAAGAGCTGCTACAACCTCCTTCTTCAGTTCCCTATACTTGAGACCACAATTTTAGCTTCTCTATCAGTTCACTGGAATGGTGGAAGACGTGTTCTCAGGATCAATCTAGATTTAGATATAATCCTTCCCATGGATGGCAGAACATATATTTCTTCTAACCCCTTGGTAGCATTTGCAAAAATTCTGTGAGGTCTTTCTTTAGTGGGTGATGGAGCTGAGATTCATTTAATCTGTGTGTGTGCACACAGAAGTGTGTGCACCCTGATTTATACTTTTGCTTTGGGTTATCAGAAACTAGGGAGATAAGAACCATAGAAAATAATATTAAAATTTATCTTCCTATTTGTTCTCCTCTTTTTCTTTTTTTTTTCTTCTTTTTATATGCACAATGAGGTTTGTTATAACAAATTGAGGTTGCTTCCTGTTTGTGAAATAATAAATTTCTCTTTGCTGAATAAATTGATTCTGAAGTCCATGTTGGTATTATTTCATTAATTCAAAGGCCAAAGACCTTCTAGTATATTAGCCCAGGGTGTAATTATTGCTAAATTAAAAGGAAGTACCCTTGAGATATTTTGGGCCAAATCCTCAGTTGGTTTAACTCAGTATTACTCCACTGAAGTAATAGCAAGGAGATGTGCTTATTCACTGAGAAACAATCCAGCATTGATTATAAAGAGCCCTAGGAATGATTACTAATAGCTTAGTTATAGAGAAATAAGTTCCAAGCGGTTAACTCCATCTACTTTAAATTATTTTAACTAATTTGGAGGACATAAATTGAGGAGTTTTAATTTTCCTATATGGTGGTAATGGAGACAAGGAGGCTTCTTCAGAGAGTAACAGAGAATGGTTATCCATTTATAATAAATGGTTATGCATTTATACCAGGGCCGAAATTAGTCGATTATGTTCTCTGTCAGAAGATAATAATGTGATTGCGTTCAAACAGATGTATGACTTAGCACTTGCTCACTGATGCCAGAGAGCGAAGCCAGAAACAATTTCTGTGAGCTGATGTCACACACCATGTAATCCTAGCTAAAAATTATACTGAACCTTATCCTACCAGTCCCACAGCAGTCAAGAGGGGCTCTGAAAATCAGCATCAGCACACAGCACCATGTGCTGCTTTCCAGTTTTTCCTGTTAAAATGCGGAGACATCATGAAATATTATTAATCAGAAGAAAGAGTCCTCAGGAGGTCTTTTTTTTTTTTTGTCTTCCTTCCCAGAGAGAAACACCTCTACGTATGGATGTTGATATACATTTTCCATAATGTCTCTTCTTACCTTGAGCAGAAGAGATTCTGTAATGTTTTGGGCAATGATTTCCAGGACTTCTCTTTAGGATTTTTTCCTTAATACGTATGCTAAACCTGTTCTGCTGTAAAGATACTGAATTCTCATTATCTTTCCCTGGATGGACATCAAAAACTGATTTCCATGCTTTCTACAACTGTCGATTACAGTGCAGCTCAAAGCCTCTCAGCAACGCAGGCAAGACTGAAAGTCAACTTTCCATGTGAGAGAATGAAGCCAGATTAAATTTGCAAGTGGAAAGATATAGAAAATTGTTCTTACAGTTCTTGTTCCTATCCTAGAGAGTGGCTCTTGCTTCTAGGATCTCCAAAAAAGACCCAACTCTATCTATACAGGCCCTTTTCTTGGCAACAGCAAGAGCAGAAGCCAGCCTGGCTTTCTGGCACAGAAAGGCTCTGGCACAGCACTGTGAACAACAAACCCATGGCAAATTTGGCTGCCTCCAGTAGACTGCCACAGCCGCTTCTGTTTACCCATCAAAGAGCTCTCCCTGCTTTTACATATTAAAAGATTGCTGTGTCTCCTCTTTAGTTTTATTTTCCCTTCAATTTTTTTTTTCCTATTTCTGAAATCTTTTTTTTCACTGCTTTGTCTGTTGACTTCCTTTTAAACTGTGATTTGTGTAAGCCTTGTTAAGCAAATGTGGCATCATGGTGCAGTGGATGCATGACTGAGTGGAAGTGGAACAGAATCAGTGCATTGTGTTTCTTATCTCTGATATTCCCTCGAGTTTCATCCAGAATTAGATATGTCTTATACTTTACCTCCAGAAGTGTTATAACTTTTACTCATATTCACTGAGCAAACTGCTGCAACACAGGTCCCTTTCAGATGGATTGCTGCCTCTTTGGTTTTTCATTTTGTGTGTATTTGTTGTCTCTTTTTGGTGCAGTTCTGTGCATTTGTCTTTATTGAGTTTCAAGTTGGACGTCCAATGTATCAAGATCAATTAGATTTCTGATATTGTCTTCCTTTGTCTGTTTAACATTATGTCACCACAAATGTCTCTGCTCTGTCACCCAAATCATTCATCAGTATGTCGAATCAAACTGTATCCAGAACAATTCAGTGCAGAGTCCTATCTGAAGCACTCCTATGCTGACAATGCATTATAGATATTTGCAGTTTAGATTCTTTTTTTTTTCTTTTTTTTTTTTCTTTTTTTTTTTTTTCATTCAGTTTTGCATTTATTTGATGGTGATTTTATCTAGGGTGGTACTTCTGTTACTTGTATATGTCCAGTTATGCAGAACAAACTCAAAATCCTTGTCACAGGTGTATCACAGATATTGTGTCTTTTTCCATCACCACAGCAGTTGTTCTCCTGCAAGATGAGAGTAGATTGATTTGACATGATTTACTCTTGACAAATCTATGTTGGCAGTTTTAATCACCTTAATATCCTCAAGATGCTTATGCATTCTTATGCATTGATTATTTAATTCTTTGTCTAATATTGCTTCTGACACTGAATAGACTGTGGTCCTATTCCCTCCCTTCTAGTGATTGATACTATGCTCTTTCCACTGCAGTCTTTAGAGTCCCTTCCCAACCCATCTCAAGTTGTCAAATGTACATCTAGTGTCCTCGAGCAGGTCTGTCTGATTCTTTAAGAGCTCAGTAATGAACTTCATCAGGACCCACTAACTTAATTATTATTATTTTTTTTGTTATCTAAGTATTAATTTATACGATATTACACCTTCACTGTTCTGGCCTCCATACTATTCTCTTTCTAAATAAACTGTGTTAACATTTGATCTCAGTTAATTTAATTTTTTTTTTTTTGTAAAGACTGAAGGAAAATAAACATGGGAGGTTTCATCTTTATTTGTGTCTGTTACTTTCTGTTACTTGCTCTTCTCTATTAAATGATGACCTTATATTTTCTTTTATTCTTCTCAGATGTCAAGTACAAATCCTTTTTGATTTTTATATACCTAGCTGGTATTAATTTGTTTTGCACTTTAACATTTCTTATTTTGTCCATCATGCTTATGCTTTCTGATTATAAATATCCTGTGGGTATGGATAGAGGTGTTTTAATTTATATTACTGGAGTGGATGAAAGAATCCCTTATTGTTCATTACTGTTGCACTGCTAGAGGTTATAGCCTCCATGCTTGATAATCCGTTTCAATGGTATATTAAGTGGATTAGTGTAAATCATTGCTAAGGGTGAAATACAAAAGATGTTCTGAAATGCCCTATCATATATTGCTTTTCCCACTTGTGTTTTTTTCAAAGAATTCCATATTTCCATCTTTCTCTGCTTTCTACTTTTTTCTATGTTGACATAGTTGTACTTTTCACGTCAGCTTTTTTTTCAATAGCTGCAAGTCCTTTTGCACTAGTTTCTCAACAGTTGTTTACACAAGAAAACCTATTTCAGGAAGGTTTCTGATTTTATGAAAATCAGCTTATTTTGAAAAGCGTGATTAGTTATAGAGGAATTGGAAATTGTTCAAGAAAGCTTGAGCAAGATAATTATTTTCCAAAGGAAGGCTGAAATATTTCCTACAGAGGCCCCATAGCACACATCCTTTATGTGAATCAAGGAGGTTGATGACATTTTTTTGCAGTTAGAAAAGCTTTCAGACATTTAACTCAGACTACCTTTGGTTCACATGCATGATTCTAATTTTGAAGCACGTTCTAAATGATCAGGCATGTAAAGGTGGAAAGATTTTCTTAAAACCAATGCATTTTATTCTCACATTAGTTTCAGCTTCTCTAGTATAAGCCCTGATTTGCATACCAACAGTCAGTGGCAGAAAAAGGTTTAAAGTAAGAAAGTAAGCTTTGTTGCTGCAGATCTCTCAAACTTGACTGTGAAGCATGGGTGGTCTCATTTGCTATTCTCCAAATTTTTCTCATCTTGTGAATTGATTGTCAGAGAACTTCTTGCTTTTGCTGTGCAATGTTTAGTATTGTTACACTCCTGAAGCAAAGAATATTCAATGAGATTTTGTTGTTAATAATGTAGAAGAAATTGACATATTGGATCATACATTTATCATACATTTAAAAGAAACTAGTAGTTGATACCTCAAAGGAAGATGTTCACATTCTTTAATTTGCTATATCCTTGTAGTGTTATTGAATTGCTTTAGACTTACTAGTTCAGAGGAGAGCACTGTTCTGTCCTTAAACCAATTAACTGGATATCATCCTATTGATAAGAGTTGTGCTGGGACTGTTTTAATAGTTAACAAGTTCTTTGCTGGGATAGAAAGATAAAATTCTTTTACTTACAAACTGTGAGACTGTGAGACTAATTTTGAACTTCATAACCTTGAAAATACTGTTGCAACTATGTAGACGTACAAAAAGCTTAAAAAAAATCACTGCAGAATGAAGGATACAGAATTTAAAAGGGAAAAACAGTTAATTTCCATAGATTTTTCCTCTTGATGTAGGGTAAAATGACTATGACATCGGCACTAAGGTATTGGAGATTCCTTCTAGTAAAAAATACAAAGCAGTTTTTTTACATCATTCATTAAAGTTGTCAGTTTTAAGGTAGCAATTAGTTTACCTAATTCCAGCTGCAGCAAGTAAGATCTCAAAACATAAAAGAGAAGGAGCAGAAAGGAGATTTTTCATCATGTAAGCCTGATGAATTTCCTCCAGCAGTACTTAAAGCATAGACTGATGAAATTTTATGTCTATTCATAATTTGAGAATCTGGGAAAGATGAATGAACTTCCAGGAAACTGACTTTGCACAACAAAGATTTCTCTCTTTAAAAAACATAACGTAGAAATTATAGACCACTTGACTAATTTCAATTCCTGAAAAAGTATTGAGTAATCAAAGAAAATATTAGTAAGCAACACAAAGGTAAGGAGAGGAGGAATAGTCACCATGAATTTGCCAAGAACAAATCATATCAAACAAGTTGAATTTCCTTCTCAAAGTGGATATCAGAGCTTGCTGACTTAGGAAAAACAATTTGTTATTTTTCTTGATGTTAATAAAGCTTCTGACACTGTCTGACATGACATTTACATAAGCAAGCAAAGGAAATAAATAGACAAATTAATGGATGTATGTAAAATGAGTTTAAAAATTGTACTTAGAGAATAGTTAATGATGTTTCACTGTCAAAGTGAAAGGCTGAACTGCATGGAATTTCACAGGAATCTATCCTGAATATTGTCATTACTCTGAATGTAGATAGAGAGATGACCGTTTTAGCACTGCAGGACATGTGAACCCTTTCGTTTTTGAGTGAGTTCCAGAGACTCTGATATGAACAGCTTTAGTTTTGTTCTGCCTTTTTGCTGTAGCCAAGTAGTTAGAAATGCAATCATGTCAACTTCCTCACCTAAAAGTGTTCCCCCTCTAAAAGTGTATCCTGTCTTATTCTAGGAAGGATTGTGTAACTTGTAGACTGGACTCCCAGAGCCAACTGCAAGGATTCTCTTCACTCCACTGAGTTAGGGCTCCCCACACTCATTGAGCATGACTATATGTTCACCACGTGAATGTGAAGGCTCTTGTTTGTGTGCAGAGTGTGTGGGGAGAACAGGAGCATGCACACTGTTGAATGGTTGTGTTAGTGTCAGTCATAAAAAATGAGTAGGATGCAGGACTGACGAGTATTTTCAAACTGACATTGCAGCCAACTGGATCAGTTGTCTGACTGCCAAAGGCATCATGAATTTAGACATAATGGCAGTGAAACAAGCAGCAAGTAAAGGGGGATGGGTCTGAAAGGCAAGAACCAATAGGTTTCATTCAAAATAAAAATCTAAGGCAAAAGGGGATTTTGTTGTGTTTTGTTTGCCCTCATTTGCTGATATGTTGAACTCTACTAATTGATTCCATTAACAGGAAACCTGTCTTTGTGAGGAGACTGGAGTTTTCAGAACAAATGCTTTTACAGATTGAATATATTATAAAGTTGGTTGTATTTGGCCTCTTAGGCAAGATACAAAACAACATCCTTGAAGTTCCATTAGTAGAACACAATGTTCACATCTACATGATCCCCATAATGAATTCCTTATCAGCATTATTTAAAAAATAACCTGAAGTTGAGAAAGCTGCAAGGAGGGTACCTAGGAGAAGAAGACTGTAATGAGCCTTCCCTGTGAAGTTCTTCCTCATTCATCTACCAGGCAGATCTTCTATGATTTCCATTAAGCTGCAGAGATTCCACAGTCCCAGAGACCTTCATGCCAAGGGTCTGTTTGCCTTTCTCTCCAGTAGTTTCCACCAAGCAGATGAGCAGAAATTCTATGATTCTATTCTACGATTCCATTCTATGATTCTATGAAATTGCTCTGCTATGTGAAGCTATGCTCTGCTCTGCTATGTGAAGCTATGCAGTATAAGTTTTTGAAGTAATGCTTTAGGACAGAAATGGAGGTTCAGATAATAGATTAAGAAAGCAAACTCTCTAAGGAACCAAGCCTCCTTTTGCCAAGTATGTTTAAAATGCTATGGTACCCCTGATTCTTGTCTTCCCATACCAGAGCTACTTTCACATACGAAAACATTTGCCTTGTGTTAATGATGTGCAGCTAAGTCACTACAACTCATAGGAACTGATAATGAAAAATATAGTTAGGGCTCATGAAACTGATATAATGTGAAAATGATATAAACAGAATACAGGATCCTGTACAGGATACTGAGTTGCATATATCTCTGAATGTTATGGGAACTTTCTCCAGTCTTTTGCCAGCAAGATAGTCCATATCATCAGGTAAGAACATTTCTCTTCTCTGCTTAAATCAGATTTGCAAAAAGAAGCAGCCTTTTTTTAGATCTGGTAAGTTTACTCACCTATAAGTTAAAGAAATATAGTGTGAATGAGATTAATAAAATACACTGACTAAAAGCCATGTTTTAGAATTTGTCTTAACCTACTTCAAAACGCTACAAACCCAAACATTATTGGCTTTAAAGCAAAACACATAGTGGAATTTATAAAGAACTATAGGTTTCCCTGGTTCTGAGATATACTCTTCAGAGAAAGATTCTATAACAGAAGTGACATCAAAATACCACATTTAAAGACAATTAATCTTAACATAATCATAACAGCTCAACTCCAGTGACAAGCCCACAGTGAATGTTGCTCATGCGTTCTGTGTATTAGTAGAGAGAAAGCTCACATCCCACTAGTTTTTGTCACTGCTCAAGACATAACTGTATTCTTGTGAATGCTGGATGACTACCAATAGAAATCCAAAACACAGATTTAGCAATTAAATTAAATTCATGTGTTTAGCAGTAGAAAGGAGCAGTTTTATGTTTCTTCCAGTCCATGGGTATTTCATGCCCAGTCCTGCATAAGACAATATTATTTTGGCTTCAGTACTTTATATTCTTGAGCCCCAAGCACAGCAGCTTTCTGCCTGAGATCTCCTCTTTCAGTAATACCCACTGAATCAACCATATGGAAGAAAAATGGCAACAATAAAAATTAAAAGAACAGGTCATCAAGAATCGACCAACCATTTATTTGAGTCATGTGGATTGTGTAGCAGCACTGGCAACATTTGTTCAAATTAATGCTCATTTTAGAAAGAGACACTACTAATTGTGAAACAAGGAGAATGAAATTCAGGACTGATACTGCTTAAAGGACAGGCAGGTTAAGGTAGAGAAATCTGAGAATAGCATGCTTCTGGAAAACACTGAGAACATGAGACATTACAAAATATTTCAGCAATTGTGTGTTTTGTCTATGTGAAAGACAGACATACCCATCCTCATGACCACAACCTAAGCAACCATCAGGAGATCTCAGAAGGTGATCTATCACACTTCCATTTTGACACAATAACTTGTACCTATTACCCAGTTGAGGGGTTCAAGGAATCTCTGGCTTGCTTTTATTATGTAAAAAGTCATCATTAGTCATATCTTTAAAAAGACTGATGACTTTATATAATCTTTATGAACAATGTCAAAATTTTTGAAAAGTCAAAAAAAGACATCTTTGTCTTTTAAAGAGTGTTGTATATTATATGCAATTTAAATGATAAATAAAATGCCACTGGGGTCAAACTATAAAAAGAGATGGTTTCACACCAAAACTGTTGATTCAATAACATATCATGATGCTCAAGAACTCATCGCTATTAAGAACTCCAATGTTCATTAGAAAATATAGAGGAGGTACCATCAACTCCTGAAGTTCACACTCTGTGAGAAAAATATTTTTGGAAATTACTAGTTATACTCTATCAGTGACATATTTTTATTGCTGATAGAGAGGATTCTGGATGACTAAAAAGAAACTTGCAACTGGGGGGCATTCATGTAAGCAGTAACAAAATGGCATGGGTGGATTCATCTTACCTAGCTTTAGGTCCACAGCAAAAATAGCTGCATGTGAACCAATTGGCTAATTGGTGGAGTAAAACCATCTCATCTAGAACTGTTTCCAACAGCTAGTACCTTCATGCGTAATATTCAATTAAACAACAAGCGTACAAGGAAAAAGAAAAAGAAAAGGGGGAGGGGAGGGGGGGGGAAGAAGAGAGGGGGGTGTTGTTTTAATGCACTTATGAGACAAAAATTTCTACCTTGTTAAAAACTGATCTTTTAAGGGACAGTTGTTGGATGGATTCTGATACCCCGCTAGTAACGCATCATAAATAAGGAAGGGGTCGTATACATTAAAAAGAAGGTATAAATGCCTGTCATCAACAGAATGCTCTCAAAACTATTCATGAGGTGGCCTCCAATAGTGCAAGAATGTACTGTTAAATAAGAATGCCTTTTTTCCTTCGTGTCAATATAATGTTAATATTTTTATGGACAGTTACTTAAGACGCAAATTCTCACTATGGGGAAAAACCTCTCACTGTTTAATAACACAAAAGTGAAAACACATGTAGCATCTTCTGAAAGTTGTCTTTTACCATTTAAAACTCTTTTTTTCCTGTTGTTTTTAAAGACAATATTTCTCAGTAGAAAGAAAAGCTAAAATGTGGATGCTACACTGCTATTTTCGTGAACCTACAGGCATCCAGACCAAATCAATACTTCTAAGAGGAGTGCAAACTGTACCGTTCATCTTAATGGGGTGTTTACTTTGAAGTCTATTTATAACCTTGTAAACATTATTTTTATTACTTATTGATTTGCTTGCTTACTAGAATGGCACCACAGACTTCTTTCTGTCACAAATGGAGTTTTTAAAATCTTTTTTTTTTATAGGCTCTCTATCTTGTCCCCAGTCTGACAATTTCAAGAACATACATGAGGAAAAAAAAGGACTAATCTTCAAGCCAAAACCATGATTCTAAAAATAAAGATATTTCTGAAGCATCAGACAGGAAATCAGGTATCCCAGAACTCAGTGCCCATAGGAACCTCGAGGAAAGGAAGCTGTTACCACGTATCTTGGTAAGTAGCATTGCCAAAGCTCAGAACTGAGAAATCAAGGCCAAGCAGCTAGTTTCCACCAGAAACAGAATGAGGTCCAGTGCTGTTTGATACGGTGTACACTCACTGCCAGTTCACAGACTGCTTCATGAAGCTGTCTATTCATTAGAGGAAACAAGGATGTACACAAGTTAAAAATCTCTAAAATACTAGCAGAGAGGTAAAAGAAGTGTAAATGATGAAGGAGGCATAAGAAATGTATTCCCTCACTTACACTGCAAGTTTTGAAGAATATGGGTTATATGAAACAAAACTAATTGTCACCATTTCTCACTGCTGAATGTTCCTGTAGTACCTTTGAGCTATTCAGACTGGAAAGTGAAATTCTTTTTTTTTTTTTTTTTACATAACACAGGCCTCCATCGATTACTGTAACACAATCAGATTCACATCTGTACCGAAGTTGACACAATCTTGTTCTGTAGTTAATTCGATTAGATACTGAAAAATTCCAGACATTTAACAAAAATGAGGCATGTAGAAAGATTTTGCAACTCTTAAAAAAAATTCCAGCATCTTAAAGTGATAAAATGAAAATTCTACTGGAAAAAAAAAAAAAAAAAAAAAAAAAAAGAGCATCAAATTTGCACACATAATCAGCCAAAGGGAAGAGGATTCATATGGTGGGCAGACAATTGTTACATCCTGTTCTCTGATGAAGCAAGCACAGACTCTTTGTTTAGTGAAGAAGATGGAGAGCAAAATACTTGAACTGATGGAGAGAGCGTGCTGCCAGTCACCTTTGAAAGAATCCCTAAATGACCAACCTCACAAGAGCAAGCAAGGGGCATAAATGAGAAGACACAGTGACAACTATACAAATTCTTTTATCTAACAGGATAGTAATAAACTTATAGCTGTCACCTACTTAGAAATGGAATGGAAGGAGACTCGAGCAGGGATACATGTTAAAAAAATAAAAAAGCTTTTGCTCAGCATTTGGTGTGCTGTGGTGGGAGCTGACTCTGCACTGCACTCCAGAACCCTGGGAGGAACTCATCACTCCTGTTGCACTGCTTCCAGGGGATGTAAGAGCTCTTCCTGGCACCAAACTGAGACAGATGAATAATAAACCAGATTAGTTTATTCAATTAGAAACAGGGGCCTAGCTTTTTTCCTATTTAAATTAACATTGGAGTTAACTAAACTAGAAACACAGGGAGTGCAGGGGGTTGCACAGCCTAATCTGGAATGGACATGCCAGATTTTGAATTGCTCAAATCCCCAGTCAGTCACATGAGATGGTTCAGTAGATGAGTCTGATACTGAGTAGGCGTTCCTCAGTCTACATACTTTTCTGAACTGCTTTTGTCTCAAAAAATCTCATGATGTCTCTCTCATCTGTCAGTCAGAGAAGCTGTAGAAAAATACAGTTTCCCTTGAAGTATTAGAAGAACAGCATCATTTCTTTAATGGTATTACCCCAGACCCACATGGCCTCTAAATCTGTTTCAGTGGCCCACGACAGGTTTTGCAGAAAGAAGAAGCAGTAAAGGATCTGTGAGGGGTGACAACTTCTTAAAAAGCACAAACTAACGCCAGTGTCTTCTGCAAGGGAGGACCATGAAATCTCCTTGCAAAATGTCCAGGGTTCTGAATGCGCCCCTCAGCTCAAAGCTGTAAGAGTCTAAAAAGTATGGAGCACTTTTTGCTGAGTGGTGATGAGGCAGCGATTAAACACCACTACTCAAGTCTTAGTCTGTTGATGGCTCCAGGCTAATTAAAATATTTTATAAGATAATAAAATATCTCAAAAGTTTTATTTTCTGACAGCATGTCTTTATTATACCATGAGGAGAACAGGTATTTTCTATTACAAGTTCGAAGAAAATAATGTATTTAAGAGCTCTGTGGTGTCCTCATCCCCTACTCCTCTTTAATTTATTCCTCTTTAATTCCCTGAGATCCCAGTGGAACCACTAACTCTCAAAATCATCCTGCTTCACAGGTATTTACATCATGTGTTATTCTGTATTTGTATGTCTTTCTGTACCTGCTTCTCAAATTCTCTCTTAGCTTTTCTATTTCTCATCCTACCTTTTACCTCTTGTACGTTTTTGCTTTTGTCTTCAACTGGGTTAGAATTCTGACCTCACAAGGAGACTATCTTTGATGCAGATACAGTCTTGAGGCCTGCCATCTAAACATGTTTTTATTTTAAAAGAACTTTCCTTCTTAATTTCCATGCTGATTCTCTGTCTGCTCACCATTCTCACACAGTGTGAAATTATGTAAGAATTAAATTGAAATAGGTGTAGGTTTTTCTTTGCTTATTGCTTTGTTTTAAATACCATAATCTCAGTTCTCAATCTCTGTAAATTTTGGGCTGGGTTTTATTCCAGGTCACCAGGAGATAACATTCTGTCCAAGGTGGATAGTCCAGTCCAGACCACAATCACATCATCAGGGCTGACATGTACAGATATTAGTGTATGGTTATTTAAGAAGCAATCCCTCCTGCTCTGCAGTTTTCTGTAGTTATTTATATTTAGATGAAGAGTGTGTGAGCGGTGACTGAAGTAGAGAAAATGGGCTGTTCAGGTCTTTGAAAGCATTCTGATGCACTTCTATTTGTTATGAATAAACAAGCCAAATATAGCATATGTAGTGATTCAGAGATCTAGCGATTAACACTGCTTGGATAAGCTCAAGCAAATCTTGATTTCAAGCCTGGATTGCACGACAACAAAAACTCTTTTTTGAAGAATGTTATTATTTTTATTAGGATTTTTAGGAGGTAAAGAGGTCTGCATAAGTGTGTTAGTATTGCTATGAGAACAACTTTCTTGCCAAAGCCTGTCTCATACTGTTTTTTGATAATTTTGCTGTATCAGAATTTCTGTTAACAACTTCTTGAGCACTGTCTGCCAGGTACACATTGGCTAGACTTCCCAATCTATCGGCAGGCACTTAAATATTCTCAGAATTATTCTCTTGCTGCGTCTTTTTGTGCTACTATGTGAGAAACAGTACTGTGTCAGGAAAATATTACCTTCATAAAACATTTTACATGCTAAAATAATGTGTGTTAGCAGGTCTCCTTTTGCCCAGTACTGTCCCTAGTCTGGCTACTGCAGCAATGTGAGAAGAGTGCAACAGCACATTGCTAGCTCATTTTCAACTTGGTTGTGTGCTGTTAGCTGTCCCTCAGTTAAAGTGCATTTGAGTATCCGTATCTTTGATCCAGTTGCTGCATTCTATAAACCTGTGTTTGCAACATGGACAAGCAAAGTCCTCTTGCAGTGCTTTTAATTAGATGAATGCATTCAGAAAGAGAATGCAAAAATTAAACGATATCTGAATGAATCTGAAGTGAACTTAATGAAGTTCAGTGAATGGTAATTTGCTTACATTGGTTATGTTATACAGCAGTAATAAGCCTAATTCTAATTTCAACCTCAGTGTCATGAATTCTGTGCCACTGAACCCAATCCTAAATGTGGAGAGCATTAATTCAAGCAGCACTCACAATGTATGTATTTTCCTTTGTAATACTTCTTCACCTTTTCCAAATATTTCTTGGTATATCTGGGTTCTAAAAGAGAGAATTCCAGTCAATTTACCTGTATTTACTTTTTAAGACCATGTGAGAGATAATAAATGCACTGTCTGTCATTGAGCTTTATGTCCCATTCTCTCTACAT
The DNA here is from genome assembly GCF_019232065.1 of Centrocercus urophasianus. Taxonomy (NCBI): domain Eukaryota; kingdom Metazoa; phylum Chordata; class Aves; order Galliformes; family Phasianidae; genus Centrocercus; species Centrocercus urophasianus. The sequence continues at coordinate 63,225,017 of NW_024884364.1, read as the reverse complement.
GGATGAGCAATGCAAATAACAGCCCTGCTGTCAAGCTGCAGTCTCATTATCTGGAGTGATCTTCCCTGCCTGAATGCTGCATTATGATCCAGTTCTCTCCCCATACGTCTCACTTGCCTTTGTCTCTACTGCATAGTGCAAGACTTCTGAAGCAAAGATTGCATGTATGATAAATATGTGAACCTTCTGTGTATTTTCGTAGACTCATAGAATGGCTAGGGTTGGAAGGGACCTCAAAGATTATGTAGATCCAACTCCCTTGCCACGCACGGGCAGGGCTGCTGACTGCTAGACCAAGCACTAGATCAAGCACTAAAATCTCTTTTGTTTGTTTTTCTGAGAATCATAAGAATGATTTATCTGTTGGCAATGACTTCTGGAGGCTACCTGGCTAGACCCAAGTTCAAAGTACTAAAAGGGCCATCTCTGTAGTTAGATCTGTTTGCTCAGGGACCTGACTAGTGGAGAGCTGAGTACCTCCAAGGGTAGAGATTCCACAGGCACCCCACCCATTGATTGCCCACTCTCTCTGTGACAGTTATTTCCTTTACTTTCGATCTGAATTTCTCTTGTGGCCTCTTGTACTGCGTTTCACTATTCATTCCCCTTACCACAACCTCTAAATCCTGTTGGCTGATTATTTGCTTTCTTATCATACAGCTTGCCCACAGCACAGATACCTAGCTCACGTAACTTCAGGTTAAAAGATGTTGTTAGCAAACTCTCTGTTGAGCCTTTCTCCAGCACTAGGAACTAGAAGACTTCTCAGAGATCTGTGTGGGTATCTGTACCTAAGAAAGCATTTTTCAAAAGCCCACATCTCTTGCTCTGATTACCTGTGTCTCTCTGAAGACCTAAGGTGTAAGCCCGATTTTCTATAAAAGTGTTCTGTTACAGCTCTCACAGCTGCTCTGAGGGCCCACAGATCTTACAGGATCACTGCTGAACTATGGATTCCCACATCATGGTTCCACCACCTCAGGACAGCATGACAGAGGCCTCCAGCTAACGGTGGTGCCTTGATGCTGCTGAGGGCCAGCTGCACCAAAAGCTTTCAGGTCTAAGCATGGGCCTAGTTAGAGGCTGTCCCCAGGAGTGGGGACTTAGCAACAGGTAAGAAGAAAATGCACAGGAAGACCAGATACAAATGAAACCTTAAAAGCTACTTCTGAGCACATCCATTTCACTGTTAGAAAACAATAAAGGAGGATGCATTTAGCCATTCATTATTCTTTTCATCAAAATGCACATAAAGCTCTTCAATAGGACACTGTAATCGTGTTGACACATTTCTATGACTACAACACTATGTCAAAATCGTTCTCCAGTGAAGAATTGCCAGGGATTTGGAAGGAATGAGGGAACTTTTTTTCTTTTTCTTTTTTTTTTTTTTTTTTTCTTTTCTATTCCATACTGCTTAAAATGAAGGAAAAAAATCAGGTTTGTGACCTTCTACAGTTACCCAAGTAAAATCACTTCTGATTTTCCTTTTTTTTTTTTCTTTCACAAACTTATTCATGTGAATGTCTGAATGGCTATTATTTTAATTTGCTTCTCTCACACTTCCTTCTTTTATAGTTATCTTCATTAATGTTACTTTATGCAGCACACTCAACATAAAAATCCTGACAATTGAAACCTTTTGTTGATAATGGGAAATATATTTTTGTGCCTGCAATAAACTGAACTAAGATCTTAATAATCTGCATTTCTTTTCTTTATTTTTTTATTTTATTTTTTTAATATGTTTTCTCTAATTATGGCTACAGGTTTTTGTCCATGATGGAAACTTCATTTTAAAATAATTTTATTGTATTTTTAAAGAGTAATTATTCTACATAGTGTTGTTTTCTCTTTTTTTTTCTTCCAGTTCTCTATGGTTTGTGTTTTACAGCTCAAGCAGAATATCTCTTTTTCTCTCTCTGTATTTCTAATATTTATTATACATACATGTCTGGGTGGATAGATAAATACATGGATAGATACAGTACTTGTAATGGTTTCTTTGTATAACCTCAACAAATATATATTTTTGAATATTTCTATGGGATTTAGGGAAGGATCCTGAGAGGAGAGGGTGTCGTAGCAGGCTGTAGAAAAAGAAAAACAAGGCAATGTTTCCAGAAATTAATCACTCCACACTGTGGTCAGACAGAGTGTGGCAGAACCTCTACATGAACCTTGGTTTTCGTGAAGCAGAAACTGCACAGATTAGAAAGATGCTAGACCAGTATTTTTGCATTGGAAGTCATGGCTCAAAGCCATTCCTCTCTATTTAGAACCAACCCAGTTTGTTCACATGCGTTAACGTATTCCAGTTAGTTCTTAGGAATCACTGATTTGACAGATGTCTTCCACTACTATATTTTGAAGAAACTTGTGAAGAATTATAGTCTATCCTCTCTTTAACAGGATTTATATCTGCCAAAAAGTGTGTCAGTATTTCTACCCCTGGAATAAATTGTAGCAGAAATACAAGATTACAATGTTTTAGCTGCAGTGTTTCTGTTCCAGCTCTTTTAACAACTGGGTTCAATTATATTTAGAGATTTGTTTTGTAGTGGTATATGGTGATGGAAAATCATTTGTGAATCATTCTGCTGAACTGCATTTGGACAATGATGAGAGTCAAAGGATAGATATAAATGTGTTGTGGATACAGTATTTGTGAACAAAAATATCATAAAGGTGTAGGAAAATATCATCTGAAAATACAACAACTTTATTTAGAATAAAATTATTAGAGTAAATTTAAAAACAAATGTATTTGCGTCCAAAAAAGAAAAAAAAAAAAGAAAAAAAGAAAAAAAAAAAAGAGTAAGAATACCTGCACAGTGACTATATAGATTACAATGAAAATGTGAGACTTGAGACTTGAATGTAAGATCGATGTAAGAAGTCTTAGGTCTGTTCCTGTTCTCACCGATGGCACAGCAGAACTGTTCCTTGCTGTCATGATCTGGATGTCTGCAGGACTGTCCCGTCAATCCTTGGTAGGGGCTTAAGCTCAGCATCTACCTCCACCTCACCGGTATGACGGTGATACCTTTGTGTCGAAGAACACGTGTAGGTCTGATAGCTTTCAGCCTACCCGACAGCTGAAGGATAGGCTGCAAATGGAGGCAGTAGTAAGAAAGGAGGAACTGTAACTACAGCCTCCCATCATGGAGATCTACGTTAAGTGTTGCTTAAGGGTTCCTGAGGTAGGCGATGAAAGAGAGGAGTGTGACAAAGTATTTTTGGCATCTCTTTCAAAAAATACTAGTCAGACACCGGAAAACTGAGGTGAAGTGGTTGAGTAGACTGAGAGCAGGCTCAGAGAGCAATTGGCTGAAAAAGTCTCGCTCAGATCACTAAGTATGGTCTCTCACTTTCACTTTTATTCACACCTTGGATATTTACCAATATGGAGAAAGAGAATACATCAAAAATGTAGCATTTATAAAATAGTAAGCAGCTAAAATGGAATAAAATATTACAGTTTCTATCCAATTTGAAAGAACTCAAAAGAGCAGGTAACAGAAGCATTAGAGTTACTGCAGAGAGCTGTAGCACTGAAATGGATAATACCAAGAAGTGAACGTTACTGGTATTGAAATTGAATCCCAGTGAATACTTACTGTCAACTATGACCCATAATCATAGAATCACAGAAACATAGAGTCACAAAATGGGTTGGAAGGGACCTCAAATACTATCCAGCTCCCTACCATGGGCAAAGTTGCCAACTGCTAAATCAGGCACTAGATCAAGCTGTCCAGGGCCCCAGGTTGCTTTCAGAGGCTGCTGGAAACAATACTTTGGAAACAATGCCTATTTCTTTTCAAAGGTTTTTCATTGCCTTTTTTCCCCCCAGGATGCTGTCATTAAGTCAAAATCCTTCCCCAAATCCATTTCACCTAGCATATGTTCAGAAGCATTTCTGAAACTGGCTGTTCTCCCTTGCTCTGATTTTAGTGCTAGTCTACATATGTCAAGATCACTACTACTTTAACTGGAGTATGCTGATAGATTTTTGGTGCATTTTATAGGCAAATATGGTAAGTTAATTTTCATCTCACTGCGCTTCATTCACAACACAAATGACAAATCAACCTTTCAGGATCATGTAGTCTTGCAGGACACAACTTTTTGCAGAGCTTTTGTAGTAAGCAACAGAAACTGCCAAGCTAATGTTACCTGAAAGCTGTTTAGTACTCTATGGAGAGTACTTTTTGTAGCTACAGAATCACAGAAGTACAGAATCACAGAACGGCCAGGGTTGGAAAGGACCTCAAGGATCATCAAGCTCCAACGCCCCTGCCACATGCAGGGTCACAAACCTTCACATTTAATACTAGACCAGGCTGCCCAGGGCCCCATTCAGTCTGGCCTTGAGCACTTCCAGGGACAGGGGCATCCACAACCTCTCTGGGCAGCCTGTTCCAGCACCTCACCACTCTCTCTGTAAAGAACTTCCCCCTGACATCCAACCTAAATCTTCCCTCCCTCAACTTAAAATCATTTCCCCTTGAATAGAATAGCAGAATAGAGGGGGCAATCACCTCCCTGTCCCTGCTGGCCACCCCCTCTTCTGATGGAGCCCAGGATACCATTTGCTTTTCAAGCTGCAAGAGCACATTGCTGACTCATGTTAAGCTTTTCGTCCATCAAGACTACCAGGTCCTGCTCTGCAGGGCTGCTCTCAAGGAATGCTCCTTCCAGTCTGTATGGATGCCTGGGACTCCTCCGGCCCAAGTGCAAAACTCTGCATTTTGTCATTTTAAACCTCATCACATTCACTCAGGCCCACCTTTCAAGCCTGTTGAGGTCCCTCTGAATGGCATCCCTCTCTTCAACCGTGTCGACCGCACCACTCAGCTTGGTGTTGTCAGCAAACTTGCTGAGGGTGCCCTCGATTCCATCATCGATGCCACTGACAAAGATGTTAAAGAGCACCGGTCCCAAGACAGACCCCTGGCAGACGCCACTCGTTACCAACCTCCACGTGGACACAGAGCCATTGATGACCACCATCTGTCTGTGGCCTCTCAACCAGTTTTTTATCCATTGAGTGGTCCACCCATCAAATCCACATCCCTCCAATTTGGAGATAAGGATGTGGTGGGGGACCACGTCAAAGGCCTTGCTCAAGTCCAGGTAAATGACATCGGTCGCCTTTCCCTTATCCACCAATGCCATCACTCCATCACCAGATTGGTCAAGCACGACCTCCCCCTGATGCAGCCTTGCTGGCTGTCAGGGATCACATGCTCATTCCTCACGTGATCAACCATGTTGTCCAGGAGGATCTGTTCCATGATCTTCCCAATTACAGAGGGCACTCACCGGCCTGTTGTTTCCCAGGTCCTCCTTTCTCCTGTTCTTGTAAATGGGAGTGATGTGACCCTTCCTCCAGTCATCTGGGACCTCACCTGACAGCCACGACTTTTCAAACATGATGGAGAGTGGCTCGGCAACCACCTCAGCCAGCTCCTTCAGAACCCTGGGACGCATGCCATCTGGACCCATAAACTTGTACACATTCAGTCTCCTGAGGTGGTCTTGGACTTGCTCTGCTGTGGGGGGGGGATTTACCGCCCCGGTCCCCACCTGGAGGTTTAGGGATGCAGGACTCAGGGACATGAGAAGTACTGGAATCGTGGCCACTAGTGTAGACTGAGGCAAAGAACTCATTCAGTACCTCAGCCTTCTCTTCATCCTTTGAAGCCAGTTCTCCTTTTACATTTACCAAAGGAGGTACACTCGCTTTGGCCTGTCTCTTCTGGCCAATGTACCTGTAGAACTTCTTCCTATTGTTTTTCACATTCCCTGCCAAGTTCACTTCTGCCTGCACCTTGGCTTTCCTGATCCCACATCTGCAAGTCTGGACAGCATCCCTGTATTATTCCCAGGTGACATGCCCTTGTTTCTGGAGCTTGTGCACACCTTTCTTTGCCTTCATCAGGTCCTTGCCGAGTCATGCTGGTTTCCTACCTTCTCTGCCCGCTTTTTTATTCAGAGGGATGGAGAGTTCTTGTGCTCTCAGGAAGGCATCCTTGAGGAGTAGCCAGCTCTCCTCAACATCTTTGTTTTTAAAGACAGCATCCCAGGGGATCTTGTCCAACAGTCCATTGAACAGCTTAAAGTTCACTCTTCCAAAGATCAGGGTTCTGATGCCACTCTTTGCCAGGCCCACATCCCTTGAGATCATGAACTTGTCCAGGCTGCCTCCAACCTTAATGCCTTTAATGACCTCTTCTGCATTGGTGAGCAGCAGGTCCAGCAACACTTCACCTCTGAAGTGTCCAATACCCGGACCAGAAAGTTATCATCAATGGATTCCAGGAGCCTCCTGGACCTCTTGCAGCTTGCTGTGTGGTCTTTCCAACAGATATCTGGATGGATAGTCCCACAAGGAGGGACTTTGTATACAGAAAACATATGACACACAGGGCCTGAAGGAGAATCCACTGAGTCATATCTGAAACATATTGGCAGTGAAAGCCAATTAGAGAAGTTTACTCTTCAAATGTTATTTGCAGAGCAACTTGAATTTTCAGAAGTGGTGCTCTGAATGCTGCCTGCCTTCTGAGCGCTGCAATATTTCAAGGCTGAACAATACTTAGATCTCGTCCAAAGCTAAGGTCAAACAGCAGGCAGGCTGAAAAATTCTATTTTCCTTTAAGACTGGGGAACAGGCTGAGTGATTCTTTCTGTCCCTGAAGCAAGTAGTCATGGTCCCAGTGTCCATGCAGACGCTCTCTCTGCTTGTACCCAGCTACTCTGTTATCACTGGGCAAGTACCTGCTCCTCAGGAACTGTGAAGTGCTCCCAGGCTACTGGAATGGGGTGCAGCTTGCAGTGCCCAACTTTCCTCATCTCCTTCCATGCACAGCTATGTGCCCCAGCAGCAGTAGCAGCATAAAGAGAAAAAGGAGCAAGCACAAAATGGCACATCAGTACAACCTTGGTTTTCTGCTACTCAACCCAGGAACTTTCTCTGCCTTGGCAAAATGTAAGTCCAAGGATAGAACACAATAGCAGTGCTCTGACATTGCCTCTAAATCTCCATAGACTGGGCAAAAGAACAAGGCTATAGATACAGACCATGGGACATTTCCTTCCCTCTCTTTAGGCCATGATTTTGTTGCTTTTATTCAGGTGCCATGCTAGAAAGCTGCTCTGTTGCTTATGCTTAAAGCAAATCCTCTCCATGACATTACCTGAAATGCTGGCAAAAGTGTACTGCTTGGTTTTATTTCAAATTGCACAGAAGGACAAGGAATGAAAATGCAGGAAAAGATAGGCGTTTGGAGAAATTCTGCATAGAGATTCCGTTCATATGCTACTATCAACCTGTGTTTAGTATGGACAGGTAGAACTCATTAGATATTAAACTGGTTATGGATATCACTAGCCTTCAAGAAAAAAAAAAAAGTGTAGAAGCCAGAGAAAATCAAATAAATATGACTCCAAAAGCTAATAATAATTTCTGAAGATTGTAATGCACAGATGTACAGCAGTGTTTACTAGCTACTAAAAGAGTAGCTTTATAGAGATAACAGTTCATTGAAATGAGAATAGCAGGGAACCTGAGTTATTTTGCTGATTCATGAACTCTGCAAACACAAATGCTGGTGGAGTAGTTATTCAATATGCTTCCATTACATTAACAGAACTGTTCTGGGTATTACTACTAGAAAAAACAACCTATAGAATCAAGTACTTAGGATATGATTTTCAAATTGCCCTCCTTTTTGCATTTGCATTGGTGTTTTGCATTTGTTTGAAGCTTGCATCTGCTTCCAAACAATAAGCACTAATTTTAAACCTGTTTAGTACTCATTTAACCCAGATAGTTCTTTTGTGGCCATTTCACATGCATCTGGGATTCAGCGGGAAGAGGTTGCATGGAACAAAATGAGAGGAAAATGCTACTAGCCAGCAGCTGCAAGAAAGGGCCAAAAGAAAAATAACAAGTGAAAACATCATATGAATAAGCTACCATTACGTCTTGAGAAGCAGGCAGATAAATAGTGACCCTGTGAATTGTTGCAGGTAGAGGCTGTAGTGAATGATGACCGGCTACTGGGAAATCTAAACTTGTTTTGTGTGAGATATGCTTCTCACTGGATCAATTAATCTTCAATTTGCTTTAAATAACTTGCATTATTTACATATCAGATGAAGTTCAGTGCAAATTAGCAGAGTTGGGCACAGAAAATGGGATCATAAGGAAGAGGATGTCAGTTAATGTGAACTGACAATATTAGAATCTTATTTCATTAACAATTAAACAGTTACTAGAAACTGATCTCCCATGGAAATTCCAAAAGAATTATTGGATTTATTCATATAGGTGGCATTTTAAAAGTGCCCATTCAGTGGGATGTGGGCTGTGAATGAAAAACTGAAAAAGATGTAGCTGCAGGGTTTGAAATGGTAATTTTCATATTCCCGACATGATGTGGATATACTCAATTTCTAAATGCTTAGTTTACCGTTTTCTGATTTGAATCTTCCTTCTAATGGAGACAGGCATGCACTGAGATGCCAAACTCACCTAAAACATTTGGGGGGAGGGTGTGTGCTTCCATCAGCTGTCTCTACTTTCCAACTTAGGCAAAAGCACCTTACAAACAGCTGATAGGGAAGAACTCACCTAGTTTAAAAGACAGTTGCTTGCTCAATGAATATGTATCATAACCCAAAAGTACCAGTTCACATCTGACCTTTGACCTCTATAAACACTTTTGACATTTTTAGATATAAACCCCCAAATTAATGAGGATTGAACAGCTGAGTGCATTTTGGCTAGATTCCATGGTCCAAATGCAAACTTCATTTAATCAGATTATATTAATGGCAAGTCAGAGACATGACCTAATTAAAAGTCCACTGAGGTTGACACATGCGCTCACTTAGATTCCATCATTAGGTAATAATCACAAGTGAAAGGAGAGCTGTAGCACAATACAACATTGCAGAGTACTTGCCATCCAAACTATAATAATGGAAAATATCACTGCTAATCTTCTAGGGTGGCCTTTGTCCTCTTTCATTACATCATTATTAATGGGGCCTGTGGGCGACATTGTGCTTCTCAGACTAAAGCAGTGTCAATTTCTAGAGCAATGCTGGTCCTAAGGTGAGCTCCTGTGATCTGTCACCCCTGATCCCATAGTAGGTCTCTTATTTCCTTTTTCCTATGGTGACTCAAGATACAATATGACAGATATCTGGAAGAACTGCCAGTACGAAATGCCACAACTGCAGTTGCATTTTAAGGCAACTAGAGTTCTTGATAGTTAGCCCCGTACATCTGCTGTCAGCCACTGTGGGCATTTCATCATTTGGGGCATTCATGGGAAAAGTGAGGACAGAAATTGCTCCCTTTGTAAATGTGAACATTAATTCCATTTCACCTTTCTGAAAACATGGTTGATAAAGTCTCTATTTTGAATGCAATACATTATCTTAACACAGTGAACTAACTTTGTTTGGTTAAAAAGTTGGTACAGTGTTTAGGAAAGCATATAATGCTTGTATACCTAGAACTTTATCTTGCTGTACAGTAGCAAATTGAAACGAAGGATCATGTTTTCATGTGATCAAGTGATGTGTGTATAAGTGAGACTTCAGAGTTTCTTTTTAAGTATCTGCTGCACCAACTGAAATCTATGGGGATTTGCTGGGCATTCAACACCTTGGATGCAGGTGTCTCATTTAATGCTAATCAGAAAAATATAGAATTAATTAAAAATCTTTCTGGAAATTTAACCTTGAATTGATTCCTCCTTTTTTTTTTTTTTTTTTCTTCTTTTTTTTTCCCAAGCTGTGGAGAAGATATTTATACAAAGCAAAACCCACTCTTTATATCTTGTTTTTGTGGATAAAACAAACAGTTCCAAGAATAAGTAAAAAGTAAAAGATTTTTTGAAGACCCACATTAGTTGTCCATACAATCTAGTCCAGCAAAAATAAAATGCATGATATAAGCAGGAGACCACAAGCAGACCCAAGGCTTACACATACTGCTAGATCAAAAGCATGAAAATCTTTAGTGGAGCATTACCCAATACAACATGTAATTGAATAACCTTGAGAGGAAAGATTGGGGAGTTAAGGGAGAAGATCAATTTAAAATCACTTAATGGATGGAGGCATTTAAAAATTTCATAGACTGAAAAGGCAAAAGGTGCTATGAAATAATTGCTTCCATCCTCTGGAGATAGTGTCTTATGATGTAAATGAGAGTCCATGTTTCAGTGATTTATCATCTGAGAACTATACTCTTGTCAAGGGAAAAATAAAATGTAAGAGTAAGAGGAAGTGGTTTCTGCACCCTGGAACAACCTCACCTGTGGTTTCATTCCGTGTCCACTACAGTCAATGGGAGACTTTATTCTCACTGAAAGAAGGATTGCACGAGGCACCTTATGATGTCATATTTTTGCAGGAGATACATAAATTGTTATGAAACACATGTTGGCTCCTGAAGCTGAAATTCATGTGCTCCCACAGAGAAACAGGCTTTCTGCCATGAACACATTTGGCCCCAGCAAGAGAAAAAGATTTGGAGCTGATCTGACTTAGAAAGTCTCTCTAAACTGGTGTACATGATCTGCTCCAAGTTTCATTTACCTACATTGTAGGCCTCAAAACATCTACATATCAGCCGATAACATACCAAATAAAACTTCATGGTATGCAGTGAAATGAATTTATAAGGACTGTCATGTGCCCTAGTCTGCAGTCTCAGGCATACAGTGGTCTGAACAAGTATTGACAATTATGCTCTAGTGTGGTCCTTCCACTCTGCAGACAGTCATGGATGTTTAGGTCTGCCAAGGTTGGCACTGATTTCAGTATCTTACTGCATCCTGGAGTCCATGCAAAATCACTGTGAAAAAACGTCTAAGTAGGATCAAAACTTAGGACTTTTTCTTCATTTCAGCGTAGAAGCAATATGTTCTTTGCCAGAGGAGGTGAGAGCTGCTCTTCAGCAAAGGTGCATCTCAAGGATGAAGCCACTTGAGGCCAGAGCAAGTCCAGTTTTGGAGAACTCGCACAAGTTGCACTTCCTCTCCTACAGTCTAAGGAACACTAATTTGTTACAATTTGTTACCAGCAATTTGTTACCAATTGTTACCAATTAAAATTGTTACCAATTACCAATTACAATTTGTTACCAGCATGTCTCATTTTTTTCCCAACTGATAGGAACTACGTGACAAATTATCCATTTTCTACCATATATCAGGTATTGCAACAGTCTTACTCTTCCTCTTCATTTCTGTTTTTCTTTCTGTTTCTTTTATAACTTACGTTTCCCCTGATGAATAAGCCATTGAGGGAAAAAATCTTACAACCCATGAAAGATATCTTCATGGAGAGTGTGGATAGTTCCCTGCACTGCATACTGTCTTCTTCTTAAATACATATCAGCTAGTCTCTAGTAAGCCACTGGCAAAGCTAAAGGAACAGATTTACAAAATAGAGATTCTCCTAGCTAATACCTCACCCTTCCAAGCCTCTACCTGACAGCATATCATTCTTTCTCTAAACTCTGACACTGCTGCTACTGAAGTGCACTTCAGTTTTGAACATACTATTCTACCATTCATAGGCCTTTGAACTGTTGCTTTTAAATATGGCTGTTGAATTAGTGAATAATTTTGCCAGGTGTTAGGGCACATAAAGGGAGCACCAGCCATATACATAGGTGGGTTTGTGCTCATTTTTACATTATAAAATGTTTTTGGGGGTAAGATAAAATGTATGGCTCATTCCCATACCTTTATTGTGAAATTCAAATAATAAAGGCAGAAATGGTAAACTTTTTTTGAGAAATTAATATGTACATGTGATTTATAGAGCCAAGGAAACCAAATTACTCACATGTATGCAAAATTCATTAATTTTTTTGTTTATTTAACCTGACTTAGATCAAAGGAATAATGCTGTTATGTCAAGTTGCCATTTTTCCAATGATAACCATGCCATAATAGTGAATATGAAATAAAATGGTTTTGATACAAAAAGAAATGAAGAGATTACAAGTACTGTAACATCAGAATGTTATAACTGGCTGATTTTCGAAAGGAACTGAACAGAGATTCTGTTGCCATGCATTTGCTGATAAATAAGCATCTATCTTTACATTTCTGTTTGGCTGAGGAACTTTGGACTTCAATTTTGATGTATAATATGACATGTGCTGAGTCTTAGTCCCCAAGTTATCCAGATCAATACTGCTAGGCATGCTGTGCTCTCACTCAAGTTGCAGGTTAAGCTTTTCCCTGGGTAGAAATCAAGATACAAGGAATAGGGGAGTAGTCTCCTGCCAAGCCTTTCTCAGACCGAAATGTCTATGCTGAACTCGAGGATGCTTGCTGCATGAGATAGTATGGACTTATCCGTAACAGTATAGAAAACCTTTCTGTGATCATCTGTTGTGTCTTGCTCATGAACTGACATTAACTGTCATCACTGTTGTGGTTCAGAAACATTTTTTCTTACAAAAGCTATCAATATAATTTTTTTATCCTGATGCATAATCCACTTCCTGGAATGTCTGAACAACCAACAATACAGTCAGTGTATAGGCTACTGGCCATCTTGGGATCATTACTGTTCTTTTCCTCTAGCAAGGTGTGACTTTTGTGGCTTATGCTAAGTGTCCTAGGGAAGCCATCTAGGCTGAATCTCCATGACATGCCTTTCTATAGTGCACAGAGCTTGGTGGTCCATCACCAGTGTGTTTGAAAAACCAAATCCACTACACATAACAATTGTCATTCTGAGAGTGATAGAACAGCACATACAACAAAAGTTGGCCTTAGCACTCAAAGGCAGCCTCACTATTAAAACCACAAAGGCACTGTAAGAAACTATGCAGAAACCAATCTTAACAGGGAAAAACTGAGGAAAGATAATGAAAAAATGTGTGAGTCTGCTTCATGAAGTTTATTATGATTTCTTAGATCAACTGTTTTGCTCCCCAAGAAACAGTGCTTTCCCTTCTGCTGGTCTTAGCCAACAATTGCTACTTTACACAGAGAAACAGGCATCTCAAGAAATGGGATAGAGACAAAGAACCTCTCCTTGAATGCACTGATATTAAGATAATGAAAGGTTTCAATGGTAGTATTATTAAAGGCTGACAATATTGGGTTTTATGGTTTTCATAATACAGTTCAAGTAAATTAAACAAAACTAGCTCTTATCTGTAACAGCTCCTAAAGCATAATGTAACAATAGTCTCAAGATCATCTTCTGTAAGATACCTGAAGTCTGGGCAGGTCTATGAAGAAGGAGCAAGTGTCAGGCACACATTTAGACTATTTAGAAAGGCACCAGCAGGATGGACGTAACAACACAATTCTTGCATGTTGCACACACTTCAAATACAAAGGATGTGTAATTTAAGCAACATGCCATAGATAAAAATGACAAAAGTCACGAGGGGTACTAACATTACAAATGCCTTAACTGATAGCTCCGTGTCAAATATATGATGCATACAAAGTTCACTGTAAAAATGTCAGCATTTGTCAGATGTGACATCTACCCAGGACTGAGGGTCACATAGGTCAAGTGAGAGTCTGCTCCTTTAGCACATAGACCATTCATCTCTAATTGCAACCCCAGATATAAAGTGATTAAGTAGAGACTGGGAGAGCCTTCAGATAAATAAACTATGTTTAAAAGCATCTTCAACTTCTCGTTGATAAACACTGTGTCTGTCTACTAATATATATTGAGAAAATTAGTGTTTTCATACAATGTTTTATGCTACATTACCTAAACTCAATGAGAAACTCACACTCTGTGTTTCATTGCTAACAGTAGATCACAATGTTTCACTGCCAACTATGTATGTCACAGCAATAATTTGACAGGCAATAAAAAGAGAATACACTCTTTGGTGCAGTTTTTGCAGTTTATTTTACACAGTCTCACTCACTGACGTGGAAGAAATGAAGACATACAGCTTAACCAGTATGTTTACATGCATCTAACTACATATTTTCTTTAAAAACTAATTGAATTACAATAAAAACTCATTGTTCTGGCTTTAAGAATTTGAAGGAGCTTTGGAATAACAATGAAGTTAAGAAAGGAAGAATACTATATTTTTCATATATTGAAAAAATAGTGTATGATCAACAGTGAAAAAAAAAGCTATAATCTTTTCTTATTTGGCAGTTTTCATAGTAGTGCTCATGGCCTAGAAGGATTTCTTATGGGTCCACACATGCCTTTGTTGAACTGTGAGGCTCTCTGCCATATTTCTCTGAGATAAGAGAAAGAACCAAATGAGATTGGCAAATCATTAGTAAGGCATTGCTTGTTCTCCATAAACGTTTAGTAAATGTCAATGAATGTCCATGGGTGTGATTTTTTTCCACATGGATGGATGACAGCCCTTTGTTCTATCTGCACTTCCATGTCAGATCCTATTATGTCAGATGGTCTCTCTGCCGCTATTTGTCCCACAGCAACAAAATGTAAAGGAATATCGGTGGAAAGGTTTGACTTCTAGTGCCATGCTATCCACATCTGCCTTTGATGTTGTGGTAAAATAGGAGATGTTACTTCTGTGGCTTTCCTCATCACAAAAACTGCCCTAACTCTGCATTATTTTCCATTCTATGCAACATTCTATGCAACACCTCTATCTCTAGCAGGACTCCACGTGGTTTAAGAGAGAAGAATGTCTGACCATAAAAATTTTTTAAAAGTGGTTATGAACTCCTGTAAAGCACAGTTCTGACTAGCAAAATGGCAGAATACATTTGACCAAGATAAGTTTTCTAACAAATTACTTGGAATGTAGTAGTAAAGATGCTTCTGCTGCTAGGGGCTGAATGGTTTTAATTGAACTAAATTCCTCTGGATATTTCTTCCAAACCACCATATGTTCTTGGTAGCTAGCTTTTTCTGAATGACCTCTCTAAATTTTATAGCCCTTTTTGTGTATACAATGTGCTGATCCACAACCTTGGTGGCTCTAGCACTATGTGTCAGAGGATGCTTTTTATCCCTCCCTATGCCTCCTCCATTTGATGACAATATTGGTGGGCAAGGGTGACTGGAAAACGAGGGATGAGGCAAGAAGGGGAAGGCAGGAAACTGAGTGGCCTTGCAGTTGGGTAAGGAGTACAGTACATTACTAAGTACTTAAGCAAGTACTTGTAGGAGGAACACATGGCTCAAGATCAGCAGAATCAGTCACTTGAAAACAAGATGGTGCTTAAAACTGAGATTGAACACTGTCCTATGTTGAGACGATTTTCTTTTAAATACGGGATCAAGTAGTTTTTGAATTGAAGCCTGAGTTTTCAAATATCATAGTTCTCCAATTTACCAGCAAAGGAAAAAAAAAAAAATCTGTTTCATGAGATTCCATGGGTTTATTTGCAGTTTGGTTTTTTGCCTATTGAGGATTTCCAAAACATCCCTGTTAACCTTTTAAAGGAAAAAGCAGGATGCTATAAGACATATAGAATCACAGAATCACAGAATGACCTGGGTTGAAAAGAACCTCAAAGATCACCTAGTTTCAATCCCCCATGTTCACATGTGGCTTAAATTCTCAAATGTTATCATGAGACGTACTTTAGAAGGATCAACAACGTACATAGGGTGAAGCAAAATCACACAGAAACTTGTGGGAGGCAAACTGTCTTAACATGGATGCTCTTTTTTAAATGGAATTGAGCTGGTAGCAGGAGTCAGCTGCTGAAAAAATTATGCAAAGTCTGCAGCTTGGCAGGTCACAAAGGAGCTGACTGTAAAATATGCTTGTGTCTAAAGGGTTTATTTTGAATATATTATGGAAATAGCAATATAATTAATTGAAATCAAATTGGTCAAAGATGCATTTCAAACAGCAAATTTGTTTAGAATCTTAGCACTGTCCCTTTCACACCACATGTTTTTAACTCTTCAGAGAAAAACTCCAAAGACATTCTTCAGCAGTAGTGATGTCTGGCCTCTGGGACTGGCACGGACATTGGGGTATCCTTTTACAGTCTATTTATCAGAGTACTGATGAACATGACATTATCCAGCACTTCATTTCTTTTTACTTTTGCTCATCATTTTGGAAACCCTGCAGATTTCTTAGGCCAGAATTAGAGAAGGAGTAGAAAAACCAAAGATGGAACCTATCTGCTAAGCAAGCTTGTATGAGAAGTGAATATTCCTGTTTCTTAATCCTGATCCAAATACTTTAATTGATAATCACAGGTTCTATCAAATCTATGACACGTGAGCAATCTCCAAGGCTGTGAGTCGACTCCAGAGGGTCCTAGGGGTCTTTCAGGGTAATGATGGAACTGGCCAGCCATTATGTAAGAGGTCATTACCTAAGTAATACTTATCTCATTTGATTCAATCGTATTTTTAATACTTTAATGGTAATTCATCTTGCTTCAGCACAAGGCATCCAGAGTTTTCTAGGGAATGTGATTGCCTCTGTAACTTACGTAGCACTTGTTCCAAAAGGTGATTTCAAAGAGCTCTTAATGGCTGACATGGACCTCTTAAGAGCGAGCTTCAGAAATAAAAGGAATGCCTACGTACTAGATTTCAGTGGTTTAGGCATTTGGTGTCCACACACGTGCACGGACTCACATGCACTCAGACATGCCCTCCCTCCCACCTCTCAGCTCCACGAAAGACGATGTCAAGGCCAAATGCTAAGGAGCTTCTTGAGTTAGCAGATCAGTGGTGGTTTGGAGATTAGGAATCTAAATTTTACCTGTGTCTCACTAGGATTCTGTGCAGCACAGAACAGTCATTTGGGAAACATTAGCCGAGGCAGGATACTTTACTAATGCATCTGTCTGATATCTGATGCTTGAACCAACTCATCTGGGGATAACTCAGGCATCTGTATGTAGCATGTTCTGTATTGTGTAAACATGTTTTTAATGGAGAAACACCTAAAAGTATATTGCATTGCTCCTGGGTTCAGAGGGAAGTCATTTGCTTCTGGTATACAGTTGTATATTTTCCCTGCTGTGATGATTCAGCTGTGCTACCAGCAAACTAAAGGAAAGAAGCCAAATCTCCACTCATTTCCTCACTCTTCCCACTCATTTTCCATGAAGAAGAGGCCCTAGCAGCTGTGCAGAGTCTCTGTTATTTTTCTGCCTGCTACTAGAAGCAGCCCACACAAAAACAATACCGATTTTGCTATTAGTAAATAAAATTAATGCCAAGATCATTTGAAGATGATAAAATAACTCTTAAATGAATATTTAATGTAGGCTAACAAATAGGGGAAAGTTACAATGACAGGGGTTTCTTCCTTACTTCATGTGTTGTTTATAACAGCAGAGATGATTTCGTGTTGTGATGATGAGATTGCCAGGCTC
This sequence comes from Centrocercus urophasianus, assembly GCF_019232065.1. Taxonomy (NCBI): domain Eukaryota; kingdom Metazoa; phylum Chordata; class Aves; order Galliformes; family Phasianidae; genus Centrocercus; species Centrocercus urophasianus. Next base: position 63,207,645 of record NW_024884364.1, on the reverse strand, counting down.
TATGTTTGACGATATGTAGAAAAAAAAAAACCCAACACATACAGCAGGAAGAAGTGGAAGGAGTGATGCTAAACAAAAGGGAGTTTCTTATGCCTTTCTATGTTCTATCAGTATCACGACTTCAAGTCTCATGAAAGGCCATTGACAGATGAGTCTCTTTCCTAACAGCCATGACACAGACTCTCAGGGCTGGAAGGGACCCAAGGGGATAATCTGCTCACCTTGTAGTCCAAGGCAGAAAAACATTCAATGAAAGACACTGCAATCTCTAGATTACCAGCTATATGTCTTTGCTAATCACAACTTTAGGAGCCCCTTCCTGTGCCCTCAAACTTAATTTCTGTTTGCAGAGCAATTTAAAGGCCAAGAACAGATACTTCTCTTTCCACTGTACAATGATATTTCATCTGTTTGAAGGCTGTGACCTTCTCCACCATCATTCTTTCTACAGATAGCTACAGAAATATTTCAACATTTCTTCACAAGTTCTGCCCCTCCATTGTTGCTTCTCTCATCTTAAATTCCTGCCATTGGCCCTTATCTCTCCTGAAAGGTATTAGTAAAAGCTGAAGAGCTGACCATCTGAAGATTGCAGATAGCATTGTCTTCTTGTTAACTTTAAACAACCACTTCTTCTGCTTCTTGATCTCTCATTGGAGATATGTTTTAGTGAACTTTACTGATACCTACCCAGATGAGGCTAGTAAGAAAATATACCCAAGCATTATTGTTTGGGACATTTCACTTTCTTTTATCACAAAGTAATTCCACTGATGCAACTGAAATGCATTAATTATTATTTTAATCAATTAAAAGAAGTGAAGCCAAGTAGTTTTCTTTCAGTGTCCTGTGTGTCCTGTTGGTGACGTGTTCATAATTAGTAACTCATCTACAAATCTTAAAGAGATACCAAAAGGACTGTCTTACTAAAAGTATTTAAAGAAAACTTCAGTATTTGGGGAATTCCAAGACAATGGAGAATTGCAATCAAGTTTAATTGCTTGAAGGATTCTGCATCCATGCATATCAACGTAGGGGATCTTAGTCCATCTGAGCAACCAACCTGCCTTACTACACTGAGCTGGTGAAGTTACTTGACAAAATCAAGAAAATGAATGCTGTTAAGTGATTTCTTTTTCTTTTTAACTCTCGGTTTTGTTAAATGCTGGACAAGGTTATTTTAAAAAACACTTTCAAATGAGTTATGTAAATAAGTTCACTGACCAGACATTCACTGACCAGAGAAAGTATCATAGATTCAGTGGTTTCATGAAAAATTTCGTTATTCTAGCAACACAGACTTAGAGATTAAAAATTTAACTGACAGTCAGTATGCTATCATGGAAAGCAGGTCCTGCCAAATAAAACTTATAGTTCTCTACTTTTTTTTTTTTTTTTTTTTTTTTTTTTTTTTTTCTTTTTTTTTTTCTATGAGATCACCATTCTGCTTGATAAAGGCGCTGTTCTGACATAGTTTACAGGATTTACTCCAGGATATTTGACATAGCACTACATGATCTAAAAGCTTATAGTACACTGGATTACTAGGTGCAAAACGAATGGATTAAAAATTTGTTCAGTGGCAGATCGTACAACATGATTGCTAGAGGGAAGGCATCAATGAGCATTACTTCCAGGACATCTGGGGAATGATCCTTGGTACTATTAAATTTTCATCTGCTGCGTAGGTCAATTGTTCTCAGACTTTCTGCTGTGGAACTCTTCTCAGGCTCACAAGTTCCTTCCAGGTATAAAAAACAATGTCTGACAGGACTCATCCCTCTACCCTGCATTCACACAGATGTTCTGCATGACATGCCATAGCCCAGTTTCTAGAGAAATCAATGCATTTTCTACCAAAATAAAATAAAATAAAATAATTGAAAGACAATGTTCTACCTGCTCAGCCTTTGCCAGATTTGATTTTTGCCAGGGAAAAAGAGATTTTGGGCACATCTAAGGGCTGGTAGCTGGGAAGCCAAGAATGTCCATATTGGCAGTTAGATTATTAGAACAATAGAGCATGTATTTTATACACAAGTCACTTTGTTAGTACTAGACTATAAGGTATTGAAATAGTAAGTGTAAGTATCAGGATGCCTGAAAATAGAGGCTGACTGCTTTTCTTATCCTCAGACATCAGATATAGGTAGTTATAAAAAGATAACAATGTCAACGACATAGAGGTCTACAACCTCTTATTTGCCTTGTATTAGTGTGCAATTGCTAACGTTACCAAATAGCATGGCACAGTAGGAGGCAATTGTTGCAATGAAACATCTGGAGCTATTTCTCCCGATGTCTGCTATTAGCACTTTGTGTGAGTGGTCTGAAGCTGGAGCTTCATACTACTTCTAGTCTTGACCCATGAACTAGACTTCCATTGGTAGACATGGTGCACCAGAATCACTTCTGAATTGCCTCTTCTGGTAATGTTACATTCAAAAGTACTCCATTCTTTATGCACTAAATTGACTCCAGGATGTGAACAAGATCACAGAAAATTAAGAGAACTGTAGTAATTTCTTTAAAAGGGCACTCCTAGTCAAAATGAAAAAACTAGAGTAGACAGACACTAATGTTAAAAGTACCCATGAAAATAAGCAAAATTATCACATCTGAATGAATTTAGAATAATCATTTTTCATCTTTGTTTGGGAAACTCAGCAATGGGAAGTGAATATGTATATTATAGGAGGACAATTAAAATTCAGTTATGAAACAAAGTAAAGTCTGTCAGTAACACAGATAGGAGCGGAACAGCTCCTTTTTCCACAGAGCCATAGTTATCAGCTTGAGAAACATGGGTTCAGTTCAGGTATTCTGCTCAAGGGGCCTGTGAAAGATACCTAAAAAAGAAAGTTCATGTCAACAGGTGTAACTTGGAGCAAGGACAGAATTTAGGCTTAATTAATGGATAACAGAGCAGAGAGAGAGGAACAAAAACGTTTCTTTCTCATTCTCCCTCTCCATTAAGTGCATTTATCCTCATCTGACTTTTAACTATTACATTTTTGAAAATACATTATGTAGACCCTTCTCCTACGTCTGACAGAGGAAAACAGTGTCTCTCCAAACAAGGCAATGTCAATTGCTTACACAATGAAGCAACACAAGAACAGCAAACGATGGAAAACAAGGATCAAGAAAAAGTGTATTTCTGAATAAAACTACCAAGAGGACATTCCAAAGAGAAATTGATTACATAGATTAACCTAAATCTGGACAACCCTGTGTAGGTACTTCAAAAGACTTCCATCGCTTACTTATCATAAGGATAACTGCTTAGTGAAACAAGTCCATAAACACACTCAGAAAGGTGTACTTGCTACGTCATTAGAAGGTTAAGAACACATTTGGAGGATAGAGGGATTTAATTAGGAGACATTCTAATGGAATGGGAAGACTTTGAACGTGTCAACTTAATTCACATCGCAAAGGATTTTACAGCTCTCTTTCCCTTTTTCCAGGGCTTGTATAAAGCTCATCATTTGACTTAGGGATAAAGCTCAACCACCAAAATCTTTCCAGCTATGTACAGACACAATTATACCAAATGTCATCTTGAGTCTGGTAGTCAGAGAAAAACCTTGAAGAACGATGTGCCATTTCTTTGAAATGTGATTCAGTCTTGGTTTGGTTTATGCTTATGTAGAAAACTAAAATTTTGTCCTAATTCTGCAAGAAAACCTCACAAACAAACAAACAAACAAACAAATAAATAAATAAATAAAAACAGAGCATGAAGGTATTTTTCACAGTTTTGCAATAGGGATAACTTCTTTCTCCTGTTCAGGTCATGATATTGGGGAGCATTTGCTCTTTGACAGTAACTTATGAGCAATAGGAGAAACAGCTTGGGGAAAATATTCTACATTTCATCTAAGTAGATTATCTACCTGCAGCAGCTGTTCTATAAAAAAAGCTGCAAATGACTCTCAGAATTTTAATGGGTGACATTCAGCTTCACAGTCAGACACCTGCATCATGGTGTCCAGAATACAATGCCTACACAGGAGGAAGATGTCTAAACACTTGTATACAGAACATAGTCAACAGAGTCTAGAGATATGCTCAGCTGACTAAATATAGTTGTCTTGTTTCGATAACTTAGGTTTTGTTCACCTACATCAGCATCTCCTACATCTTTTGTACTCTGCGTCTGGATTGGATCCATAGTAGTCAAACACCAGCATTGGTGAGAGCATAAAGAATGCAAGTAAACATGAGGCAGCAGCACTAATTTTGGAAGTTAAGAAAACGTAAAGGATAGTTTTTGCATAAACTAGAAATACGTATCATCCATGTGAACCAGCTAATTTTTTAATGACTATGAAGTGCATGTTAGGGACTATAGGATATAGTTCTATACTCCTAAACAGTGATTTTTCACTATATGAAGACATAATGCAGTGAAGGGTTAACAAGCTGTTCTGAACATAACCTGACCTCCAGGTGAAAGCACAATCCAGATATTCTGAGTTCATCACCCCATTTGGATTTATGACCTCTTTTAAAGAGCAATGCACTACCGCCAGAACTTTGACTTGTAGGTTGGCCAAACCAAAGAAATGAAGCAGAGAGGAATGCAAACAACATATGGGCATCCTGCAGAGAAAACTTAAGTAGAAGCACAGACTGAAATACATATCTCCTTGTTCTTCAAAATGTAAAATAAAAGCAAACCACAAGGAAGATAACACTTGAAAGATTCATACTCTACCTGAAACAGGACAGATTGCCCCCAGTTACTTGGCAAAACCTCTGTTGGAATTCTACAATCTTGAAATCATTTTGGTTCACTTTAGAATTGAGAACTAGACTTCAGTTTTGAGCATCTCTTCCCTGGGACTCCTTACCCTACACTTTTCCTTACCAAATGCAAGAACAGCAACTTTCTCAGCCTCTGACATTCCCACATAAATCTTGCCAAAAGTGATATATTAAATTGGACAGCAATAAACTACTGGGCACTGTGAAGGCTATTTCTTCCCTTCTCTCCCCCCACTCTTACCTCTGCAAAGACTTGCAATGTTTAAATAACCTTCAGAACAAGAAGCTGTGCCCAGGGTGAAGGCAGTGATAAACATTGGCAGTGAAGGCACTGAACTCCTGGAGGATCACAGGGCAAAACAGCTCAGTGAGAACAACCAACTGAATGAGAGGTGTTTAGCTGATTTCTCATGGTGATGCAACCTGTAAGAAATACTACTGCAAAGTTCAGGCATTGCTGGGTCACCAAATGAGAAGATACCTCATTTGCAGGATTAATTTTATTTTCAGGTAGAAATGCTGCAGTGCTTCCTGGAGTTCTTCTGAAGTTGGATTATTAACAATCAAGTACTTATTTAAGTACAGACAAAAATTATGCTACAAATTGTTTCACAAAATATTTTATCTTAAAACAAACAAACAAACAAAAAACACTTGTTGATCTTAGCTTTTGTGATTAACCACAATAAATGGGAAGAGATTTTTAGTAGCTCTATATAAAATATACAACTTGAATGGGCTCTGCACAGTGCAATCTAATAAAATAATAATAATACGAACAACAATCTGACAGGACACTTCTTTATGTTCCTTTGCATATTGTAGAAAGGAGACAAATACCATAAGAATGAAAGCAATTACTTGGATCTGCAAGCTAAGCAGCTAATCCTACAGAAACAGCGAGCTCTTACAAGCATTCTCTAGTTCTAATTTTTATGACTGCAACCTACTTGCAAGAAGGTATAAACATTGCTCTGTCTCCAGAGTTTAGACTGGACATGATTTTTGGATAACTACACTCAAGTGAAGTTAATGTTCCCTATATTAACAATGCCCACAAGCACATACGCACAACTGTGGTTAGCTCTCAGCTCAACCTTTGGCAGCAATACAACATGAGCACGCAGTGGGAGTTTGAGAACATCGTACATATGTGAAGGTTTTGCATATAGCAATGGTTACAAAATGGTCTTTTGAGCTTTTTGCCCTTCCTCAGTCTCCTACACTCCTGTTCTCATCATCTTGTGCTTCGCACCATAGACCTCTAGCCTTCTGCCAGGTAAATTTAACTAAGCAGTGCACACGGAGGTCCATAGGAAGAATCTTCCCCACATTCTTTATCTTTGTTACTCTATACACATAGGAACATGAAGTCTTTTGTTTTGTACTCTCCTCTGTGACTTTACTTTTCAAGACACCCTTCTGCAAGTGATACTTAACCTAACAAAAAATAATAGGGAAACATCTCTGTAATAAAAGCAGTTATTTATTAATTTACAAAAGTGATAATTGAAAATTATTTAGAATCATCAAATTATGATGTCACCAACCTATGCAATGAGTAGGAGTCCACTATTCTTTCTTTCTCTGCTTCTTTCCTTGTTTATGTTCACCTGTATCTTGTATCAAATGAGAAATCAAGCTCTTCAAATCGAAGACTGTGTCCTCCTTGTATGTTGGGAACTTGAAGTGCAACAATCATGAGAAACTTAGGTTATATGTAAAATTTACAATTCACTGGGGACATGCAGAAATTGTAAATTATCAAAATTATACATTCTGGGTCAAGAATGATACAGCTTGTAAATGATATTTAAATGATCAAAAAAAGCTTGCATCTTCCTCCAAAGGAAGAGAGCTCAATAACAGCATTCAGGAGGGAGGCAGAAGAAACAAATGAAAGGTAAAATAGGAAGCAGTGTATGTTTGTATGACTGCAGTTACTGCATAAAAGTTTTAAAAAAGAGCGAGCACCGACATGATTTCCTTTTTCCATGTCTCCAAAAAAGAACATTTATTTCTTTTGCTCTGAAGGAAAAGCAGCAAATACATCCACCATCTTCAAAGATGTTTCCCATGTCTTCCACCATGAAATGTTAGGTAGGCTGATCTACAGCTATTTACTTTTGCATTTCACAGAACATTCCCAAAAATATCAGCAGAGAGAACAGACAAATGGCTGTATGAAAGGTTGTTCAGGCTACCTGCAGTTTTGCTCAGATTATCTACCCTTCAGCTACCATTTACAATCAGATCATGGCACATTCCTTTCACTGAGTTTCACAAGGTTTAAACTGTTCAGAACTTGATGTAGCTCCTCATGTTAGATATTCTTATGGTAAGTAAAGTAGTGGGATGCTTTATCTGTAAATAATCCTGACTTCCCATATTGAAAGGAAAAGCAGGGCACGGAGATCAGACTCCTGTGAGCGCGAATGCTTGTTTTAGTACGAGTCAGAAGCTTGCTCTGATAAAGGATTTCCTGAATGGCAAACACAAGCCTTGAGATGGATGTTGTACACTGGAACGGTGGAGTTATTTTACTGAGAGCCTTGTCAGATACAGTGCCAACCAAAAAATTCTACATAAAATTCACACTCTCTAGAATGACACCGGGGCTGAAAACAGCAATTACTTTTGGCAAGTGGTTACCATTGTGATCACAGTGCCTCAGAAGACCAGAAATTGGAAAATCTCACTTTAAAAGGTTAATTCCCATTGCAAAAATGTACTTCATGGCAGCAAAATTGATCTCTACCCACTGCACATACCAGTTTCTTCCTACCTGTCAAAGCCTTGAGGCACCCCTATCTTTCCACTCACATAGGCAAATAATTCTGCAGTAAGTAGCAGCATCAGTTTTGTTATCACATTCTGTATGACCATGATTTTTGTTACACGTTATTGCAAATTGTACTTGCTAATACAGTATATAGTATGTTTCCATATGAAATTAAAATGAATTCTGTCTCAGGGGGCAACATACTGTGGTTGTGTCTGAAAATGCAGATCCATCAACACCAAAACATTTTACACGAATATTTACCAAACTTAAGTGAAATGCAAGCAAAATAGGTTTCCGTAATAAATCTACTAGTTTTTAGCAGCCTATTCAATAGTCTGATGAAGAATTTTTTGTCATATATTACTAAATGAAGTGGTTATTGGATGCAATTGCCCAATTGTAGGATAGTATTTTTAAATATGACATGGTAAAAAAAAAAAAAAAAAGGGTTGGTTGGGTTTTTTTTTGTACACGTTTGTGTGATTTGATTTGCTTGCTTTTTGATTTAACTTCTGCAAACACTGCAAGTCTTCCTTCACTATAAAATAAAAATGGATAGACTTCGATGATTTGCACTAATCAGGCAGAATTGTCTTAAATCAGGTAACAACATTTAATTTATATGGAAAATGTACTGAGTAAATTCTTTTCTCTTGCTGTTGAAATCAAAAGTAATTTTACTGAATACTGTGGAGTCACATAATAGCAATAAGAGAGGAAGAAAACTGATTTTGCAAAACACAATGGCATGCCATTATACTTTTAAAGAAATAACTTGTGCAGTACACCATATTTACTCAGTAACATTTTCCACATACGTTTAGTAGTGAACCATGCTAGGGAAAAAGAAAAATTAAAAATGACTGTCTTGATCGTAGAGCAGAGTGCATAAAGGAAGAACTGCCAAGATCATACCCAGAGAGTGATGGTCAATGGCTCAGTGTCCAGATGGAGATCAACGACAAGCGGTGTCCCTCAGGGGTCAGTACTGGAACCATGGCTCTTTAACATCTTTGTAAATGACATCAACAGTGGAATTGATTGCACCATCAGCAAGTTTACAGGTGACACCAAGCAACACGTTCGAGGAATGGAATGCCATCCACAGATGTAGGCTCAAGCAGTGGGCCCACGTGAACCTCAGGGGGTTCAACAAAGCCAAGTGCAAGGTCTTGCACCAGGTCATGGCAACTCCCACTGTCAGTACAAGCTGGGGGATGTAAGGATAAAGAACAAGTCTGCTGAAAAGGTTGAGGGGGAATACTGGTGGATGGCAAAATAGACATGAGCCAGCAACATAAGGAAGAAATTTTTCCACACAGAGGGTGATGACACACTGGAACAGGTTGCCCAAGGAGACCATGGATGCCCCATGCCTAAAGGCATTCAAGGCCAGGCTGGATGTGGCTCTGGGCAGCCTGGTCTGCTGGTTGGCAACCCTGCACATACCAGGGGGGTTGAAAGTGGATGATCACTGTGGTCCTTTTCAACCCAGACCATTCTAGGATTCTCTGATTTTATGAATCTGTCCTCACAGCCCAGAAAGCCAACTTTCCTGGGCTGCATCAAAAGAAGTGTGATCAGCAGATTGAGTTAGGTGATCCTGCCCCTCTGTTCTAAACTGATGAGACCTCATCTGGACTATTGCATCCAGATATGAAGTCCTCAGTACAGGAGAGATGTGGATCTGCTGGAGCATGTCCAGAGTAGGGCCACAGAAATGATCCAAGGAATGGAACATCAGCTTATGAGGATAGGCTGAGAGAGCTGGGGCTGTTCAGCTTGGAGAAGACAAGGGTCCAACAGTAGCCTTTCTGTGTCAAAGAGGGGGCTATAAGAATAAAGGGAACAGACTCTTTAGTGAGGCTTGCTGTGTGACAGGACAAAGAGAAATGATTTCAAACTGAAAGAAGGGAGATTTAGACTGGACATAAAAGAGTTTTTAACTGTAAAAGTTCAGAAACACAGGCTTCCCAGAGAGGTGGTAGATGCCACATCCCAGGAAATACTCAAGGACAGAGCTCTGAGCACCCTGATTGAGTCACAGGTGTCCTTGTTCATTGCAGGGGAGTTGGAATAGCTGGCCTTTCAGGGTCTTTTCCAACTCAAATGATTCCTTGATTCTATGATTCTATGATAATCAGCAAACATCATCGCAATCTGGAAATCTCTTTCTTAACTTAGAAAACGGTTTCTTAATGGCACAGGGGGAGAACACGACAGCAAGCTTGACAACATAATTAGAAGATTGTTACAAGGAAAGGGAAAAGCATTCTTTATACAGCTCTTACTACTTTCAATAAGATTATTCCCTCTGAATAGCTAATCAGCTTTTCTAGCTTCCCAAATCCATGTGCTTTAAGCTGCTCTCACAGTTGTTCTTAGTTGCTAAATGGCAAACAGTGACACCTCCAAAAGGGAAATTTAAAGTGTTAACCAAATGTGAGCAAACAGCATGATGGAGACTGCAGATAAAGAGATCTTTGGCAGATTAGCAGCAATTTAAGAAGATCACACTGTTACACCTGGGTTGACAAGAACTGACAGGGTTTGTTGATCTCTGCTCCTATCTCCAATTTGAGTGTCATGTCTCAACATAAATGAGAGGAATACAAGATAAAAAAAATCCTTTCAGTACACTGAACATTGGCTCCAAAGCAAGTGTTTATGGCAACTGAAACAAAAAGGAGCTAAAGAAATAGATGAAAGGATTAAAATAAAACTGTTCATCTCTAAGTGCACAGCACTTCTTCCTAATGATGAATGTCCCATTTTCTCCCTTGACAGAACCTCATCCCAGGCACTCACTACCCACTTTGATGTATGGAGGCTTTTTCTGCTAGAAAATATTGTGAAATTATAAAGGTCAAATTAGAACTATAAAGAAGGAGAGGAATGACAAAAAAATTCTCAATAGCAACACCAGTGAGGACTGGTTTTGCATTGCTTATGATAGAGTTTTTTAGAGGTTTTTTTTGTTTGTTTATGTTTTGCCATTTACTTTTTTTTTTTTTTCTTCTCTTTTCCCTTTGTAAGTCAATTACTGGGCATTTATTTACTAAGACTTTGGTCTTATTCTCCAGTAGTTTCTGTCAATAAAGAAGCTATCTCCTGCTGAACTTTGTCACCTTTCCTTATTTTAGAAATCTTTCTTGAAAGGAATCCTCATATAGAGTCCCTTCAAAGGAGCACAAGTTATGACTTCCCTTTATAAGAGAATGTGGGGCACATGAAGCTCCTTAAATGCCCCTGAACTCATCACCAACATTAAATAAATAGAGAGCTGAGTAAAGAAACAATTTCTACTCAGCAGTCTCCAGAAAGATGTACTGGGAATTACACAGAATCACAGAATTGTAGGGGTTGGAAGGGACCTCCAGAGATCATCGAGTCCAACCCCCCAGCCAAAGCAGGTTCCCTACACCAGGTAATTGACTACATCCATCTTCCACTATGACTCACAAGCACAACTCCCATAAGTTAAAGTGGTCTCAGTATGGCAATAACTACAATTTAGTATGTTGGAGGATGAGACATTTACAAATCAAATAAGCATTCTCCATGCACACCTTGCTTTATTCAACACAAAACTCTGCCAGGTAGATGGTGAAAAATGAGACTAACATCTTTATTTTAAGACATTACCTTGATGTTTCAAAAAAATGCATAAAGATAACCTATACGAGGATGGAAAGACACTAGAATTTTGGGGGTAATTGTTGTCTCTTGTAGAAACAATCTGAGCTCACCTTCACTTTTCTGGTTCAACTTTGTGCTTAATCTGCTTTACATGCAGTTACTGCTAATTAGCACATTTGCATCATCCTTCAATCACACACTATCCCTTTTCTGTCTTTCCAGAACTGTGCAGTGGTCCAACCATGAAGTGTTGAGTAGTTTTCCAGTAGATCAGTAAGCTGACCCAGGTCACTACATTGTCAATCAGTGGATCAAAGGCCTTGGAAACACAAAAAAGGGAGAAGACAATTGTATAATCAATGAATATAAAGATGCAATTACGAAATAAACAAGAAAGTTTGGCTAAGCAGGTTACAATAACAAAAAGAGAATAGATAGAATGCTTACCCACATCCTGGGCTTGCTGCAAAACTCCAGAGGAGGGATCTCCAAAGAGATCCTTTCCTACTGGTAGTCAGCCCTTAAATGGGTCTATGAGAGGTGCAGCCAGGCTCCACCCCTTCCGGCAGCGCAGGTGAATTGCCTTCACCTGTGTGTCTGTTTCTGACTCATTGTTCACCTCAGGTGATCAATCAGAGGTTCAGGCTGTGATTCAGCAATTCCTATACAATAACGTATCTCTACTTTGCTAACATCTGTAGTTAGATCACAACCAGCCTCAAGTGAAAATGCCATATTCCCAGAAAGACAGTACAGACATCACTTTTTCTTGCTGTGTGAGCAGATAGTACCAAATTTAGTCATGCCATCTAAATGGAGAATTAAACAGTGATCAGAGGAATGGAAGTCTGATAGAGAGCTGGCACTGTCAGTCATATGTGGCAGGACTTTCAGGCCTAATTTTCCTAAAGAGAAAATGCACTTTCCAAATTACAGTGCAATTTTCAAAAAGTGGGAGCTGAATCTTTAAATGCTTGCTTCCTCCGCACCACTGTGTTAAGTACCCAGCTGTGCTTTCACCTAAAGTCAATTTGGAAATAGTAATAAAAATGCATACTGCATGTAGTTTACACATATAATGGCATCCCCAGTAGTGCACAAATCCTTCTAACTCCATTAACAATCCCCAGTTTTAATACACAATGTGTAATCCAATTAACATCACTTGCACCTGAAATATTAATATCCCAGTTCTTACTCCAGTAGTTAATCTTCATGATCATACCAGTCAGCAAAAAGAGACTGTAGCCAAGACGCAAATTATCACTACATTTAATTCAGCTTAGTCATAAATCTTATCTCCTTTATAAATGTGAGCTTTACTCACGCATGTCCTCCATTCATTCTGACATGATGGTGAAAACTTTTGAACAGTAGGAAGATGAAGTGCCTACTTTAAATAGTGACCAGCACTTTTTGGTTAGCCAAGGATGGAGGGAGTCTGAAGAGAGAATCATGGCTGATTAGGGTTGTACTGGAAGATAATCAGGAAAGGTGTATGTCTGACTCTCATCTCACAATGAATTCAAGCTGGTGGAACTTTTCATTTAAAATGAAACACAGCATATCTAATGGACATCAGCATCAGTGCTTGCCAAAATGTGAAAGTGAAGCGGAATATTGCAAGTCACCATTAGTAATGTACTAAGAGGAAGTGTTGAAAACAGAAAAGCTTTAGTCTCAAAACTGATTAATTCTGTTCTAATCCTTTTCAGCCATCAGATACAACACCTCGTTCAACTGCACAAACTATAAGGCATACTTTTTCTTTCCTCCTCCTAGCTTATTCATAGATATGGTGACACAGAATTTTATATTAGGAGAATATATTTCTTTTTCCAGGAAAAGTATAAGACTCTTTGGTTCACAAACTGCAGGATACCCATGAACTAGTGGGACAGGGGTGATGGTGCACAGAACATTTTCACATCCTCACATGACACTGGCTACTGGCAAACACATCTCAGCAAAGGCAGACAGAGCCAGCACTGTGTCCTCAACAAAACATCCTAATTGCCAGACAACATGATCCAGCTGTTGGCAGGTTCTGGGGCAACATTTGTCAACGTGGCCTTTGCTCAGAAAAAGAAGGGAGGTAGTGCCTCAAGGTGAAAGAAATGAAGAATTAATTGATAGTTACCATTCAGAGGTAGGAGATGTGATGCAAAGGCAGTGTTATACACCATGGAGGAGAACTGGAGCTACACTGGGAACTCAACTGGGTTTTGCTGCACCTCAAAACGGTATCTCACTCACACTCATGTTCATTATTTCTCAACCAAATGTTCCCTGAGCATCTCACATGGGAGACAGAGACTCTGGAGTTAATATTGATGTGTTTTATCCCACCAGGTTCAGCATCACACAGTCATTTGCTCACTCCCTTCCTTCCCAGGAGGATAGGAAGGGAAAAAACAAAGTAGAACTTGTGGGTTGAGATAAAACTATTTACTAAGATAGAGACAAGGAAAAGAATAATAATTAGACTATTATATATACATGAATATATATATAGAACAAGTGATGCACAAGCTATTGCTCACCAGCTAGCCCCACAGTGCGTAAAAGAGCGAGATGGACTCCCACCCCTTCAAAATTCCTTCTGCATGATGCCATATGGCATGGAATATTCCTTTGGTCAGTGTAAGTCAACTATCTCAATTCTGTTCTCTCTCAGCTTCCTGGGCCCTTCACTGAGAATGGCCTTGGCTCTGTACCACACTGCTTAGCAGCAACTATAAACATCAGTGGGTGTGTTATCAACATTGTTTTTCTCCTAGAACCAAAACATAGCATCATACAAGACACTCTGAAAAAAACAATTCCGTCCCAGCTGAAACTAAGACAAATGCACTTCTAAGAAGGTTGGGCTAAGGATATTAACTAAGTATTTCATTTTTTGTTTGGCTTCACTGTAATACTCCAAAGCTGCTGCTGTTAGATTACCCTGTCCCCTAGTCATTTATATTAATACTGTAAAATGTAATGCCAAAAGCTATATCATGCTTTTTTTTGCCAGTTGAAGATGCTATAATGGGCGATTGTACTTACGTCATTTCCATATTTTCTAAAATAAACTAGTCTATCTTTTAGATAAGCAGATGTTTTTCTACTGGTATTTATTTAAAATATATAATATATATAATTAAGGTAAGTTAGAAAGATTTCACAGCTAATATGAAATAGGAAGATGGATAATTTACTTCTACTTCTGGCTTCCAAACATTTTTTTTTTTTTTGGAGTTTTTAAAACATTTTTCATTTTGTAATCTGAAGAAACAACCAAAGGCTTAAGAACATTAGTCAAATATTACACTTACAGAGAATTCCTACTTGGAAAGCAAAACAGTCCGAGAATTACCACAAAGGGAACAGAAAGCTAAAACTGACAAATACTGAGTAGGCAGTGGTAATAGAATCTGAAATGCAAGAGATGAAAGGGAGTAAAGACCATCCTGTTTGTTTGTCTTTCTGTGAGTGTGAGATTATCTTCTCTATACTTTTGCCAGTGCTAGGTACATTTCAGTTCTTAAAGGCCTTTTTTATTTCCCTTAGAAGAATTTTTCACTGTTTAACAAACAAGAAGTTTTTGCAACAGCTATTTCATGGGTTTTATTCATAGTGTCAGTTCATTAGTGTTAATTACAAAACTGAGTGTAATCACAAGAAACATTTCCTCTTCCTAGTCTATATCCATATAAAGGGATATCTTAATGTCACGCCAGTCCCCTACTTTCTTCCACTCAATCACCCTAGTCATTGCTTAATCAAGCAGCATTTTATATGTTCAAGTCTACACCTCAGTCTACCCAATCTTTTAATCAGTCATGTTGCTCTTTTCCACATGCCCTTTTAATTGGTGATCTCTGTGATCTCTGTGATCTCTGTCTTCAGTTTTTGGGGAAGACTCAAAAGTTCCTCTAGAAAAAAAAGAATGCCTTTAAGAAGAGAGTTCAATTTAGGATTACCCCAGGTCTAGGACAGTGAAATGCCTTCCAGTTAGTATTTTATTTTATTTTTTCAGTATTGCCCCTTTCAAGCTTTCACTGACATACTGAGTCATATACTTCACATAATCGTGATTGCTATCTACAATTCTTTCAAGTAAGTCAGATCTCATGTTATTTTCATCGGATTTCTATATTTCCAGGTTTTACGTAGTTCTTTATTATTTCGTTGTTTAAGCAAAGTTTGTGGTTCCATCCAAAATAGTGCTGGATGAAGGGCTCATACTACCCTAAGAAGATCTTCAGTGCCTCAGAAGGAAAGGAAATATTCACACCTTGCAGGACATTCTGATCAGCTATCCAGTCCTACTGTATGGTTACTTGCGCTCATGTGCATAGGAACTTCTGGAACAATGAAAACATTCAGAGATTATGCTTTGTCTTGGTGATTTTCAGAGAAGAGTTCTTGTACACCTTCCTCTGCATGCCCCTAGAAAGGGCATTGGTGTTCCCTTCTTTTCACCTTTTTCCTGATCCTTGGTAATGATGAAAAGCAGTCACACACTGAAAGTTGAACTACCTCTGTGACAAGGAACATGTAAATGGGACAGCATTCACCATGACAGATTTTGTGGAAAAATCAGTCTTTGGTTGGGTAGCTATCAACCAAGACATCATATATGCCACATTCCAAACCAGGTTCATAAAGATGTCAATCATACAGAGCTGTTTTCTGACAGAGGAACACACTGACTAGGACAATTCTACAATTGCCTTAAAAATTTGATTGACAGAATACCAAAACACAACTTACACTTTGTGATGGCTGACATTAATGCCAAAGTAGGCATGGAAAGATCAGCAGGGAAGCTTGGGAGAGGAACTTATCAACCCAAATCCAAGAGTCTCTGGCAATGTGCTTTATGTCTAATCATCACAAGTAATTTTTCCATGATGAACTTGAAATTTGTTAGACAGAAAAGAAATTCCAGAATAATGGAAATCTCTCTTTCTTTTTTTTCTTCCTACAGATCAGCAACAATGGCATCAATTTTAAACCCAAATAAACTCTGGAAGATGCAGTGATGTATGAAAGATTCACAATAAAAGAAGCACCCTTGACACTCTTGACAATGCGTCAACAAGCAACATTAGAGAAGGCAATGGGTTTCTCTGGGAAACATGGTGCTAGTTGTAGCAGAACTTATGAAAGAAATAGCATCAAATATAGAGTACCAAAATACTTTGACATAATATTGCAAGAGTTAATAATCTACAATGACATTACAAGAAACTAGGCACACATGAAAGGCCTTGACTGACTTAAATTACTGGTCTTTGACGACTTTATCACCAGCTCAGATACTTATCTACTACTTGCCAGGTATGATTTTATCAAAATCAGATTGAAGCACTGAATGCATTTGGAGTATGTATTTTTGATACCAACACACAAACTCTCACTTAAAGTCATCAAGTGAAAAAAAAAAATAAAGGTACTTTCACAGATCTCAGGCACAAAATGGAAAATGAAGGTTGGTACAGATAGCCTAACGAACCTGTAGCAGATGGCAGCAGCAACAAATGATAGCCCTTAACAATGAACTGCTCAATGGTAACACAAAAACTGTGTTACCAATATCAACACATATAAAACTAGCCGTATTTGTCCAAATGATTTGTTAGCATTGTAAGTGTAGATATTCTTGAAGGAGACTTGTAGAAAATGACTAAAGAGTTACTAAAGTAGATTCAGAGGCCAGTCTGATGCCTGGCCAGAATTTTCTAAGGCTTATACTCCCCTTAAATAGGGTTTTAATAGCATGAGTAGCTACAGGACAATCTCACAAGCATGAATATGGGGATAAGGAAACGTAACAAAAAAATGGAAACATGAAGAAGGAGAACAACAGAAGACATCTGGAGTACTGCGTCCAGTTCTGGGCTCCCCAGTACGAAAAAGACAGGGAAAAGTGTCCAGCGGAGGGCCACAAAGATGGTGAAGGGCCTGGAGCATCTCTCCTATGAAGAAAGGCCGAGTGAACTGTATTTGGCCTTGAGAAAAGAAGACTGAGAGGAGATCTAATCCAGGTTTATAAATATCTGAGGTGCGGGGACCGTAGTGGTGAGGCCAGTCTCTTTTCAGTGGTACATGGAGACAGGACAAGGGGAAACGGACGTAAGCTGCAGCATAGGAAGTTCTGAATGAATGTGCACAAGAACTTCTTTACAGTGAGGTGACGGAGCACTGGAACAGGCTGCCCAGGGAGGTGGTGGAGTCTCCTTCTCGGGAGATGTTCAAGACCTGCCTGGATGCCTACCTGTGCGACCTGCTGTAGGGAACCTGCTTTGGCAGGGGGGTTGGACTCGATGATCTCTGGAGGTCCCTTCCAACCCCTACAATTCTGTGATTCTGTGATTCTGTGACTGCTTCACAATTCTGTAGACTTCCTATACAAAATCTCTGTCCTTACTCACATGGGTGAAATTATTGACCAGTGAATTGCGTTGGAGATCATTTACAACTGTTTGTTGCACCTACAAATGTTATTAATACACCTTAATTTCTTCTGGCTTCTTCACTGATGGCTTAGAGATAAAGACCGGATTTTTAGGATAGGTGATGCAAAAGAGGTAGCCTTTCCATGAGAAGTCCTCCTTTCACTTAGCCTTTAGCACCCATACAACTGATATTAATATATAGTAATTCATGAAGAAGAATTTATTTCTAGATGTTTAGTCATTAGATCAAGACCTACAAGTGTAAGGTTACAGAACAAGATGAGAAAGTTAAGAAAATTTTACAAAAGAGAAACAGAGAAAGAAAGAAAAAAAGGGAAAGGGAAAGGAAGGAATGCTTTGCAGTAATAGAGAGGCGCTGGAATGTTTTACAGTACAGTGGAATTCTTCTCTAAGTAGACATACAATGCTCCCTGATGTACCTGTATTCACTCTTGCTCAGTTCAATGATACACATCCAGAAAAGAACAATGTGTGCAAATATTCAAGGAATCTCCCCTTCCAAAATTATAACAGTGCATTTTATTGTCTCTTAGACCTGAACTTTCTGAACGAAGCACTCATATTTTTCCAAAGAAGAGATTTCACCAAAGGACCTTTGCCAGCTGACCTAGCATAAAGGTGTAAGCAAATTGTTGTATCACATCCAGACATTGAGGTAATGTTACTACTTCACAGCCACAGTCAAAAGGTTATCTGTCTTTTAATGTATTATACATCACTCCTTTTTTCTTCTGTCACAAGTGCTTCAATACAAATATTTCATTCTATCATATCAGCTTACAGTGGAGTGTAGTGTAACAATCTAATGTCAGTGTGACACATCTGAAACAACGCAGTACATTCCTTCTCTCACGGCCAGATACTTCTTACAGGTCGAACTAGTGGTGCAAGCTGCTGAAGTGGTGCTAACAAAGAAATATCTGTTACAGACACCAGCTGGCAGGTCACCAAGTATCCAAATACTATCTCAAATTTCAACAACATGAAAAGCAATCAGGCAGCTTTCTAAGCATTGCTATTGGATCTATCTCCCTTAAACATTTCCACTACAAAATTTCTTCACTATTATTTACAAAATAATATCAATTTTGGCATATCAGTTCAGACAGTGTCTAAAGCTCACACTGTAATTGTTCTCCCCTCATAGGATAATTTGTATGTGTGTGAGGGTGTGCATATACACATAGGCATGTACAATTATTCGTGTACAGCTGTATCTGTCTGCCTAAACACTTTTGAAATCTTGGCCAGTTTTTATCAAATTCGATAGAGATTAGAGATCTCAGTGTTTCAAGTTGTATGGAAATAGATTGCCAGGCAGATAAGGCTGATTTTGTTACTGTGTTTGCTCTAGGAATAAGTTTGTATGTGAACTCAGCCATCACTAGACACGAGAAAACCTGGTTCTTATATTTCCATTCTGAGTGATTTTGAGGATTTTAATAAGTCACGAACCACAATTTTCAAACCTTTCCTACATCTTGAGTGTTTGTAATGTCTCTCCTGTAAATATTCTCTGATGTTAATGAGGAATTTGTGTAAACTGCATTTACAAGTATAATTCACCTATGTAAATTAGCAAGGGAAAAGTCCCACTTTTCAGGAAATAATTTCTTTCTACTAAATGACATTACTTTTCACTGAAAGGAGAAGTATTGCAACTGAAAAATTATTACAGTCTAACTGAACTCAGTTGAAAAATAATACCAAGATGATTTTCTTAATTTGAGACACTGTTGGAAACTTCGTTAGGGAATTTCTGAGGCATTCAAGTACCTAGTTTTTATTTATTTTCTGATATTGATAAGAAGTCCTCTTTCTTCTGCAAAAATTATCTTGTGTTTAGGCATTAATAAGATTCATAGTACCTGGTCTGAGCTACTCCACTAGAGAGCTAGCTCCAAGAGTATACTCTTCAACAAGAGAAAAGGTTTTTACCAACTTCCAATGAACGTTCCTTTTGTCTCTGGATTGACCCATAAGAAGGTTCCAGTCAATTACAGTCCAAACTTCAATTTCTGAGTTAAGTTCAGTTAATCCTGGCCAGCTTCTAGAACTTCATTAATATTTACTTCTTAAGAATCTATGGTGAGCTGCATCTACAGTGATAAATATCTCAGTTTCCAGTATGCTCCAGGCCATGCTCCCCTGAATGTCCAGAGGAAGTTCTAACTTGCATTCAGACCCCTTTCCAGCAGAGCCAGCTTCTTTCCTCAACACAGAACTGCGAGTACCAATGAAAGGATGACACCTTGTTTCAGGCTCTGTACCTAACAAGGCATGGATGCAGACTGCTCCTCTGCCCGGGTTTCCTGCTGCACCAAGTTTCTGCGCTCTCAGACAACTGCACACTCTATGTTTTGTTCTGGAGCAGGGAAACTGTTGTTATACTTAAAAACAAACAAACAAACAAACAAAAAAACCACAAAAACCAAACCAAAACAAAACAAAAACAACCCAAAAAACAAACCCCAAACACATCTGTGATAGACTGTAATAGAACAAGCGATAAAACGTTGCTTGTTCATCTTCCAATAACTCCAAAATAATTATGTTTGAGAGTAGCAGTAGTGCCTGAGACCCAGATCAATGAATATACAGTTGCTGGTGCATCCAGTACATCCAAGGGAAGACTGTGTGTTTAGGCTTGAGAGACGTGGACATAAGCCACTCTGTATTATTTGTCTTGAAGATTATCTCCTTTACTGCTGAGCAGAACACCACTCACCTCCAAGGAAGTTGAGCTTGACTCCCTGTCTACTAAGTGTGCCAATGGAAAGCCACATAAGCTGTTATGGGTTATATCTGACAAGTGACTTGCCAGGAAAAAATAACAAGTTTGGATCTCTGGTCTTCCATAGCATTATAGTTTGTTGATTTTCAGGTCTCTGCCTAGATGCTATCTAACAGGAAAGTCAGAGGATGCTGCCATATAAATCAGTCTGTTGCTGAATTGACTTTTATCACATTTATGGTTTTTGTCTTATTTTTTCAACTATACTGAATACTACTGAATTCCTGAGAGAACCAGATATGAACTGCAATCAGCCAAAACATAAATGCATTGTGTTTACTTTTGTTCCCATCATTCAGTCACTTAAACAGGAAATCAGATGTGAAGGTCTGAATATTTCAGCTGTGAGATGAAAACTGTAAATTCTAAATAGAAAGAGGGAAGAAGTGCTTAAGGTATTTTAGAAGCCCTATGTTGCATTTAAGAGTATATCAATTTTTTATATATTTTTTGTCCTGTATTACTGTGTTGACAGCTTGGGAAGAAGCATTATTGTATTCTTATAATTCTTGTGTTGATAATATGGTAAAGCAAATCTACCTGAAGAAGCACTTCAATGTATGGAGAAAAGATTGTGAAAATAAATGGCACAATACACAGCAATTCTCTCTTAGTGCAGAGAACTAGACTGCAACAACAGAAGATGATCAAGGGGTAAGCACATAGATACATAGCCTGAGAGCAAGCTAGGGACTGAACTGTGACTTAATTGCTATTTGATCACTCATTATTTGTTGATTTTAGGAGTAAGTTTACTGTAACTTAAGTCAGCCCTTTGCCAAGAAGAGCTTGCTACTTTCTATTCAACAGTTCAGTGAGGCTGGGTAGAGCCTTGAGAGATATATGATAAAACTGCACAGTCTATTCATTTCTCATCAATTTACCCTCCCTTATGGTGGCTTTCAGACTGATTTCCCAGGGAGGGATGCAAGCGTGAGCAATGATCGTGCAGACATAAATGGATCTGGCAGTGTTTCTTTTCTCTCTCCCTCCACAGAATACCCAGGCTATCAAATTATACTTCAGCAAGCAGTCGCACTGTGTGGGCTGTGGCCAAAGAGCTTTCTTTCCAGCAGAGATCCCTTGAATGATAAGATCCCACAAGGAGCATGCCCCACTTGACAGACCACTTTGCAGATCCTCATGCTTGGTACCCCACAGACCCAGCTGACCTGCTGTCCAGCCAGGGTAGAATGACGCACCAGAGAAGTTTGATTTGGATCCAACGGTGTGGAGTCTTACTCTCACTATTGATGAAGTAGTTTTGATAAGTGAAGGGGTTTTCCTCATTTTCTGTGAACTAGATCTTGGTATGATGACTTTGGGCTGAAATCTGCCATCCATGCTTGAGTCAAACAGTATCTTTCTCACCAATCAGTGTATCTGCTCCTGAGGAGAGTGTCTTTGTGCCAGTAACATGTTGCCAGGGTACCTAATGGGTTCTGGTTTTCTAAGAACCAAAACAGGGTGTCAGTGGGACTTGGCTGGAGCTGCTTTCTGGGATATGCATGCAGGTTTCCCTTGTGCCACAGTCAGGAGGTGGCTAAGACTAAAGGGTAATGTGGTGTCAGAATATGGCCAAGCCAACGTGGCCACTTAGACTGAGAAGTAGCAAAGTGTGCAAGATTTGGGATTAAGTGCATACAGATGTCTCTCTCAAGTAGTACCACCTCCCAAATCTGGTTGCAGTCGCTTTCAAGAAGCAGCATTTTGCACAGCACAAATAATAGTGGCAGGAATTAGCTTTACAGCTCATTCATTCCAGTCCTGAAATCTATTTCACAGTTACTATTTACAGTTCAAGCCTGTACATTTAAGCCAGCAATATAATTATGATATAAAGATAAATTATAGAAGATTTCTTGAGCAGAAAACCATTTATTTGAAGAGGAAATTGCTAATGGTCTCAAATCCCATCTTTTCATAGGCTACTACAAAGAAAGGAGCTGCAAGTTCCAGTGGCCTTACGCACTCATAGACCAAATGATCTATGTTAGTTTAGTGGCCTTACACACTCATAGAACAGGGGATTTATGTTAGTTTACAGGTCTTCCTTTATTGACTATGTTTATAGAAGAGGCAGCTATCAGTCCTCAATTGGTATTCCTCAGATTTGAATCACTTCTTAGAGATTCCCCACTGCAGACTCAGATATGGGCTAACTCAGAAATTCACATTTACAGGGAAAGATTATCTGCTGGAAAGGTTGCAGATTCCACTGTAGCACACCTGGACTTCCTCAAACACTCACAGAAACCTTATGTATTTATAAATTTATAAGTAATTTTGCTTAGAAAAGGCTTTCAAAAAGTCATTAAGTTTTGCAGCATACATAATTTCCCCGTTCATCAAATGGTGGTGGTATTGACATTTATCTTCACAATTCACATGTTCAATCCATTGCAACCGAAAGAGGAAAAGAGGATAAGTCCCAGAATGCTACTTTTCCATATCTTACAACACGAGCTCTTAAATGTTAATCCTCTTGGATCAGTTCTTACAAACAGCGCTTCCATGACTGATGGAGATTTGCTGATATCTGCAATACCAGTAGTCTGGAAATTCAAGCACTAGACAGCCTCAAATCAGCAGAATTGACCTCTCATTCTGCTGCCACGATTTCAGAGACCTCAAAGTACTGACATACGACCTATGGTAATGAAAGATAGATTTTTTTTTTTCATATATATAATTACAGCATTTACATTTAGAAATTGAATGAAAAACAAGACAGCTTCAGGAAAGCTTCTTACAGAACATAAGTTTTCATAGTTACCGTGCATTAAAACTAAGCATATAACATGATCACTTCCTATTTATTTAATTTCCTTGTTAACACTACTCCCTAAGTTACTTGGCTCTGTCCTAAATGTAATCACTCTTAAGCCAATGGCTAAATTTCTAATCACTTCAAATTAGGAAGAATTAGGGTAACAACTAGAGCTCTGCCAACGCAGTATGGTAAATACTTTAAGACTTTAAATTATTTGTTAGCAAGTAACTATCTAAAAGAGATACAGAAAGAAAGGATTCATGTGGAAAGCCTGAAGAAAAGCTATAAAAATTGAATATTTGCTTTTTTCCTATCCCTCTACTTCCCTTTTCACTAATGTAAAATGCAGTTTTGTTTCAGTGTAAAATAATAAGTAACAGAGGAAAGAGTTATGTGTCAGACTCTCAACTGGTTTAAACCAGCAGAGCAATCTACATCAGCTGAGAGCCTGGACCCATGAGATTATTAAATGATTGTTAATTATTACAAGAAAATAGCTCCTTTCATGGAGTTTTCCCTATTCACCCCCCAAGAAAATTCACATAATGGTTAATTCCATTTCGTTAATTTCTAATAGGTTTTAAGCTTTAGTGTAGCACCAGAATAAGATAATGATATTTTAGCTTGTTCTCTATTTATTTATTGAGGTATTAGAAGGAAGCAAAATATATAGCTTCTTTGGAACTGTAAAGACAAATGCTGAGAGAAAATTTTTTGAATGCTTAAAAATATTGAGTAGCTGAAAATAATGTTTCTATAATTGTACAACAAGAAGAGGCTGCTACACAAAAGTTTATTAAGCTAAATTCCTGAATGACATGCAACAAAATATTTAAAACACATAATTAAGTGAGAGGTTAAAAAAAAAGAACATTTATAACCAAGTAAATAAAAATTAATTGGCCAAAACCATAGACATGAATGATCCTGTCATTCCTATCAGTTGAAAAAAGATTTGGGTAATATTCTAATTAAAAGTACTTGTGTAGGTTGCTCTGAAAGTAATGCCTCCTATTTATTTCCATGGAAACTACAATAGATACATAGAGCACAATAACAATAATTGATAGAGAAAATTCTCAGCTACAAAACACTGTTTTTGAACACAGTCACCATCATTAGACATGCATTTTTGCCAGTGATGAATAAGAGCTGCATGCTGCCCTCACAGTAATCTGCATCAGTAGAGATGACCCACTGTCATCACTGCTGAAATGCACCACACGCTGCCTCATTATGCTCACATCCACTGTTTGATCTCCAAAAACATTCAGTAAGCATTGATGAAGGCCAACGGGTGTCATTTTTTCCACATGGAGGAATTCAGTGACACCCCTTTGCTTCATACGCACTTCCACGTCAGATGCCATTGTGTCACACCACCCCTCTCTGCCATCTGTCACATGGCAACAACATGTAATGGAATACTGGTGGGAAGGTTCAGCCTTTACTGCCATACCACCAAGATCCACCTCTGATGTCGTGTGCCAATATAATAAAATAGGAGGTGCTGCTTTTGGAGTGGCCTCGTAGATAGATATGTAATAGTAATAAATCTGATGTATTCTGAACATGCATATGCATACACATTAGATTGGTGTGTTTCTCATTTCAAATCAGACTCTTCTCTCTTTCATTTCCACTGAGTTGACTTCAACTCTAGTAAGGCTGGAGAAGAGTATACGCAAAGTTTCTAAAGGTAGTTTTGAAGATAACAAGCAATAATGCACATATTAATCGAGAGAAGTGAACCTGAATAATTAAAAGAATCTGAGGAGAAATTTTTAGTTAGTACAGCATTGAAATTTATTCTAAAATATCACTGTATGTGCCAAAATGTAGATTCTTAAAGAATGGCTAAGAGACCAAAGGGGAAAGGTATGTAGGAAGAGTAACAGTTTGTTCTAAAGGGAGACTGCTCTACAGCACAATTTTGCTCTGTATTAGAAAAACTTGCTTTGACCCATGAGGCACATACACTGGGGGAATGAAATTTGTTGATGATACATACCAGGAAGGGGCAATCAATAGAAAGAAGAAGGGCAAAAAAGTCAAGATGACTCTGACAGAATGTGCCCAAAGGAAGATAAGTGGCTTATGCAATTAAACATAGAGAAGTGTAAGATAATGAGATAAGGGACACAAAATAAGAGAAAATGCTTATGCCCTCTGTGATCATATGGCACAAAATTCTGAGTGGAAGCAGGATCTGGAGGTAGAATAAGATCAGAAAGCTTCAGGACAGTGGATGACAGTAATGTAAAATGTTAACATTCATTTAGAGAGGAAACAATAATATTCTGGATGAAGTTAGTATAGTTCCTGCATAAGGGATTTATGAATGAAGGTGTATTTGCAACACTGTAAGGAGTTCTACATTCCTAATAAAAATAGCAGAAGCATGAAGAACTAGACAATAGCATCAGACAGACAGCAAACTTAATTATTCATAAAGGCCAGAGATCAGAACAAAATTGTCTGCAGTCTTTGGAGCAAAAGGAAGGAGAAAAAAAGTGGTCCTTACTGAGCAATTTGGAAAATCATAGCCAGGATGAAAGTAATTGTAGTAGGATTTGATCTACTAACTTCTAAACTCCTCCGTTTCTGTGATTTCACTGTTTATGGCACCCAAAATAATTTGATGTATAATGTGCTGTTGGAGACAGCTCCCAGTCTTTCAGTATTTATTAATGAAATTCAGTGATCTCTAACATAAAAGAAAGGCCTGCAATGTCTGATCAGAACTTGAATCCCCTTTCTTCTCAGATGACAGTCATTCTCCCTTTTAGGCGGGACTTTCTAATCCACCTTGTGTTTCTTCTTCAATAAGGTTTCTTCTTCAAAAATTAAGCCTGAGTTACAGTGACTGTCCTATGAATTCATTCTTAGAATAAATCTTCTTTGTGACAAGATTCAGATTCAAGATAACTTCTAATTTCCTGGTGAATTTTAAAATCATTCAACAAATATATACAAAATTATTGCAATGGTTCTTCCAGCCATGTTTATCAAGTGAAAAATGAACCTGCAAGAAAATGAGACTACAAGCCTAGCTTCAGTCAGGCTGATCGGGAATGCCCAGGAAGCAGAAGAGGTTGCTAGTTTCACACTTTGAGTAAATCCTGGCAAAATGAGAGATATCCTATCTGTGGTTTTTCCATACTAAGTCTATGTTGACCTAAGGTGGCCTGTCTGTTTCTCTTCCAAGTTCTAAGAGGTTCCATAGAAGATGCTCCAATAACATAACTCTGATCTGAGAGATCTGATAGATTTAAGAATTCCTGGATGTTCTTTATTGATTTACCTCTAAGATCATTTCAGAATGCTTGTTTATATGAATGCATCAATGTTTTCATACATGTGTGCTTCTGTAAGCTGAGGGCATTTGTGCATTCTGTCTCACCTTGCATCTAGTGCTTGCTTTAGCTCTCCTCTTTGCCACTCTTTGATTTAAAAGTCTAAGGACTGTTGCAGCAGTGTTTCTTCATTGTTTTTTGTTATCCTTTTTACTTACAGCCTGGAAATATTTGAACATCTGCTCCTTCACAGACTCAGAAGGACCATATGCTCGATATCAGATTCTTTAACGTTTGTAATATAACAGGTGGCAAATGTGTTTTTGTTGCTAATAAATTCCAAGTTAGGTTTCAAACTGTCTGAAATCCAGCTTCCTTTAGAGCAACAGTAATTCAGAATTCCTTTTTTTTTCTTCCAATTTTATCAATAGAGTCATATCTGCCTCAGCCTGGATCATTACTTTAGTTTCTAACATGCCAGGTTATGACTGGTTTTCAGAGATTTGTTACTTATTTTCACATGACCGTTTATTATACCATTATAATACAGTTATACTATCTTGATACATATTATGTACCATTAGCACAAATTGACAAGTTGATTAGCTTCCTAACCAATCCAGTATTTTAACCATGAAATACTGATGATGATGAGGGTAATATTTTAATAATGATCAAGGCCTAGATTCTCAGTTCCATGTAAGCACGTGCTCTCACCAAAAACAAGGAGAGCAAGGACACTTTCACAACTTTATCAGCACAAATTTATATCCCACAAGTTTTCCCTCTTATCACTGATTTTTTAAAAACAAAACTGAAGCTACAGGACTTAAGGGATTTTTGGGGGCTATTTACTTTTTCTAAACTATCTAGAGATTGCTAACTTCATTCACAGATGATAGTGTTTGTAAGAAATGAATGCAGAAACCAAATAGCCAGCACTACTAACCAAAGGTAACCAAGAGGGTTGATGGTCCAGGCTGGATGTGGCTCTGGGCAGCCTGGTCTAGTGGTTGGCAACCCTGCAAATGGCAGGGGGATTGAAACTAGATGATCATTTTGGTTCTTTTTAACCCAGGCCATTCTATGATTTTAGATTCTCCAAAGCTGTTTCTGTAGATACTGCTGAATTGCACTTGTACTCTTCAACTCAAATAGTTGATACTTATCTAACTATCTATCAGATTGTGAGTGTCTTTCTGTGTCTTCCTGTGCCTTTCACAAACTTCAATTTTCTTCTCCTTTTTTTGCAACCTGCATAATAAATAACAGCATTTAGTATGCTTTTGTCACCATTTTCTCCCTTAGTATGTTTCCATTGTTTTATCCCTTTTCTACCCGTGCTGATACTTAAAAAAATAATAGATGTTTGTACTCATACCAGAATTTTGAGATGATTATCAAAAGTATGTTGTATCAATAGATCTAAGGCAGAAAATGTTGTCTCCAACCATCAGAAAGGCTATAAAAATGAGGTGCCTTAGATTTTATAGTAATCCACTAAAATAACTGATGAAAGCATGTTGTAAAAAATGCTTCAGTTCTCTATAAATCCTTTACATCCAAATTTTGAAGTCTGGATGCCCATCTTCACAAACACATCCAAGTAGTAGCAGATGAGTGGCTTTTGCACATGAAAACACCCCTGTGTATAAAGATGGAGATTCCTGCTGTATCCTTTGAAAAAGGATAAGGTTAATGTGTAACCTCAAGAAGAAAGATATTAGAAAGAAATTCTTTACAGTGGTGAGACACTGGAACAGGTTGCCCAGAGAGATTGTGGATGCCCCCTCCACGGACGTATTCAAGGCCAGGCTGGATGGGGCTTTGAGCAACCTGGGCTAGATGGAGGTGTCCCTGCCTATAGCAGGGGGGAATGGAACTAGATGATCTTAAAGGTCCCCTCCAACCCAAACCATTCTGTGATTCTCTGAACTTGGATGTCTTTCAGGAAGGTTTTCAGGAAGGAACTTGGACATGTGGAGGTGGATGCATACAATTCAGAGGTTTACCTCCTGAAGACAGGTGTTTGGATTCCCATCCGGTGATGTCTGCCCCTCATCACAGGGACTGAGACGCTTCACTCAGGACAACTTCCTCTTTGGCAACCAAGGATATGAAAACTAAACTAAAAGCTAAAAACTGCTTATTTCATCTGGCCCCTTGCCCTTTAGGTAGCATATCAACCACCAGTTGCTCATCATGGAGATTTGTGAGCCATGTTTCAGCTGAAGGAAATGACAAGATGAGGATACACTTTGCATAGCAATTTTAGCTGCTATCAAATTGAAAGCTTGAAGTATAAAGTGGCAGTTTGGGGTCAGTAGGAGACAGCAGCTGATCAGAGCAGAAGTACTTCAACACCAACAAAATGAAAGAGTTGCTAATCAAAGCCATTGGCTTTTATTATATATTAATATTACTTATTGTTATGTGATAGCAATCACAGAACAGCTGATTGCATTTTGCAATTTTCTTCATTGTACTCAGGTGTTACTTGACATCTACATCACCTACTTTTCTTCAGCAATTCTGTAGTCTCTTTAAATTCCTATAGGATGACAAAATTGTACTTTAGAGTATCATTTGAGATCTATGCAATGGCAGAAATAGGTTTTTAGAGTTTTCAAATAAGCTGTTTTCTCTTTGGGTTGCCATTTAGATAATGTAAACATATATTTAAACAAGTCAAATAAGAGAAAGGCCCAAACATTTGAACTTGGCATCTTGAAATTAGATTTGTTAGTCATCTCACAAGAAGTGAAGTAAAATCACCAAGAGTTTCCAGTGGTTTTGAGAATGTCAGAGTATTTTGTTCAATTGGGGAAAAAAAAACATTTTCAAACTAGCATTCTCACTACCCTACAAAAGATTTTTACAACACAAAAACACCAAGAGCTTCCTTTCAGGATCAAGGTCTTATCATGCTGTGCGGAGCAAAAAGCATTTCTGAAAACAAGATGCTCCTTAGAATATAACATCTAAAAATGCAGGTGACACAGAGACTGAGCAATGAAACTCATTTAGCATAGGTTCTGCGTGTCCCTGCATTTATAAAACCATATAGAAAGGAACAATAATTATTATATGACATTTGCTCCCACAACAAAATGATGTTGCAGTACCAATTGGTCCTCAGGAAAGACTGGAAATTTGTGAGTGATAGGTAGGTTTTCATGTATACAGGAGGCAGTACTATTTATATAAATAAGCTGACCTGACAGATAGAAAGGAAACAGATTGAAGAAAACACGTTCAAAACAAATAAAACATAATAAAAATAGAGTATGCATATATACATATACAGACACATATGTATACACATTTTTAACACACACATATACAGACGCACACTTGGAAATGTATCACCGACTAAAACACAGGTTTTTAATAAAATGAAGAAGCTGAAAATCACCACTTATTTCTTACAACCACGTGGATATAGAACACTTGTGCGTCAGATGGTTATTGCATCTTAATCTCAATCCAAAGTTACATGAACTCAATGGACATAATTTCACATCGTTTAGTAGACTTTGTTTCAGTTCCTCACTTTCTATCTAGGCACTGTATGTTTACACCTGTACACAGCCACTGTGGGGAGGTATTATTGTTCTTTTTATAGAATCGCTTGTCTTCACCTTCATTTGTCTCAGAGCATACATTGAGATGGGCAGCTGTTTCTCTGGAATTTTGCTGTAAGATATACCTCAATTTTATTTCTTGTGAACTGCATGAGCAGTTGTGGAGATCCAGATGTGGAGTTGTGTTTATTCCTGCTGAAACCATGGATACTGTCTCTTCCACCATCAGTAGTTAAGTTTCAACATAAAACCTGTTATCTTTCATTTGAGTTCGACTGACTATCATTTCTAGTTTAAGACAAGCTATTGATTGACATGTGGATATGGAAAAAAACATATTTGGAGATGGAGCAACGATAGTGGAATACCCATGACAGAAGAAACATTATTCTTAACAAGACAGCACTTACAGAACAATGTCAAAGAAGACAGAGGCAGAAAACTAAACTGTTTCCTAATACAGCATCAGTGTTGAAAAGGAGATCAAACTTTGCATGAGCCATGAAACTTTAAAATGAAGTAAAGCTTTGGTGTTCAGCAGTATAATTTTTAAAGAGACATTCCAAATAGTTCGGGATGAATTCAAATATTTCCTCAGAAGGAGACAAGTGCAATTGGCTTTGGAGAAGCTTGGCAGTGTGGGAAGATGTCTCCAGAGTAAAGGTTCATTTAAGTCACATTTCTAATGAGGGTGAGACTCAGTAGAAAACACCATCTAATCAAGAAATAGCAGATGAAGTACATATCACCAAATAAAGTCATTTATGTAAAGTCATTTAGTGGGAGAGGTAGCGTAGTGAGACCACCATCCTCATTTTTTCACTATTTGGGGAAAAAGTTTTGGGGCTTTAAATGAGATGTATCTTTGTTCTGTATAATTTGGGAGGTAATTAGAAAGTAACAGTGAAGATTTAAACTCAGAGTGATTCTGTCAGAATTTTGTACTCATATGAGACTGAAAACTACTTGGCTGTGAACATACTTGATTTCAGCAAGTTAAACAAACAAAGTGGAGGATAGTAAAGTTCATTTTAACAAATCACCAGAGCATTGTGTGAGACATGCTGGAGTTACTGTTACAGTACTACTGGAATAGCTGATGGCCAAATAATGCTGCCTCAGGGAGGGAGCAGAGTCTTTCCTACAGAAGAACTTATAATGGATAGATTGTTAATTTCGGCACTAAAATGTTGTTTGAGACCTATTTCCCTTGCATTCAAGCAATCTCCATTACTGAAATCTCTTTTCATGCACTTCACCAAAAATTTATAAGAAACTGACTGTCAGCTATCAATGCATATATTATTGTCTTCCATACCTTACCTACTGGAATACTTCAGAGCTTCTGGAGTTTTCTCCATAAGCATAGAACGTGGAACAAGTAGAGGAGGTCCTTTAATAAGAGTCCACCAGATTGACAGACAGTATGCCCTTCCTCTATTATTCCCTTTTCCTCAATTTTTTTCACAGTATTGCAATAGCAAAGAATGACTACAAAGCAGTAACTTGTGGCACCATTCTTCCCAAGATCAAGAAGTTGTACTTAATACACTTGACAAGTTGTGTACCTTTCTCTTCCCATTCTGCTTCAGTTAGTGCATTTATTAACATGGGAATATGCATCAGCACAAGAATCTGATCTGATTTTGAGATCTTGCCCACTCACTATAAAAATACAAGAGCAGTCAATAGCTGCTGCCTGAAAAGTGTCTGTATTATAGATTGATAACACAATTGATCTTATTCAGAAAGTGAATTATGTAGATAACTCACAGATTAAACAGCTCTGTGTAACTGAACCTCAAAATTGACATCTGACTTAACTTTTTCATCAATATAATCTACTCTCAATTATCTCCAATACTTAAAAGTTTATGAGTAGCAGGAAGAAATATAGACACCAACAGATAAAAATAAAATGTCAAGTCAGCTCCTTAGTATTTTTCTGTATATTTCAGTGCTATATCTCTTTTCATTTGCAAATATGTAGAGATCTGCACATTATTTTGAAGTGAGAAACTGTTCATCGAATATGCAAAGAAAAGGCAGTAGAGAAGCACTATTCATATCAGTCTGCCATGATATGTTCCACACTGGAAGAGAGAAGAGGGAGCAGGGTTAGTTTTGAGTATGAGAAAGCAGAGCTAATAGATTTGACTGCCCAGATGAAAGCAGGGCCAACCACCCCTGCACCACACTTTAAAGTCAAGATCTACCATCAGTTTGAATCAGGGCTGCCAGAGGTCAGGTGTGGGCCATTGGATGAGCCTGGAACCCAGTAACAGGGGGAAAGAGGAAAAAAAAAACCACTTCAGCCTGCAGAGTGGCACAACTAGTCCTCCTTCACCCATAGAGCCAGCACCTTTCTAGGGTGTCATGGGTATGGTGGACAGAGGATCCCTGAGGAAAAGCTCTGAGGTTCTCAGGCCTGCCACAAACACAGGGAGTAAATATAGACTCAGGTTCCGAAATGTATACAGCTTAAAATGAAGTGTAGATGTCCTAGAGTTTTTTGAGATGTCTTGAGTGCAAGTTTGAAAAGATGCATAACAGAAACTTGCTCATGATTATATTTCTTTGGTGAAAAAAGGCAATAATTGGATCAATTTGATGCTAAAATAGGTACCAGTTGGAATCTTAATATATATATAACTATTTAAACGTATGGGACAGGGGACCTATATCCAGCAAACCTTGACTTCATGGGCTTTGTGAAGTTTGATGTGCTGGCATTGCCACTTCAGTGTTTCTGAAAGAAATGCAGTACACTGTATACTGAAACGGAAGAGAGTAGCATTTGTTCTAGACATAAATATGGCAGTATTTTTAAATGGAATACATTGTTTTCACAGAAAGATTTAATTCAAGCACCTCTGATGAACCCAGCAACATTTGAGGGCAATAACGAAGTTAAAGAGATCAGCTTCTAAATGACATAATTTATGGACTAATCACCAAAACAAGATGTGTTCCCAAGATAAAGAGAATTCAATGCCGAGTGGAAATAGAGGACAGGGATCAAATTTTACAGAACTGACATAGATTAGGGGTGACTGATACACGAAAGGATTTATTATATGGTTGCTGATTGGTGAACAGGCTTTCATAGGCTCTGATATTTGTGTACGTCATGTTGACGGTCAAAAGTAAAAAGGTAAATGGTCAAAGTAAAAAAGTAAAGATTTAATTGGCTTGAAGTTCAAGCCTCTTTATTTTTCACATGGACCCAGTGAGTGAGGTCACAATAGGTAAGATTCTTACTGGTCTCTGTCTGTGGGCCTAATTTGTGTTTCTTTGGTAAATTATATTGACAAAAAATGAGTAGAAGTGAAGTTCAAAATAAAACTTCTTGCCACTGAAAATTACTTTTCAGCACAAACATGTTAGTACCAAAAAATGTCTCCCACAAATATGTTCCACAAAAAGGTGTACTGTCCTCATGATTTGCCTAATCATCACGAATAATTAAAGTAAATCAAACTGTGTACATTCATAGGAAAAGGTTCATGGAGTTTAAAAAGCTCACCCCAAAATAATCAAATACTTTGAATAATGAATAGATTAGACAAAATCATGACTGCTTGCGCATACGCCACAATCAGACAGAAAGAGGCAAAACTCATTGGATGCATTATTCATTGTGAATTATTTGCTCTACCTATTGGTGAGAAAGCTTGCAAACACTACTGCTGTTCTGTGATCATCTAACAATCTGAAGGAGATCTGATTGCCCTTATCATTACATAGCATCTTGCCATTTAGATGAGGATTCTACTTATTTATTTTGCCTGATAAAAATGTTGTCCATCAAGTGCTCAAACATGCAATGGACAAATGGCTGCTGTAAAGGCAAATCATGTCTCTTCAGAATACCAGCACTCTTTGCAGAAGTCAGGAAATGACGAATAAAAAAGCAAAAGAATAGCAGGTCTGTTCTGTTAGTGAAATTTATGGAAATATTTTCTCAGAAGTGGTAAAAGGAATAAGCTCTGGATAGGTAAAATTGAGTAATGGGCTCTAACTTTGAAAAAGGACAAATAATAAAACAACATAGTTTTGAAACAGAAAAGAATTAAGCTTGTGTAAATGAAAACACCGATCTAGAAAGCAATACATATTTCTAAAATTTGTATGTGAAACAATAATTTATTATCAATCCAGTATGGATTGATAAGGAATCTGGGCAAGGATGTGAATACAGAATAGTGTAACAGATAAGAAAAGAGTCCATTCAGCATATACAAAAATCATTTTACCATACTGACTGTACTTTCTTATCATATTGTGTCTATAAAAAGAACTCCTGAATTTACCTGTTCTGTAAGAAGGGAACGACCAATGATACTAAAAAGCCCCAGCAATTAAAGGATCTGCCCAAATTTTTCTTAAAAAAGTCTAACTACTGCTAGATTTTATGTAGTCAAACTGCATAATAGTCTAAGGCAGCATAAGGAAATCATATCTGTATGAATAACAAAGTCTCCCTCATTCTTGTAGCCTACCTTTAATATGCCTCTTAGGCATCCTTTCAGGCAATAGAGCATCTACAAACTTCTCGATTATGAGCAAGGCACTCACATTCGTAATTCCTAATCTGTGAAATCACACGTTTATGTAAGTGTTATCACTGTAGAGTATACGTATAATTTTATCAACTGTATGATGTTAATATGCTAGAGAGTTGTCTATTTTAGTCACTGTGACCTCCTTCAAAATGTCTATTAATGGAAGGAACATAACAAATGTGAAACAGAGTTTATCTGCATAGGAATGGCAGCTTCTGTATTGCAAAATCGTCATTTTAGCTTCTTTTAAAGGGAAGAATTGACAGCTGTGTCAGGCGTTGGGCATGAACCATACACGTGAATCCTTTCCTCTCACTCAGCTGATGACTTTGACAGCGTAGAAATGCCAAATTACCAGTGTCCTCCCTTTGAGAACCAACTGTCTTAATTTAATATCACTTTAGCTGTGCACAGATATTAATCCAATTTATTTCATTAGTGCATAGGAAGATGCCGAAACAGGACATAGATGCAAGCACTGACATAAAGGAGGTTTTTTCCTCTACAGAAACTCTTCACTTCCAGGCAGCTGCAAACAAATATTTCAGCATAATTTTCAAGACACTGATGTTGAGTGGTTTCCCTTCCAACATGCTATGAATGAACTCTACCAATCATCTCACATGCAGAAGGTTGTTGTGTAATTGATGCTTCTTCCTTTCTGTCACTAGAAAATCAAAGCCATTTTAATATTAGCTTGACTAGTCCAATTCTTTCATGCAATTTCTTCTGTGACAATGTTTACTTTGAAATCAAAAGACAATTTAATCAACTTTTAATTAAGTTACATTTTTCACTTAATCTCTAATAACCACTTCTTTAAATCAAATGCAAATGAGGTCATTATAACTAGCAAAGATAATGCAAGAAACTTTTTTGGACATTTTCTTCTTATGTATTCCCTAACATTCCAAAAATGTTGGAATGTTAACATGAACATTCACAGCACATAGGAGGATTTTATTTATTAATTTTTATTCAGAATTTAGCTGCTGCTCTGAGTGCAAAATTCAGTTCTGCAGTAGGGATCAGCCAATAAAGTACTTTAGCAAAGCACCCATCATGCAGTGGTATCAACATATGATGTAAAAGACTTCAGCTAACTCCATACTTTAATACATCAGTGTTAATATCTTAAACAATTCGAAACATAAAGAATATTTTAGAGTTTAAAAATAGCTGGTATCAAGAGAGTGACTGAGACAAACATTTGTATGACATCTTTCTCATACTATCTAACAAATGGATCATTTTGGAATTTTTCAGAATTTCAGAAAGTAGAAACTGTATGAAAATATGGCTTTGAAAAGACTTCAGGAGGCGCATGGTTCACTATTCTGGTTCAGGAGGAGTCAGCTGTGGGATCAAACCAGCTTGCTCAGCTCTTTGGATCTTGAAATCCTCTGAGAATAGAGACTACAGAACCTCCCTAGGCAGCCTTAAAGCTATGAAGCCTTCAGCCAACACAACTCTCTTTCTGCCTCTTGGAATTCAGTCTTAGGTTTCTGGTAAGCTTAAAAAAGGTATGCACTAAAAGTAATGAAGAAGCCCGTGTAAAATTAGTCAGTGTTCTGCTACTGTAAAACTAAACCCAGTGACAATGAGAATTTTAGTCCTTTTTTTAGCAAACGTTTTTCAAGTGGATCCTTTTGTCCACTCAGAGGTATGTGACTGTAGATGTTTATGTTTCCTGTGAGAAATTTCTGCTAGCTTCAATTAAAAGTGAACTCAAATTCCCGAAGAAATCAAGGAATTTTTTTGCTGTTGCTGAACTTTCCCAGCATGGGAACACACAGATCCAGGGGAGGCTCTCAGCCCGTGGTAAGAGAAATGTGTCTGTGCCTCCTAAAGCAGAGGAATAATGATTCCTCTGTTCAGTTGAACCTATATCATGATGACAGTGCTGCTTTCACCTTCCTCCTCTATAGGGTGTTGCTGTGTTGCAAAGCTGGGTGCAGCAGTGCTGGTGTTACCACAGGCAAACATGCTGACTTCCTTGAGATTGATTGCTATAGAAGTATCATCTACACCATGACATCCAAATTCCTCTGGGAGGGGCTCCAGAACTGGAGAGGCAGAGCATCTGTGAGAGGGGTCCTGAGGCTGGGCTTGGCCGTGCAGTCATAACTGCTGAGATCATATGGTCTTGTGTTTGAAGCTGGCATGGTTGGGATTTGTGCTGGGTGGGGAACGTGTTGCCTTGTCCCTGTGAGCAGCCTCACTGAGCTGTTTTCTTGTGCTACTCATGTCAAATACTGAATGCCCTTCTCTCTGTTGTCTGAGCTGGGGGAGTGTAAGTCTTTCCCTTTCAAACCCAGCTTAATTGTGTTTTTCAATTGTGTTGGTCAACCCAGCCAATTGAAGATCAGCATGCTTACTGGGATTTCTTCAAATGATTCTGACAGGTACATTTTGTCAAATATATATCACAGCTGCAACTGTCTAATCCCAAAAAGCCTTTACTTAATTTTAAATGCGTCGGTGCAAAACATGACCAAACACAACAAGCAACTATAATCAATTGAATGTGTAACATGGATGCTGAATTATTGTTATGCTTCAAGAAAATCTTTGTTATTCCTTCCTGAAAAAAAAATAAATATATATATATGAAAAGTATGAAAGTGATATTAAGCAGATGTTAGACTGGAGTTGTCAATCTTGTCTAAGCACGCAGGTGCTAATGTGTTATAATTATCCCTTTTGGCAGTTGATATTTAGGATTTTGGATCCCACCTAGTCAATCACAGCTGTAATTGTTAAGCTACTTACATCGCTAATATGCTGGGTAATAACCAGATCAAGATTTAATATTTGACGTTTACCATCAATTATCTTTTCTTCTGACATACATCTCCCCCACTCAGGCTCTTGCAGATCGGAACACTCTTCTGATTTCAGTAAAATAAATAAGAATCTGGTTATAGAACAGGCCTTAAATAAAAAAATATTCCTGTCATGTTGCACTGCTTCTTACTTCTTAGAGAAGATTCCTTCTTATTACAATCTTTATCACTGTATTCTTTCAATTCAGAACTATTCCTTCCCTTTCTACCTTTTCATCTATTTTTTACAGAAAATCTTGTGCCCGCTACTGCAAAATGTAGTGTATGTTAACCTATGCTGGGTATATTTTGGGATGACAATATTATCTATGAAACAAAGCACTGGAATTTGTTTTATAGCTGGAAAATATGTTCATAATATATATTATGCCAAAATACGTTTCCTGCTAAAAGCATTCTGAATTAATTCTTGATTTAAAACACTTTAACATGAAACTTAATTTGCCAGTTATGCATTTTTATTCATCTATTAACTAAAATCTGTTACATAACTTCCTCCCAAAAGCACACGTAGAACAAGAATTGTTTTTCCAAAATGTTCTCAGATTTCATCCTGTGTAATTATGCTGAAGTTCAATGCTTTCATTCCAAATCAGCATGCAGTACTGGCAGTGTGGTCAAAAGTTAGTATGTCTAATATTGTCCAGAGGACCTGCTAAGGACTTGGTGGAGCAATTTTTCTGTTTCTGTAATTACATAAAAATGTTTTAAGTATGTGTTAGAAAGAGTTCTCTATTATTATTTCTGTCCAGCAGCATGACACAATATGCCTTTAGCAAAGAGCAATAGTGGCTATGTCTAGCAACTGTAGTGCAGTCTCAGAGAAACTTTGACCAAAGGATTAAAAATGCATATTCGTTTCTTGTGTCAACTCAGAAAATTCATAAGTATCTACCCTCATTTAGATACACTGACTGTGATGCAGATTATATTTTCTATTTATTTCCTACCAAAAACTCCAAGCATACAAGCTTTAACATGAAAACATATTTAATATAACTTATCTGAAGGGCGTCAGAAAGAACACATTCAGTCCAGGCTACCAATCTTAGATATATCTGTGTTTGTATCTAAAAAGATACAAAACTGTATTTAAATGTTTTAAATAATTTTCAGTTCTATACTCCACATGAATGTACACAGATAATCTAAATTAATTACAAAACTGCAATTTTATCTAATATGGTCCTTTCCAGGCAAGCTAGTACTAAAGCAAGTACCAGTGTATAACATTAGGCCAATGGAAGCCCCATAACTAAGACTGCAAACATCTTTACAAGTGAAGTTTTCTCTGCTGCCTAGAGAAGACAGCATCTTCTTTCAAGGGGATCATGCTCAAAGTTTGAATAGGCAAAGGCTGCAATCAGACAGCCCAGGGACATGAATACTTCAAAGCAAAACAAATGAAACTGGACCTAGTCATTTTGCAGTAAGACTTGAAGTCATGTAATAGTGCCCTTTTAAGCCACTTGTGACTTTTAAGATTTCAAATGAAATGCTATTAGCACAGACAGATAAACATGCTAAGCTGTTATTTGCCTGGGGTGATACCCTTGTGATTTGTAACAGGCAGTGAAAATATAGCAGCCTAGGTGTTCAGGAGGAGTGATATGAATGCCAGTAATCTCTTCACAGTAATGCCAAGACCTTTGATAATAAAGCCTACAGAAAACCTTGGGATAGTCACAGTTACTGGATTATTTTTTTTTTAACCTTATTATGAAAGTTTTCTAAAACAGGAAAACATTTCAATAACCTGATGGAATTAGTAGAAAAATATTTAGATTAACGTCTCATTCTGTTTTATGTTAGAAATGGAAACGAATCACAATGACTTTTAGCAAAGAGGTAACAATACCTGCCGTGATTGTAGATTGCAGCACCTCAGCCTCCTTGCCTATAGGGACCTAGTGAAGTTTTTGGTGCCATAAACTTTCTGAGAAGTGCAACACAAGCATTTGCAGGGGCTCAGACTGAAGACAGGCAATATCTGGTTAAAATACTGCAAGGAAAACAAGTCCCCTTCACAACTCATGTGAAAATGTACTTATTACTCCCATTCTGTACTACTGCCGAATGGACAGCAGTCAGCCATTCTGCGTTTAAATTTCACCCCGAAGATGGCACAAACAGGAAGCTTGTATGTATTTCTTGATAGAGAAAGCAAGAATTATATAATATCTGACATCCTCTCATGAAGTTTTTGAGGACATAAATAAGAGACAGAAAAGAAACGGGAGGCTGGGTTTTAATAAGAAAGAGCAGAGCGTCCCCGCGCCCCCCCCCCGCCCCCCAAAAAAAAAGAAAAAAAAAAGTGCCGTCTTCTTCAAAACTGCATCACAGAGCTCTGTGATGGAAGTGCCAATCCAAATTGACCTCGAGTGCCACAACAGGCCAGGATGTAAATCTAAACAAAAACCTGGATGGCAGCTTCGTTTTTTAACAAGGGCAGTATATCTAGTCAGTAACTGATGTATATTCTGTTTTTCCAGCTGGCAGAGGCTCCAGGGGTATGCAGGCACATATTTCCAAGCATGTTGTTCTTCAAGTTCTGTTTGTGCTTGGACCATAACTGCAGTCTAGGCAGCCAAAATGAAATATGCCAAATAATACTGGCTGAGAGACAGACAGATTGGACCAAATTCCTGTCCAATACAATGCGTTTGACACCAGTAGAGTCATGCAGTGACAGTTCATTGTTCTCTACTTTCAAATACAAAATATGGAGGGGTTTAATGTAGAAGAGCTAAGGCATTTGTGCT
Source organism: Centrocercus urophasianus (assembly GCF_019232065.1). Taxonomy (NCBI): domain Eukaryota; kingdom Metazoa; phylum Chordata; class Aves; order Galliformes; family Phasianidae; genus Centrocercus; species Centrocercus urophasianus. The sequence goes on along the minus strand of NW_024884364.1, from coordinate 63,167,358 downwards.
GCTGCCTTTCTGAAATTGACATCATTTTAGCCTGGTGACAACAAGCAGTTTTCAGCAGTGAGGATTCCCTGTTTGACCTAATTTTCTGACAGATTTTCTCTCTTACCATATACAGACAGGGCCAGTGGCCTTATGTAGATTTACCTGGCACAGGAGACAGGGACAGCTACTGTCAAAATTCCTTCTCCCACCCCTCCTTGATGGTGTCACAACTCTTCTGGTCCTTTCTTAGGTATCTGCAGAGAATATGGGGCCATACCATGGATAGCCTGGTCCATAGGCTGTCCCTGTTACCTGGTCACCTGCTCAGCCTATGATCACCTGGGTTAAACCTCAGAAGGTCTGCATCTGCCTCATGGATTTCAGTGGGAACCCAAGAAATCAGCCACAATTTTCTGCCTCAGTGCACCAGCAGCAAAGGCACCCAGGCTCTGGGGGTGCAAAAGTGCTTGTCTTCTTGTCCAATTCTTGGTACTCAGGTGATTAAACTGGTATGAGTTTTAAATACGGGGAGTTACACATTCACAGCCATGATATATGTGAGATGCACGTGGCCCAACTCTGCTCTACAATATGCAATGAAATCTGGAGGAAATTTCATGACACTCAAGACAGACTCTACAAGGAAAAATGCAAAACAGCTTTCCTGGTGTGCTGTATTTTATGATTAAAATCTAAACTAAATATATATGAACTCTAATAAACAAAAATAATCTCCTATAGTTTCATTTAAAGCACCAAGCCATTGTCTCTTTAAATAATACTGAAAAAGGAGAAAATATTCTACAACTTCCATAAAAAATGTCATATTTGTATAGACCCCAAATCCCCTCTGTTTAAACAGGGTGATTAATATCAGCTCCTGTAGGAAATTAAATTCAGGGAAGAACAGTAATATGCAGATATGCAGATTTCTAGGCAGAATGGCTAGCCCTGGGTAAGAGAGTCAGGTTGATTAATCTGCATCCTCAGAATACAAAATGAAATGCTGGGCTCTCCTGGGTTAGTACCAGAAATGACTTTTCCTTCTTACATTAGAAATAAATGGACAAACACATGCACGTATATAGCAAAAGACCTTAATATTACATCCAGTGTTTACAAAGATGGTAAGAATTTAATATTTAAAATATCTTATTTCACCTGGGGGGGGATAGAAGAAGGAAAAAAAAAAAAAAAGAGCTGCTTTTAATTAGGATGAAGAGTAACGTTCTCTAAAAATGTATTTTTTTCATCTTTCATAGAGTCGACAGAATTATAAGGAAATTTTGTGTGTCAGCACAAAAGCACTTCTTCAATCTGTTCATAAGCATCTGACTGAAATAACATAGTTCAGGGAGATACTGAACTCAGACATGGTCATAGTGTGGATAAGAATGGGTTGTAAAACAAAAGCATTGGATAAAATATTTCATGTAAAATTCAGTGCGCTTTGATTTTTTGGTTCACAATTACAAATATAATACAGAAGCACAATAGACCAAAAGTATAATTCCACAGGCTTAATTTCCACGAGTAGAAATTCCTCCATAAATATCACCTTTCTCTCATTTCAGAATAATAACATTTCCATATTACTAAGAGTAAATATACGATTTCAATAATTTAATCTTTTTTTTTTTTTAAAAAAAAAAAAAAAAACACCCTCAAAATCTCAGAAAAATATTTACAGCAAAATGCAAAATGTCCTTTTCAGATTTTTTTTCCCCGTCGTTACTGGAAAACCAAGCCTGTTATTTAAAATCATTCAGGGTCTCTCCAATAATTGTATAGAAGTAGGCATTATGCTATATTATTAAAGCTGTAATTTCCTGCTGAATCTGGCTGGATGTTTCTTTTTATCACTTGGCAATTTCTATCTAGTTATGGCATAATTAAGTTTCCTGACCCTTGCTCACTCTCTTAACAGGACGCTTAGAAATATACTAGAATTGCAGATCTTCAACCTGATGTCCTCTCTCCCCACACAGTAATGGAATAAAATTATTAATCCAGTAATTGTACAGAACACATTACTTTGCATTGAATGTTCCTATTTCTCATTTTCTGTTAGTGACAATCAGGCAGAGGTACAAATCATTTCTGCAGGGAGCAGAGCCCTTGAAAAAGCCTCTCATTCACTCCACTGGAGCTACCTGTACAGCTGTGATTATTCAAAGTCTAACACAGTACTAGGCTCAAGCGAACAAAACAAAGTTAATAAAATGGAATAAGGAACAAGATATTTTCCTGCTTGCAGCCTCCTATGTGCCAAAATTAGAACCTTACTTCCAAATGATAAACCACACATCCAATTGCATTTTTATAACGAGGCTAATGAGTCCCAGCTCAGCGTTTCAGACTTGGTGGAGTTAGCTGGGGCCATCTACTGCTGGGTACACTCTGTATGCTTGGATCACTGAGAGTGGGTGGCGGGGGGGAGAGGGGGGAAAAAGTTTGGAGGAAGACAAAGGATCCTGGTTCTCAAACCTTAATATCTAAGAACCAGGGATGTAAGCCCACACCCATCAAAATCCCTGCAGAAGAAATCCTAACTGCACCACAGTTGATCACAAAATCCCTATTGCATTTAACTGAGTTTCTAGGGAGTTTCCCCCTAAGACGTTTGAAGTTTACCCTGAACTACGCTGATCTGATTCTCACTTTTGTCATGGCCGTTTGTAATGACTTTTGAGGCAAGCAAGAGATACTTAACCCAGTAGACCGCAGCTGACCGCAAGGGTTTTGAAAACAACTAATTCTTAATAACACACATATCCTCCAACAATGCACCAAAAAAATTTGTTTTCTTTTCAGGTTAGCTACAGCTGGTACGGGTGAGGGGAATGATGGGTTTCATCACAGTTTTCTGAGAACATAAGTTGAATCCGCTCCTTCATAGAGCGCCTTGACTCTACCAATAGATATCCCCAAAGTACGCAGTCATAATCTCTGTATGGTCTCCTCCCTCTTTCTTGATCGTGCCAGGCATATCCTCTCTCTGCCTATCAGAAGATTTATATTATCTCACTAAATCCTTCTGGTTTATTGGACTGATGTCCTGCAAATACATCTTTAGCATGCACTTGAATTGATGGAAGAAGCTCACAAGAAAGTCCCTGAAGCAGTACTGCTCCTTTAATAAAAAGCTGATCGGAGGGAGGATAAGAAGCAAAAAGAAATCCCATCTTCATAAAGAACTCTGGTGATTTTACTCAGAGGCAATAATATATTTCAGACTGAAACAAGGCAAAATGCTACATATCACTACGGAAAGAAAAAAAACAAAAAAACAAAAAAACAACCAAACCATAAATAAGCATAGCATGCTGCATTAGCTTAGTCCATTTGATCATATTTCCTTCTTTGTATTCTTCCACCCTCTTGCCTTGTCTTCTAATAATGCATATCTTTTGGTTATTTTGAAGAGCAAACTGCACAGCCAGAGAGTTCTGGTTGCATAAGCACTTCCGTGACAGACTGTCAGGTTTATAAACTCATTTGTCTTCCTTCCTTTACATCTGTACGAAGGGAACGTGTGCAATTTTCACTACTCTGGCAAATCAAACTGATCAAATAATAAAAATACTGATCTAAAGTGCATTAGACAATAGGCCATTTCCAGTGAAAAACAATACTACGGCAGTCATCTCATGGGTGGCTTTTTTTTTTTTTTTTTTTTTTTTTGGCTTATTTCTGTACCTGCTACAAAATAGCTCTGGTTTTATTTCCATTGAGTCAGTCACTGAAGAAAAGGTAATCACTATAATTCACAGCAAAGATTTCTGTTTGTCTATGGCACTTAAGTGACTGCCATCACCGTTGTGTCTGAACAGCTTCCAGAGAAGTTGTGTTGCAGAGGAGCCTTGATATGTACTAACTTTGTTTAATTTATAAGGCAAATCATTATCTCTCTGACTTCCACAGTCATCTGAACCACTTCTACAATTAAGAATCAGCTTTTATATTGAGAACACTTCCCAGTCTGAGGTAATTAGAAACTGAGAAAATAAAAATGGGGAACTCTTAAAATACTTGTTTCTTTCTCCTGCACTCTCACTTTAATGCAGCATACACTAATTGAAGGCTATTTCTTCTCCACAAAAGCTCCATTTGCTCAGATCGGCTGCCAACCAAATAATATAATGATTCATCAAATTATCATCTCCTTGCACATATTTGGTATGTGGCAGACTTGCAAGAGCATTATAGATAGACATGCATGACACAAGTGCAGTGTACAAAAATATACTCAGGTATTTTTTGTGCAAAATAGATGAGTACAGCTTTACACCATTGGCTCAGTCTGAGATTTTTGCAATAGGAAATAGCTACGTGGACACAATTAAGTGAAAGAAATTATATACCTGTGCAAATCATTAATTTTTATTTAATACAAAGATCTGCACGTATACATGTATATAGACAACAATTGTTTTAGCAAATCTGCAAGAAGTGCAACAGTTATTTCAGACATAAAAGACATTACCTTCTACTGTCTGACTTATTCTAAAGTGCATGGATTTAATAAATGGTATTACACTTCCCACTCCAAACTTTTCCTTCCTGACAGTATAGGGCAATCATATCTATGCACTGTCTCTGCTGACTTCACGTAGCGCACAGCCCTAATCAACACTGTGCCCAATTTTTTCAGTCAGATGATATTTATTTAGCATTGCCAAGTATTAATTTCTTTTTTTGGTTTTTCAACTAATAAAAGACTAGCAGAGAAATAGAAATTGTCCATATCATCTAATAAATAACACAGATTCTTTATGAGGAGGTGGAGGGGAGGAAATATCACTTAGCTTCCTATTGTTTCATTGATAAAAAATGGTCTTGGAAGCAGAAGAATATATTAACTTTTTCCTTTTGGTTTTTTTCTTTTTTTATCTAGAAGGCTGGAAGACATTTCTAAAATAGATCTATTTTCTTTTCATTCTGCAGAATAATGCATGAATGATTATAACATATGCTCTATCTCCAGTTTTTTCAACCAGTGGAAAAGTGCCTGACACAATAATCACAACTTGTTGGGTTTTCAATCTGATGCTGTCCTATTTTATCATGGTAGTTAAATGTCCATTCTTGTTCAGTGTGATAAATGTTATGGCCATTTAACGGTACCGAAAAAGAGAGGCATGTTAAACCAAATATTGCTTCAGATTGTGTCTTTTATTCTCCTTTATCATCATATCTTAATTTATAGTATAATCATCATTATCACAACTGTCAGCCTCATTTAACCTTCCCTGATCTCCCATGATTCTCCGCTGTCAGGCCTGATTGCCTGCCTTCTGCTGACTGACTGATAATGCCTGACTGATTAGCCCTCCCCAAGAAGAAGACAATGATATATAGAGCAGGGCTGCTCGCTCTATATATTAATGAGGAGCTGGCAAAGCTTTGATAAGGCGGTGGAATAATCCATCAGCCAGGGAAGGGGCTTGTAAAACTCGTGCAACATTTCACAGGAAAAACACCTGGGAAGGATGTAATGACCCAGCAGCTAAATACCTCTCAGCCCTCGTTCCTCTCTTGTAATTAACATCAGATAGCTGCCATATGGAGTTTATCTGTCCCCGAATCCAGTTTACATTCTCGTGATTTTGCACCTAGGGTTTTCGGCCTTTACAACATATTTAGCAAGCAGGCAATTAATAGCTCATTTTCCTCGGTGCTAGGAACTGTTTATCTTCTGAACTAGCTCTTACCGTCGGCCGATCCCTATGAAAGGCAAGAGCCATCGGCGTTTTGTGCTCGAGTTGTTACACTTACTCAGCAGAGGCCTGCTTCGCCATTAGATACAAAGCTTCTGATGGCTACTTGAGTTTGAATGCACTGTTATTACAGGTATTATATGAAATTGCTTGTGTTATGTGAAGGGGATTATAGAGGTTCTGGATCAATAACTTCAGTGGATGTTGGGAGTGATTACAGTGCTCTGTCAATTTTTCCCATTTGGCTGTCAGTACTGATTTACAACACACCACCTCTTTTATTCACATCAAATCACTCATTTCATTGGTAAATTCTATATATCTCAATTTACTTTAAGTAGCTGATTTGTGTAAAATCAAACGACTTCCTCTCTTCTGTGCATGTGAGTGGGTGTGTGTGCGTACACATGCAACAGTCATAACCCTATAGAATCCTTACGGGTACAAACATTATCGCAGCTCTTTGTCCTCTTGGAAAGGGCATCTAAATAAAAACAAATGGCCATAGTGTAGAACTTCTTCCCGTGACTAGCTCCTATTTAAAAAGCTATGGGTTTTCTTTTTATCTTCCATTACATAAAGGAGCAGATCTGATAAGGTGCAACTGATCAGATGACACAGCTGAAGTGTATTATCTTGCTAGAAAACAAATAAACAAAATAACTCCAGATATGGGCCTTTGGAATAGTGAAATTTAGTACTTCATCAACAACGTAAAGAAACGTAAAGAGTGGTGGTAAATGGAGTCAAATCCAGCTGGCGACCGGTTGTGAGTGGTGTTCCCCAGGGGTCGGTGCTGGGGCCTGTCCTCTTCAATATCTTTATTGATGACCTCGATGAGGGCATCGAGTGCACCCTCAGTAAGTTTGCAGATGACACCAAATTGGCTGGAAGTGTGGATCTGCCTGGGGGTAGCGAGGCCCTACAGAGGGATCTGGACAGGCTGGAGAGCTGGGCTGAAGCCAATGGGATGAGTTTCAACAAGGCCAAATGCCGGGTCCTGCACTTCGGCCACAACAACCCCAGGCGACGCTACAGGCTTGGGGCGGTGTGGCTGGAGGACTGCATAGAGGAAATGGACCTGGGGGTATTGATTGATGCTCGGCTGAATATGAGCCGACAGTGTGCCCAGGTGGCCAAGAAGGCCAATGGCATCCTGGCTTGCATCAGAAACAGTGTTGCAAGCAGGAGCAGAGAGGTGATTGTTCCCTTGTATTCAGCACTGGTGAGGCCGCACCTCGAGTACTGTGTCCAGTTTTGGGCCCCTCACTGCAAGAAAGATATTGAGGCCCTGGAACGTGTTCAAAGGAGGGCAACAAAGCTGGTGAGGGGTCTGGAACACAGGCCATATGAGGAGAGGCTGAAGGAGCTGGGAATGTTCAGCCTGGAGAAGAGGAGGCTCAGGGGAGACCTCATTGCTCTCTATAACTTCCTGAAGGGAGGTTGTAGTGAGCTGGGGGTCGGCCTCTTCTCTCGTGTCATTAGTGATAGGACCAGGGGGAATGGCTTCAAGCTACAGCAGGGGAGATTCAGGCTGGACATTAGGAAGTATTACTTTTCAGAAAGGGTGGTCAGGCACTGGAACGGACTGCCCAGGGAGGTGGTGGAATCACCGAGCCTGGGGGTGTTCAAGGAAAGACTGGATGTTGTGTTGAGGGACATGGTTTAGTAGGAGCTATTGGGAATAGGTGAACGGTTGGACTGGGTGATCTTTTAGGTCTTTTCCAACCTTGGTGATTCTATGATTCTATGATTAAACTGCTTGTGACATTTCAGGCTTCAGTCCTGAAGGTCCATGAGCAAGGCCCAGTCCTACAGAACGAAGCTCAAGAAACATCGAGAATACCAAAGACACGCCACATAAGACAAATCCAGTAAGACTACTTGGGTGTATTTACAGTTCTGATGGAGACTGACAGAGATTGATTCCAAACAGGAGGCATTTTGCAAATTCAAGGCCTAATGTAAAGCGAATTATATATTTTGTAGAAAATACTGGGCTTCCTTGTTTACAGGGAACTTTTTAGTAGTGACAGAGGTTAGTGAAAGAAGCGTAAGTCTTCGAAATGACTAGTAATAAATAAGGTTTGGCACATGCAAGAGCAGATTAAACAGATTTAAATTATTAATGATCCTGCACCTGTTGAAATTGTGTACCGGAACACAGAAGCATCCTGTAAAAGCCATCTAACAAAAATAAATTAAGTGCATATATACTTCCAGTGTTATATTTATAGAGTAATATCTGTATCTGTTTCATCAATTGTAGAATAAAAAACTCAGTGTTTTCTATTAGCACTGACCTAAAAGGGATCATAATTTTTTCCTCAAAATTAAAAGATACTTATAGGAACTGTCTAAGAAAAACAGCTAAAATAAAAACAAACAAACAACAAACCCCTCAAATTTTGTGCTTCAAAAACTTAAATAGATAAAACACCAGATTTACAAAACCAATCAACTCAGGCACTTTTTGAATGCTAAAGCTAGTACTCTGCAGTAATAGGTTTTAGAAGACAGAAAAATACATTTGTTGTCATTCGTGGGGAAAAAAAAAGGTCTTATTTTGTTCTATAATGATTTTATTATAATTAAAGTGCACAGATTAATCTTATTAGATTTGCAAATTTCAATCAATTTCTTTCATGATAATGTATTTTCCGATATACTTTAGAATTATAAAACACGATAACACAGAGTGATGTTAAACACTAAGAAGGAAAACCTCTATAGCCCGCCTGTATATCTGAATAGTCATTTTACAACAGGTAACACCATATTATAGAAGATGATTCCAAAGTAAAAGATCTCTTATGTCATCTTCATCTACTTCTTCGATTCTTAACACAAGTACTTCCATAGCAGTTCAGTACTTCTACTAATACAAAACAAACCCCCAGGTTATGTTATGCATATATTTGTGCTAGTATTAAAAAATGTGTGGAGGGAAAAAAAGATAATGAAATAAACCTTCTTTCTCAAAACATCTAGACAATGGAAGCATTAATATAACATCATGTGTCATAAACATTATGTCCACTCGTCTTTTGACAGGTGGAGCTAGTTGGGTTTAAAGTTGGGATTAAAAGTTACCAAAATTCAGAACTCAAAATAACAACTAAACTGATAAGCTTTATATCAGTAGTTCAAGACTAGTTCTGCTAATAAATCTGTGGGCTGAGCTTATGCTTGGCAGGGATGGCATTAGCCTTTGTGAGTCAGGGCGTTTTGCAAATTTACATTGAAATAACTTTGCAGAGGCCCAGAAAAGATAAGCTTGAGAGTATTGTAACTATCTTTGTGGTAAAGTTAGGCAAAAGTGTAGGTAATAAATAGAGGCTTTATCAATCCTCTACACGGATTTCGGCTCCTAAGCATTTGGAAGGTGTAAGATAATTGAAGATATATATTGCATTTGCATAACTTATTTAATAAAGATTTATAATTGCCAAAGCAAAAATTTATGCACTGTCTTGGGAAATTAGTATATACTATATGTTAATGTCCTACAAACACTGATTTACAAAAGGAGAACTATAATCTTGAAGACAGTGTTACAGTATATTTGTGAAAGAATACAAATATAATTAATTGCTAAAAAACTATTCCTTCAACTAAAGAATAAGCAGAAACTAATAGGAAAAAATAATAACATTGCCCTCTACCATTTATCACCATATAGTAACAGGTCTCAAAGAAAGTATGTGAAACTAGTTCTGCTTCCACTGCAAACTGGTGAAGAAAATTTCAGTGGCAGGAGAAAAAGAATCCAGCAAGATGACAGTTTTGGGGGGAAAGCTGTTGAGTGTGCCACAGGGATGCACTACCTTGGGTTTGCTCTCTTTCCGTTTAAGACTCCACATCTCCGCATGGGCAGAAGAGTATTTCCAGCCAACCCTTCCTCCTGGGAAGTGTTTCTAATCCTCTCTGCTCTCTCCCTTAGACAACAGGACTTCTGTTTGCGATTAACCTTACAAACATAGGGTAGCTGCTCTTCCTCTGCATCAGCAAAAACCTCACTGCCACACCATCTACACCAGAAAGAATCATCCTGTTAATCAACTCCATGGGAGCCCAGCATGACATAGGGCAGGTACCATCTCTGCTGGCTTTGGTCTAACTACACAATATATCTAAACACCTTTCGTGTCATTAGTAGAATACGGCTTTCTACACAGACTTGAACCACTTAAAATGCTGGCTAGAGAGTGGTTAGTTCTGTGTTTGGCCAGATGAAACACTACAAGCAAGTTTTTCTGTTTCACAGAAAAAAAGAAAAAAAAAGAAAAAAAAAAAGGAATAAAAAAAACACACAAAAACCCAAAATATTTTGCAGAAGGTTTCTTATTTCAGTTGCTTGGATAAAGCCCTGAAGTATGTACAGCAGGAAATCAATTCTCGATGGCAGGCATGGTCAAACTCAAGGCTGATAGAAACATCACATGACTGTCCACAGAACCTTGAGAAGGCTTTCAAAAAGCAGCATTAACTATTCCATCAGTTTTAATTTATGTGTATTGTTGGTAAATCTCTGTCACATTTAAATGGCATTTATAAAAATATTCTACACAAATGAAAGGCTTAAAAAGTATTGTTCTGATGAAAGCTTGAGAACTTCATACAGCTATATAGCTATAGCATTCAGAGGCTATAAGAAAGCAAAGACAATTATGAGGCTTGTGAGCTGTTTACCAGACTGGGACCATATGCTAAATGCTGGGAGACGGCGAATTAAAAATTTTCAGGGCAACGTGAACCATTTATGAAGTCACTTTGACAACTGCGTGACTATCTGAATGGTTAATGCTGTAGAAGAAATCTTCAAAAAACAGTAAGTAAGAATAAAAGTGGATCTTTTCTAGGAAAAGAAACTAAAATTATCTAAATGACATTTCAGTCTACACTATGCTGAAAACTGTTTCAAGTGTTTTAATGTATTGATTTGTGACAATGACACATTTGTTGACAGTGTACTCCTCAGTAGGGCTTTGTGGATCTACTGTAATTGACTGTGAGCATGGCATGAAATGATTAAAAGGAAACTAGGTTGAGGTTGATTTCATCTACTTTGGATTTGAAGGAGAGAAGGTGATAGTCAAATACTTGTTACAAAATTTCCAGCGAACTAGAAGAACTTTATTTATTTCCTTGTGTAATTTTTTTTTTCCCCTGAAAGAATATGTTCTGGGTGTTTGGATTAAGCAATTATGATGGGATTATTTTTGGACTCAATGGTGGTACATTTTTACAGAAAAAAGCCATGATCTACATGAGTTAATCTTTCCGTAAAAGTCATGGGATTTTCTCCTGCTGGTCACCTACACCTGTGATTTAGTAGCCTAAGCGGGCAAACGTAGCTGTCTTACTTGCCTGAACAGTCAGCTACTACATTTAAGATGGCTGAGGGTCTCAAGGCCAGAGTTGTTCATCATATCTCCTGCAGTGTGCCTGCCATTTATTGAAGGATGTCTCAAACAAACAAAGTTCTCTCCGATAGTTCTAGCTATCTCTGTATAGGCAGCTGACCTCCACAAGAGCGACAGCCAGAGAAACTGATCTCCAATCATACTTCTGCTGCTGAGAGCTGCTCGCTTACTCATAAATAATGGTTTTGAACGTTGTCAATACACATAAGGCTCCTGCACAATTGCATTTTTATAAAAATCTTCACTTACACAAGGTGAATATTACAGTTTTGTATGGATAACTTCTTTGAATCTACTCTATATTTGCTTTTCTGATTACTGTGCAACAAGACATTCTTGGTACAACCAAGAAATGACCTGAAAAATGTGGGCCAACTCCCATAATCGCTTTGTGCAACAAATAGTATGTGGTCAGAGTACCTACTTAGTTATGAAATGGAAAACATACAGAGTAGCTTGTTGCTGTATCAAGTACTTTTCATGAGTAAAGGTATTTTTTCCTGATTTCACTACTATCTCTACCTCTATTAGACATCACACATTCATTGTAAAAGATGATCTTTCTAAATTCACACAGCCCTAATCTTCCTGTCCATCATTTCCCATGAATCCCTGTACTCCCAGAAGTCACAAAAGGTCAAGTACTTATACCTTATAGGTTTTAATCCTACTGAAGAAGAGCATGACTAGGAGGCTCCCAGGAGCTTTGCCACAGGTCAGCCTTGAGGGCATTTGTGGGCAACCCTGAGTACTGCAAAAGTTCCAGGAAACACAGACCTATGGTTTCCACTTGACAAAGGTAATTTTTAAGACGATAAAAAATTAGTAAGATAGAGGAACCTAACCTGGAAGGAGCATTCCAACTATATGTGATCAGTGTGCTTGTAAGACTTTTATTCATTTGCTGGAGATGACTGGGCCTGCAAAGCCACTCAGTATATCTGTACCTCTGTACAAAAGGAAGAAACCCTCCTTATTTACCTGTGTACCATCTACCTATGGGTTAGATGACCACATCTTGTGGTTTCAGCTTAGGCGCTTCATTTGAACTGTTTGATTTGCAAGCTAAGGTACACAAGTATGCTTTTCTTTCAATTTGAACTGCTTTGCATTACTTCAGAAATGCTTTTACCCTAGATGAATATGTTTCAAGTGTAGGTGAAGCTTTTGCTCAAGCTCTTTGCTGTGAAATTTTCAGATAAACGTAGGGTTAGGATCCCAGTGCTCATACTTAAATTCTGATCTTAATTGTCACTCAGCTTCTGAGGATCTCAGCTTTCACTGCCGTAAAATTGGAAAAATACCTTTCTTTTTATTTTCCCTATGGGCAGGAAGTCAGACTGCAGACTGCCCATCATCACGTGCACCACTTGTTTTGGATCTCTGCCTCCCCCTGCAGGAAAGGCAGAAGCAAAAGTTTTCAAGTCTCTGTGCCTGGCCCTGCAGAGAAGGAGAATGACAGATTTCACGCAATGCTGTTCAAGCAAACCCTCACCTGTAAGCCCAGATTGGAGTCTCCTGGAAGATGGGGCTGCATTGGGTAACAGACTGGCAGGGGCACCATCTAGATATCATCCCTGGGCACAGGAATGGGGAACCAAAGCTAGCAGGTCAAAGCTTAACCCCATTTTATTTGCTACCTCAGGTAAAGAGGAGGCTGATTTACTCACTGAAGTACTCCTACACTGTGAAGGACCTGGCAAGGGGCACAAAGCCTGGCAACCCTGCTCTATGCCATTTCCAATGGTTTTGCTGAATGTGAGTGTGAGCAGGAGGTTGCAATTTTGGTATCCATTGAGACATGAAGTTATCAACACAACAAACAGGTAAGAAATGCTACTGAGAAATACAGTAACAAAACCTCCCATGTGAAGAGCTTCCGATATTTAGTTCAGTGACTGCAAAATCAATTCTTAGAAACCTGCCGTTCTACAGTCTACCTAATTTACAGGTGAGGGCTTTTTCACACACATAGTTATGCACAGACAATCTTTTATCACGTATAGCATCTATTTCTTTGAAAACAGCAAAGTATCTGATGTGGCAGAAGGGATGTAGACAGATTTAGCCAAAAGTTTTACAGTAACCCAGTAATTTTGGAAACCTTGTGCACAAATGTTAAACGGCTGGAACCATTTTCAGTACAAGTATCCGTAAGTTCCTTTGATCAGTCGCCACAGCACATTTCCTTTTATGGAAGTAATTTCATTATGATCCCAGCTATTTTGGGAATATATTTTTCTCTCTCTCTCCTCATGACCTCTGTCTTCTTCAGAAGATGGAACAAAAAAGAAGGTGTTTAATACACATTATTTGTTGAGCGAGAACATCTGGCTGTAAGTGGCACACATCTGGTGTGAGGAATCACCTGCCCATTGTAGTAGGGATGCTTACCTACAACAGTGGCCTCAGAAAACCGTGGTTACCACTTTTACACTATGCCCATAGATTTAAATGAGCATTCCCTACTGAAGTGCACAAATCTGATGAAATTGAGATCAGTCCAGTATTCTGATCCTGCACTTAATTCACGGATGAAGAGATACTTCAGTTCTTAAATACTGCAGGTGCTTTCCTCTCTGTTAACAAATACTGATCTTAATTTAGTTGCTCTATTTTGCGGTATTCTAGTTTGAACTCTCTTATGGTAGGACAAAGTTACTCTCTTTTTTTAAAGCATGGTAATCTATGTGGGTGAAAACAGCAATAGGGAATTTCTGTGTGACACATTTAATAGCTCAAATGAAAAATAATTGAATACTTTGCTGCTCAAAAGTGGTTTATCACCATGGGTATTGCAGTGCTTAGAGTTACTTAGTTTGACCATGTTAAAGCAGGAATGGATTGTTCAGTTTGAAGCATATTATTTGTGGTCTATTTAGTCTGCTGTTTCTTCCAGAGAAAAATCCTCTTTATTTGGAGTAGAAAGCTCAAACCAAACTGTGTAAGGGAGGGTAAAAGCTTGCCATAATAAGCCCTTACCCAAGGTGAAAACATTACTATTTTGAAAAACAAGATAATTTGGGAGTCTGCCTACACTTACCAACTCCTAGCAGAAGTGACACTTACTACCATCTCCGCTGTTAAATATTTTACAACTCAGTTTTCTCTCTTTTTGTTGATGCTGTTGCCAATCTTCTGTAATCAACTTCATGAAATTGATCACTGAATTGAGTATTTTGTTATCGTGATGAGGATAAGCTTTCAGGTCAGCCTTTTTTTTTTTTTTTTTTTTTTTTCTTGGCTGTTTTCTAAAGCATCACTGAACCTGACAGGGCGGATGAACACCCAGTACCAAACTCATGACTGTCAAAGCAGCATTCTGTAATCTCTACTTAGAGTTATTTTAATATCTCTCACCTCGAGTGATGTCAGAATTCTCCCCAAGAAAAATTCCCCCCAGCTGATAACTTTTGCTCTGTGAGGAGGGTCACATGTTCAAGAGAATGTGTTCCTTGAAACAGCACTGAAGATGCCTAATCCATTTTCTAGTCCTGTAAAAATCAGATTAAAATTCAAACATATCAAACCAGTGCTTCCCACACGTAGGCAGGAACAGAAACACCTCGCAGCTGCAATGTAACCAGCTGATTAGAAACTGCTTTTATTTCTTTTATTACAAGTTTTGCTCAATTTTAACCCCGAGATTTGCTTTACAGGGAAGTGTCTGCATACCGCCTTCCTTTTGTCTCAACCAGAGGGTTTAATAGCTAAAGTAACTGAAAAGGACTAGCACCAGAAAGGCTTTGGTTACCAGAGTAACCGTAAAAACAGACCCCAGTCTCCATGGCAAAGAGAAAAGCTATTTGCTGCAGCCTTTTCAGACCTTGAACAGACACTGACAGTTTTCCTATAATCAGTGCAGATTATTTGTAGCAAGTAACTATATTATAATGTTAACTCTGGGAGGTCTTTGAAAATATGCAGTGAAGAAAAGAAGGAAATAAATATAAGAATTTTTTGTAAGTTTAGGTGTGACTGCATTGTACACTTAAAAATGATAACATACATCAATCTAACACGGTATTACAGCAATGTCACCTCCACCTTTAGACTTTTCACCCTTTGTGTTTTGCTTTTCATTCTGTATTTTTCTGTGTTTTGGGATGTTTACATACCCAACATTCTAGTGAAGAAGTTCATATGATAAACATACACGCTATGGTTTTATGGTATGTTACTTTCTACATGTTTTCTCAAACACTATACATTAGTGCTACTTCATCATATTCGAGTTACTTGAAAGCTGATTCTTCCTGGAGCCGGCTTCGAGATACGTTCAAATTGCACAATATATAGTTTTAAAAAGATCTCTGTAATTCATGGATCTACAAACCCTGCAATACAATTACCTAAATTACCAGTGCACATTGTAAGTGCTCCTTGTGGCTAATCATTCTATCCTCAGTGAATTGCCTGACTTGCCAGTGGCTTATTCTCTACAGCAGCACTGCTCACTCTCTGTCCTCCAAACCAACGTCTCTGAGCAGAGTCATTAATTCCAATATGAGTTATGAGGAAACTTAAGTCTTTACCATTTCCAACTTTATCTATTCAAATAGCTGGTGACTGCACCGCACAGAGATACACTGCATCGTATTTCCCAAGTAGCTTAGATTCAAAAGAAAAATTTAAAGCGAGCACTCATTCTGCATTTTAATGAGTGAGGTAAAAATGTAATGAATAGAGAAAGAAAATATTCAGATGAATCGTTCATTTTAAAATGCATCTGTGCATACAGAAAATAACACCATAAGTGTGCACAGTAGTGAAGATATGAAGGGTAGTGGATGTTTTTTTTAAGAATATTTGTGCTATTCCGAATTTTATCAGCAATATGAAATTTAAATGTAAATTTAAAAATACACAGTATATGCATTCTCTGCAGCTATAGATATTTGGCTATATATCACAGGTAGTCATTTAAGTTAAAATACACCAAACATACAACAGAAAAATTCAGTATATCACCTCTGAACTGTTCAGTAAAAGTAGCCAAAAACTGTGCTGCAAATACAAATTCAAATAAAAAATGACTGCATTTGAAATAAAGAAAAATAACTGTTAATTATGTTAAGCTTATTTTTCAAGGTCTGCATCTGTGTTGTAGAGAAGCAAAGCATTCTCTAAATAACAGAATGAAACGTTATTGCCAGATACCTGTTTCATCAAAAGGAAGTAAAGCTTTTATCGTGTTGTATAATGTCTTTGCTTTAAAAGAAATTGAGCCCTGTTTTTAATGCATCTTCCGTGTTTTGACACTGAAATTTAGGATACACTGAGCTCAAGCAGATGCAATTTTGGAAATTCTGGAAGACCACCTTTGGAAAGTGAGAATTCTCCTTAGAATTGGGGGTGTATATTCTTAACCAGAGGCATTTTCACTCAAATTAAAACAAGAGAGCTTCACTGAGGGATGAGAAGCAGAGTCTGGTGGAGTAAAAACTAGAACAACTGAGAATATAATCTGCTTCATGAATTTATCTTTTAGATGACAACTTCACATGATAGAGAAACTAACAAACAAACTTAGCTTATTAATCTTATAAATTAACCTTATAAAATCTACTGTTTTCTGGAGATGCTAGGAAATGAAGTTAAAATAGAAAAAGATTGAGAAGGTTTAAAATCGGATGAAGCAAAGACAGAAAATATTCTCCCTTCCAAAATGACACATACATGGTAGGAAGACTGTGGAAGAAAAGACATTTTGGAAAGATCCTCAGAACAATCAAAAATCATGGTCCTCCAAGTCTGGTTCACAGAACATACAGTACACTGTCTTCTGCACAGCCCGCTTGCTGTTCTAATGATCACTAATCTCTCTAGTGATCTAAGTCTAGATCTAGTGATCTAGACTCTCTAAGTCTTCTTAGAATTCCTCAAAATTCCATTAATAATGATCTCTGAGGCAGGTTCCTGGAGTAATCTCAAAGCACCTTAATTTCAAGCCCCTATTCAAAGAATACCTTGTTACAGCCAAATACATTCATCCAGAACTAATAGGCTACAAATTGGGCTAGTTTGCCAGTGGCAGAATGGCAAAGCAGGAAATTTAAAAAAGTGTTTCCTACAGTTCTTTTTTCCTGGATTATGAGGGCATCAGTTATTCTAAAGTTTTTCTTTTTTATTCTGTTTTACTCCTCCTAAGGTGGACTGGGACTTTCTGAAATCACAGCAAGTTTTGAGGAACATCCTACACTAAGATTCAAGACAGGTGAAGCAGAAAATCACCATCGGCATTACTAGAGGAGACTCTGCTGCATCTGCTCACTCAGTGATTCCTAGGATACAGCAAAATATCTTTTGAGTAGTAAGGTGAAGCTAAAAAACTTGTGACACAAGCTAATATTTTACATTGGTTCTACAGAACGTGAAAAGGTAGGTGTACTTTACCAGATAGCCTTTATGGATTATCATTTTTTTCATGTTCCATGCTAATAGAAGTGTCTTGAAGATAAAAGATGCAGATGTAAAAACAAGTCCATAACAGATAAAATATAATGTTGAATTCTAAGTATAATGACAAGCACAGCCGATGCCCCTAATATATTTGAAATTGCCATTCTGTTACATTGAATGTAATTCATGCTATTTTTCCAAAGTATAATCCCACAAGGATTTTGACCAAACAAAAATGCTCTAATAACTGCAAATGGTTCAAATATTCTGTCCAGTGAGTTGAAGTTAAGTGATAAAAGTTTCCATGTTAAAAGAAATAATAAGTGGAATTTCACACATATTATAGTAATTGTGAAGCATCCAATTTACATAGAAATAATGTAAAAGAATTCTGACCATGATGGTTTAAGTGAATCATTACATGCATCGCTGATACATTTAGAAAACTGCAGCATGCCAGGTATGTTTCTTTTAGCATAATAAGTCTTGTAATGGAGCCTTTAAAAGCCTTAAATGTATAGTTAGATTAACCTTTCTGTTTGAATTAAAAAAGGGAAGAAGAAAAAAAAGAAGAAGAAAACAGATAATCATTAATTGGCACAAATAGCCAATTAAATCAACATTCATTTATCTTTCCAAGTTAGTACAGTTTCTTTTGACTGTCCCTCTCTCCAAGAAACATGATGTTATTTATACTATACTCACATTTAAATTGTTCTGCTGTACTAATCTGTTTAAGTTTCACATGAGTTCATTCCTCCTGCCTGGAGCAGTTACAGTTCATGGAGGTATTGAGGTACCTCCTGCTTTCCTCCAGGTTAAGGTGGCATTCTCAACTAGTTGTTTTGCACAGACCATATAATAAAACTTTGGATTCTAAGGACTCAGATTTCAGGTGAAGAAAACCCTTCACCTACACAAATTGCACCAACTGTGTGAGAGGCAAACAAAAGCAAAGAAGTATGCTGTTTGTCTTCAGGAGTCATCATCTAACAGTGCCAAAACAAATTTTCAGGAAAGTGCTGGGCAAAAGTGCTTTGCCTGAAAAGCTAACATTTATTAATGATATTGAACATTTTTGCAATTATTTATCCCATTCTTATATTTTCAATATCTTCTTTTCAGTTTTATACTCCACATGGAGAAGTCTTTGCCTCAGTCTTCACTGGCACTCAGGCTTCCCACGTTTCTTAAGTCCCTGCAACTCTTGTCAGGGGTTGGGGGAGCAAAATCCCTCCCACTGTAAGCAAAGAGCCAATTCAAGACCACGTGATGAACTGGTGTGTATAAGTTTATGTGGCCCAGTAACATGCAACCCACGGTCCTGAAGGATCTGGTTGGTGTGGCTGCCAAGACACTCACTGTATTTAAAAAGTCATGGCTGTAAGGTGAAGTTCCCAGTGACAGGAAAAAGGGAAACATCACTCCTAGTTACAAGAAAGGGAGGAAGGAGGACCCAGGGAACTACAGGCCAGTAAGCCTCACCTCTGTGCCTGAGAAGATAATGGTACAGACCATCCTGGAAGACATGTTAAGGCACAGAGAGACAAGAGATAATCTGAGACAGCCAGCATGGCTTGACCAAGGGAAGGTCATGAGTGACCAATCTAGTGGCCTTCTAAAATGGAGTGATGGCATTGGTGGATGAAGGGAAGGCAACTGATGTCATCTACCTGGATTTCTGCAAGGCTTTTGACGTGGTCCCATGTCACATTCTTATCTTGAAATTGGAGAGAGATGGACTTGCAAGGTACAATATTCAGTGGGTAAGGAATTGGTTGGATGGTTTCAGCCAGAGGCCTGTGATCAACAGCTCTATGTTCAGGTGGAGGCCAGTGGTGAGTGGTGTTCACAGGTTCCTCTTGGTACCAGTGCTCTCCAACATCTTTATTGATGACACAGACAGTGGAATCAAGTGCACCCTCAGAAAGTTTGCTCATGACACTAAGCTTAGTGGTGCTGGTGATACACCAGATGGAAGGGATGCCATCCAAACGGACACCAAAGGGACATGAACAGGCTTGAAAATTGGTCTCACATGAACCTAATTAGATTAATAAGGCCAAGTGCAAGGTGCTGCACTCCTGTCGGGGCAGTCTGGGATATGTATACAGACCGGGAGAATAACATATTGAGGGCTGCCCTGCAGAGAAGGACAAGGAGGATCCTGGTAGACAAAAAGCTGGAAATAAGCCAGCAGTGTGTGCTTGAAGCCCAGAAGGCCAGCAGTATCCTGGGCTGCATCAAAAGAGGGATGGCCAGCAGGGAGAGGGAGGTAAGCGTCCCCCACTATTCTGCCCTTGTGAGGCCCCTCCTGAAGTACTGCATCCAGGCATGGGGTACCCAGCACAAGAAGGGTGGAGCTGTTGGAGCAGGTCCAGAGAAGGGCCATGAAGATAATCAGAGAGCTGGAGCACCTCTCTTACAAAGAAAGGTTGAGGAAGCTGGACTCGGTCAGCCTGGGGAAAAGAAAGCCCCAAGGAAACATCATTACAGCCTTCAAGTACATAAAAGGAGCTCACAAGCAGGAGGGAGACCAACTTTTTACATGGTCTGATAGTAATAGGACAAGGAGGAACAGTTTTAAACTAAAATGGGGGATTCAGGTTAAATGTTAGTGGGAAATGCAGTGAGGCAGTGGCATGGGCTACCCAGAGAAGCTGTGGATGCCCTATCCCTGGAGGCATTCAAAGCCAGGATGGATGGGGCCCTGGGCAGCTTGGTGGGGTCTTGACAACTGTGCCAAAAACAGAGGGTTGAAACTGGATGGTCTTTGAGGTCATAGAATCACTCAGGTTAGAAAAGACCTTAAAGATCATGGAGTCCAACCACAACCTAACCATATTACCCTAACTCTAACAAGCCTCTGCAAAATCATGTCCCTGAGCACCACATCCAAATGGTTTTTAAACACATGCAGAGATGGTGACTCAACCACTTCCCTGTGGAGCCAATTCCAGTGCTTAACAACCCTTTCTGTAAAGAAGTTTCTCCTGATATCCAAGCTAAACTTACACTGGCACAACTTGAGGCCATTTCCCCTCGTCCTGTCACCAGTGAGAAGAGACCAACCCTGCTCTCGCTGTAAGCACCTTTCAGATACTGGAAGAGAGCAGTAAGGTCTCCGCTCAGCCTCCTTTTCCCCAGACTAAACAGCCCCAGTTCCTTCAGTCACTCTTTGTAGGGGAGTCCATTACAACTCAAGCCATTCTATGATTCTATTGTGTACTTCCAGTGCTTTTTTTTTTTTTTTTCTTGCAATAAAAAATATACATGTGAAGGAACTTGACTATCACATTGGAAGTTCCTAAAAATTAGACTTCTCCCACACACTTTCACTTCTATTTGTCTTTTTTTCTTGTGTGGTCTTTGATTATCACACCATTTGCATTTTTCTGTTTCCCTCAGACCTCAATGGAACAAACAAACAATACAGATCCCCAAAACAAATCTGGATTAAATTTGATTTTTCCCAATAGAAAGTTCAACCAGCCGAAGAGGGTCACAGAATCAATATGTGCAAAAAGCATGGGCATTTCAGGAAAAATCTCAGTCAGGATATAAGGAGGAAAAATAGCTTTTCTCCTCTCTTTGTTCTCATCCTTCCACTGTTGCTACTGCCTATCTCTTTCCCATTTCCCTCCTTTTTTGAAGCAATTTTCTGTTCTCTTGGGGTTTTTTGCGGGTTAGTTATATTGTTTTTGTTGTTGTTGTTGCTTGGTTGTTTTTTTGTTATTGTTTTCACATTTCTCCTCCTGCAGCTAGCCCCATTTCCCTAACTGCTGATCTCTGCCAGTGCTGACATCTTCTGCCACTTCTGCCACAAGGTCTCTGTAGCCTTTCATGATAATTCATAGGCATGAGGTCACAAATGTACTTTAAGATATTTCTATTCACTGGGGAAAAAAAACTAACACACACACGCACACACAAACAACCCACAAACAAGACAACAACTTTAGCAGTCTGATTCGTTTCCACAATAATTTGTACTTTTAAGGGGCAACTTTTGAGCATGATGAAGAGGCAGTACAAATGGACATTAAATAAAGTAAATCCAAGACCCTGGAAGACACTAGATTTAGGTTATTTGGAAGTAAAAATAGGAAAAAAAAAACCCTACATTTTCATTATAACATGCAAGTATACAAATCAGCCAATCTAAAAATGCATACTCATGGCA
Organism: Centrocercus urophasianus; assembly: GCF_019232065.1. Lineage (NCBI taxonomy): Eukaryota > Metazoa > Chordata > Aves > Galliformes > Phasianidae > Centrocercus > Centrocercus urophasianus. The sequence goes on along the minus strand of NW_024884364.1, from coordinate 63,145,645 downwards.
TCAGTCAATGGATGTAAAGCAGTGATGCTTCCCTGAAATTGCTTCTATTGAAAATAAGATCTCCACTGCCTAAAAATTGTTGCAGATAATTCTATGACATTTTTTATAGCATTCATTAACAGAGAGTAGCACTATTCATTTAAATGCTGTTACTCTGGCTTTTTTGTTGGTAATGTAGTTCCTAACAAATTCTTGATAATAAATATGTTTCACACACTAAGATACAAATCATCAAATCACAAAATCATCTGAGTAGGAAGAGACCTTTAAAGGCCAACTCCTATGCAATGAACAGGGACACCTACAGCTCAGTCAGGTTGCTCAGAGCCCCATCCAATCTGACCTCAAGTGTTTCCAGGGATGAGGCATCGACCACATTTCTAAGCAATCTGTGCCAGTGCCTCACCACTGTTATTGTAAAAAAAAAAAAAAAAAAAAAAAAAGAAAGTAAAGTCCATACTAAATCTCCCTTCTTTTAGTTTGAAGCCATTTCCTCTTCCCCTATCACAAAAGGTCCTGCTAAAGAGCCTGCTCCATTCTTCCTTACAGTTCCCCTTTAGATACTGAAAGTCTGCTATCATGTCTTCCCACAGCTTTCTGTTCTCCACACTGAACAGTAAATGCAGCAGCCTTCATGGCATCACCTCTACTTTCATAAAATATCCTGTTGAACTTGTCATTTTCCAACTGCAGAATGGGTATAGGAGAGCACAAAAGACAACAATATGCAAGCTTGAACACTTTTAGTCCCACAATGTCCAGCACTGTCACAGGCACATTACAGTGTAGAATCACAACCAGAGCTTCTTTGTCTAGAGTCCCTGAGAAGTAATATGGCTGACAAATGCAGACTTCCTGTGAGATTCTCATTAGCCACCAAAACCCATTCCACAAGGGTACAAATCACCTACAAGAGCTAAGTTACATCTGATGACCTACTGCAAATATTAGTTTGGATATGCTTAGGCACCTGAAAAAAATAACATCCTTAGTCTATGCTGGATGGCTGGTCATATCCCAGATGAATTTGATTTTTCACAATATCTCAGAATTTAAAATTCATAGCCATCCTACTTGCAAAGAAAATTTGGAAAATAAGACCTGTTTGTAACCAGCACTATCATATCAACTTGAATTCCCTGAAACCTATAAGCTGATCTGAATAGCATTCTCTGACTAGGTCGTTATTAATGGGGATGTGAGATTTTGCAGCTCCGAGATTTAGACATTTTTCTGAGCTCTAAAGAGTAAAGTAGCTGATTTGTCAGCTTGCCTACAGAGTGATACCTATGATGATGGCAAACTGTGGTGCTCCAAAGGAGACACTGTCCATCTCACTCTTTCTGCGAGGACTACATGATAACACCAGGATGATGAAGTTGCTAACATGGCAAATTATATCCAATGCATATGTGTGAGAGGCTTGACCAACATTATTGTTAGTCCCTTCTCTTTGGTGGCCTCACATGTCACAGAAGGTATTGAAGGAGGAAGAAGGTGACTACTGGAGGCAATCAACCCACCAGTGTATGAATTGATGCCTTGAATACTAATGATTATAATCATTTTTGAAGCTAAGAAGGGCTCTACAGCTTCTCTAAAAAGAAAGATGCACTCTTGTGCAAAAAAAGAATGTAGATGTGTTCCTGGTTCAAGAAGATTTCAAGAAATGACTTAAATATTTAAAAAAAAGAAACATTTTGAGAGATTTTTTTTTTTTTTTTTTTTTTTTTTTTTTTTTTTTCTAAAGTGCATTGAAAGGAAATCTCAGCAAGAGGAAACATTTCTCATGAAAAGCAAATGAGAGGTTCTGCCCGGTTCTAAAAATGACTTGGGAGTGACACGGAACAGTACAAGTTTAAACTTCAGTCTTAGTTCTAAGCACCTTCTCTTCTGACATTAAGTAACTGCCCAAACTGTCCATTTTCTTCCTCATCTTCTGATGAAACATTTTAGAGTGGCACTTTTACATTTCTTAGTAATAGCCAAGCACAAACCAGCAAGTCCTGTGACTGCAGAAATTATTGTTACTACTGAGCTCACAACAACAATACACCCACAAGCTATCCAATGAACTGGGTTGGATTAAATTCAGAAAAGGGTAAATACTTGTTAACTGGGAGGATCCAACTGGCATCAGCTCAAGCCCTTTCCTTTCGACAGGCGTTACGTTTCTCAGTTCCAACAGTAATACGCTGCAACAAATGAGTTAATTATTCCACCTAGAAGCTAGGAACTGATTGCTTTGTCTGCACCAAAAACTGTAAATACCTTCCAGGACATTTCTGCAGGAGGAGCAAGAAGTGCATTATGAGACAAAAACACCAAAAACCCCATTTTGAGAAAACTTCAATTCCAGGGAGGCATATTCAAAGGGCCAGAGCCAACCAGAGACCTTCCTGTCCCATGGCAGAAACTCCACTTTGAATCAAGTGAAAGAGGATGACTGGCAGAGTGAGAGCTAGTGTAACGGTGTGAGTGGGAATGTTTGCCAAGCATTTTGTCACAACTAATGTTTAACCTGTTTCAAATTTTAATGGTTACCTCTCAGTTCCATAATGGATAAAAGGTCTCATGATCATGATTAAACATTGATAAAATCTTTTAAAATCTATCCTTGCATCCTACTTTCCTGCTGGCTGCTGAAGGTCTCAAGTCAGCTCTGTGAAATTACAAAATGCTTCTGATTAAAGGTATCCTTTAAAATTGCCTGAATGTATACTGTTGTGAAAGAGGTTTTTGAAGAGTTTGTGAAAGTTAGGAGGAATTGTTCTGGATTTTGCAGGCCATCCAGCATCTCCCTCTTTGTTCTTCTTCCCCTTTTTCATACAGTTTGCCAAATTCTCAGAATTCAGTTAGGTAAAGTAGTGAGTGTCATCAGCCTGGCATACAATACAATTTGAAGGAAAGGAAGGATCCCACAAACAGTGCTTATGGAAAGATTCTGGGGTACGTCCAGGTGTACAAGTTTGCCTTGTCTTGCTCTTGATCTCAGCTGGCTGAAAATGAGCAAGCACCAGCCTGTGATTTGAATATCTGTGTTAGCATGGCTCCATGCCCCAAATGATAAACCTTTCTGGGAATATGGCCAGCTTACAGAACGTCAGTCAGATGAGCATGTATCAGTCTGCATCTGGCCACACCAACATGTATTTAAAGATTCACTCATTACCTACGAGAATGATTCTACTTTATACATAAAATACACAGGCACGCAGATCCCTGTATACATCTAGAACATACATAGAACTCACGTCCAGATATATGAACATCAGTGAACGCAGCAGCAAACTTATTCTAGTGCCAATAAAACTAAAAACGGATCAACTGAGATTAAAAAAAAAAGAAATTTAACTGATATTAACTTTACCGGAAAAAGACAAGATGAATACCACTGCCAACATCTCATCAAGAATATCTTTTGGATTGGGAAGGATTACTGGAAAATGTTACAAAAGAGATATTATATGGTATAATAACTGCAGTTGTTAAAGCACTGAGAGGACGGTGGGTGGTGGTAATTCCTGCAGACTTAGCAGCCACAGAGGAGGGTGTATTAGAGAACACCAGACTCACTCTAAACCAATTAGTAGCATGGAACTGAGGAGAGCACAGCAAGAAGACCTAATAATAAGCATTCTTAAACATAAGAATCTGATGCAAAGGACAAATTAAAGTCAAGGGCCGTGATTTTTTAGGAAGCCAATTGTAGTTTACCATCTATTTAGTGTAGCTTCTCTTCCAATTGAAGTAATACTCATTATGTGAGATTAATACCATGTGTGTTTGAATTCAACTGTGTTCTCTGTGCTACTTTTTCTTATTATGATGGGTATACCTTTTAAGCTAATCAGTGAAAAAAAAAAGAAAGAAAAATCTGATGATGTTGCTTAGTGACTTTTTCTCGTGTTTTGTAGCATAATGAATGCTCATTTGACTCTTAAATGGTGATTAAAAAGCCATATCAGTACAAGTGATGACTATCGAAAATAGAACAGTAAAAAGAAAAATTCCTAATTTTAGAAAAATAGGCTTAAAATTGAATTTTAAAACATGTAAAGGAAAACAATATTATATTTAGATTTAGTTCATTTTCAGACCAAGTTCCTCAGTAAAAATTCAAGTCCTGGTCTTGGAATAAATAAATTAATAATTATGACATTCTGAATACAATCAATAGAATATATTGATTAGCCATTTTTAAAGGAGCAAACTACTTTTTATCCAAAAAAATAAGAATAATTTGAAACAGTTTCTGAAAACTTTTAACCAGTGGACAGTTTCAGGCAAATTGAAGGAAAAATAAAAGAAAGGAAAAAAAATCAGAAATTTCAAAATGATTTGCAATAGCATTTCTTAAATGTTTCACTTTTTCATGTGAATCACTACAAATGACTACTGATTTGTAATTTCATTCATGTAAGTGCTAGTCCTGCTAACAGTTGGTAGTAGCTCATTTTTATGCCACTATAACTTCAATTTCCAAAAGGCAGTCTCAGATTGCACAGTTAAATGGATTGTTACTATTTGTTGTGAGAGATGCTAGAACAAGCTGGCTACAGAGGATCTTTTTTAAAATTGGAATTAGCTTGTACACTCAATTTGTGTGAATTCATTGTTTAATTTCATGGTTTGAATTCATGGTTTACACTTCTTTTTGATGCTTCTTTTTTTCAAAGAATTGGAAACACAGAAAGCAAAAACAAAGCATCATGATAGCAAATGTAATTTACCTATAAAGTGCCTAGGAAAAAAGAGAAAATTAGCAAAGTAAATTCTACAGTTTTGCTCCAGGTAACTACACCAAATTGTTGGTCAAAAGAGACATACCCCTACATTTCTTTTGAATGAAAATACATGCAAAATCCCAGTAAATAAAAAGAAGACGGGAAAGGATTATTACTATTTCTCTACTGTTAAAATAAATAAATTGCCTTTTAATATAGCTCACAGTCTCTAGTCATTCGCATTAACTTAAAATAATGTCCGGGAAGCTTATTTTTCTAATCAAAACAAAAAAATAAAATAAACTATTCTTTAGTAATGACTTGCTAGCAAAGCTGTACAGCTATTTTCCTCAGTGTAACATGTATTCATAAGGAGAATCACGTTAGTAGATGTCCTAATTGAGTTGAAGGATGTCAGACCACAAAGTTATCCCTGCCCAGTGGTGGACAACATAATGCATCATGGGAACAGAGGGCTGCTGTCCTATGAAGGCAACAACATATTAAAACAGTTTCAGATATTAAGTACTTGTGATTAATTCAACCATTTATTTCATGCAGTCTTTGTCATGTCACACAGACCAGCCTGAGTTTTCTCTCCACTGGCTCTTGAGCGTAGATTGTTATCTTGCAGTCTATGTATTGTTTGTGTCTCCCCAAACCAAAAAGACTTCTGATACATATCTAAAACTAATCTAACAAGGCTTATGTCGAGGATTTCTCCTCCTGTTTCCTGCTGTGCCTTCTAGTTTGGTCTCTCCTTTCCCTTCACTTGTGCACACATGCACAGCCACAAGCCCAGACCTATTCAAACATCTCATGAAGCACTGTACTCCAATTTTCAAGTTGGCCTGTTGGACATGCACCTTGCTACTGCCTTACAATCAGCTTAAAGAAGGGTACTTTGCTTACCACTGGCCACTCTGATAGGTTAGTGCAATGTATAGCAATGCTTTTCTAGAAATCATTCCTCTCTCATGCAAAAACCACCAACATGCATGCAAGAATTCTTCTCACTTAGCTGCAGCGTTTCATTCAGCAATCCTGTCCTCATCACTAGCTGTCTGGGGCTTGGACAGTTTAAAACTGGACTTCTGGTTTTTGTGTGTTTACATAGCTTTTACTGGCAGGACCTTCTCATAAACAGTACTGTTGGCATTATGATTAAAAAAAAAAAAAAGAATAAAAATCCCAACTGTGCAAGTCTATACAAACTTATTGGGAAGAGAGAAGCACTGTTCATCTTAATAGAACTGAAATATCTAATTTGTTCTTTCCTTGCCCAGTGTGAGAAAAGCCCTCCAACTGTGGCATGTTCAACTAACACAGTTCTGAAGATTAAGTAAGTACCTAATCTAAAAAAGGTAGATAATGAAGAGGATTAAATGATAAGATATGGTTCTGTGCTTTGCTCATACTGGATAGGATATACTCTCCACCTCACAACTTCCATTAGCCCAAAGAAAGGTGAGCAAATCTGACACAGTCTGCACTAATGTAGGAAAAAAAAAAAAAGTACTAATGAGATAAATAAAACCTCTTACAAAGATTAAAGAATGACAACTACTGTTACAAAATATTCCTCTTGCGATCGCCATTCTACTGCCTGATAATATTGATGCGCATTTTTATAAACAGATGTAATAAGAAACTGGTACAACACTGTCAAAAAACAAGTAACAAAATCTGACAGCTGTACATATCAGCTCCTCCCTTTTCTTCTCCAGGTATGTCTAAACACCATAGTAATTGCATAAAATGTGTTACCTCCTGTTACTGAAATAATACCTTTGTCTCTGTAAAAATGGGATGGAAACTGAGTACTGCCATGGATTATGCATATTCCATCTTCTGACATGAGAATATTGAACACTTTCTGACGTACCAGTAATAGCAAATATGACTTGATGAGTGATATTAATACAGCTCACTCATTTTCCAAAGCTGTATTTGCATTCTAAAGGAACGAGGAATTTCAGGCAAACATTCCCCTTTCCAGTGGAAGGGTAAAAAGAGAACTGCTGTCTGCATGCGAACAGTCAGAGATCTTTCTCTTCTCCCTCAAAGGGACACTGGTCAAAACCGGCAATGAAAGAGAGAGAAGGATGCTTTAGAAGACATTCTATATCTATAGCTCTTTTCTACCAAACTGTCTTTTGTCATTTTTCTGTCACTCAAACCTCATTCACTAATAGCAAGAAGAAATGTCATAATGCTGATTAATAAATATTTGATGTAGCATTACACTTTACCAGTAACACAATGCTGAACACCAGCTGTGCAACATCCAGGATCTCCCAGCACCAGTTACTACTTCTTAAGTATCTATGGAACACAGGAGCAAAGCTTTTCTTCACTAATGAAAACATCGAAAATCACAACCACCCATTTTGAGACTTATTTTTCTTATCCCGATCTGGAGTAACCGCAGAAAGATGCTTCATAAAACCTGAAAAACATGTTTAGTGTGGGAAATTACCTGTAGCTTTCAAAATATTTCAACAAAGATCTCATCATACAGATTTCTGAACGCTATTTGGCAGCATATAGCTCCACCTGTTGAACAGGTTTTAGTGAAATAATCTTTGTTATTCATTTTCTTTTTCACCTTGCTGTTTCTGAGTACTTTAACAAGTTCAAGAAAATTTGTTTCCAAGTCTCTTGAACAACTGGAAACTCAACTGTGCAATAATTTCTTGCAAATCAAATATAAACAGAGATTAAAAGACCATATGCAGCCAAACTTGGTACAAGTCAAAAAGATTCTCCCCTCCAGTCAACAGCACAGCTATTTCCAAAACATTTAAGACAGAGAAAGATGTAGGAAAGAGCTCCATCTGAAGTGCCCAGAAGGTGCATGTCAGAAAAAGCTTGAACCTTACAGCAAATTAGTCTCTGCTAGAGGTGAGTTCCCACTTTTCAATGCAATCAAGCAGTGGTGTAGGCATAATAATTGTTACCTTTGCTTTGAAGTGCCCACACTTCCAGAACAGAATGAAAATGCTAGTAGTCTCATTAACTTTAAAACACACAACAACTTAATCTGCTATAAAATTTTAGAAGAAACATTAAAAAAAGATCCTCAGCTACTTATTAAGCAGAAAACATTCCAGGTCTGCCCAGAAGGCATAAAAATACTGTGGACCAAATACACTGAGTTACAGATGTACTAGTGAGATCCCTGTTGGCTGGAGTTGACTCTGACAGAGAGAGTAAAGGAGAGGGAAGTGCAGTTTTCTGCCAGTGCTTTGAATAGCTACCACACTGAAGGGATAATTAGGAATATCCTGTACATATTGTTTTTACTAATGACTCTCAATAACAAAACTCAGCAACTGATACGTATAATTATGATGTTTTGCTACCATCTCTCCTAGGTAATCTGCCAGCATGTAGGACACACACACACCTCTTTCAGTTATTCAATTATAAGGGCTCTGACCATGCTTCAGTGGCAAAAATTCCCAGTAATTTCAGCTGAAAAGAGAATAGACCTCTTCAGACTGGAGGAAGCATTGCTAGGCTTGACTTTCATGCACCAAATGCTAGCAAGGCACATATGTGTAGTATAATAAAAACATTCCAAGAAATACAAATACAGGCTTAACCTTATAGTATTTTATTTTTAGTATGTTCTAATGCCATTAGTTAATTAAATTGAAGTCAGTAACTAAGAGTAATGATACACTGTATCAGAGAGAGATTCAATATATATTATCATCAGATTTTACTGATGTCCAGAATTGTGCTGTTGTCAAATCATCAATTCCATGCGAAGGGAGGGGAGAGTTGTGTAATCGGGAATGGCTTGCCATTTACTTAAGTACAAATTAACTGCATTTTATCTTCCTTAAAAGAGTCCTAGAAGTTCATAAGAAGTAATCAGAAAATAAAAATGCTTCAATTACTGAGATTTATGAAAATGAGGTATCTTTGCTGCAACAAGGAAATGTAATCGCTACTGTACCTAAAAGTCACTAGCAAAAATGATGTGGTGTCTACAACAGTCACACGAAAGCTAGAAGTTACACAGCTTGTCTACTGACCTTGTGGGATTCTCTATTCAATGGAAAAATGTTGGCACTAGGTGCAATAACCTTTTTGACTGATCTGAGCTCTCTTTGCAATGCCTATTTCTGTCAGGCTGCAAGATGCACCCAAATATATTTGACAGCTGAAACAACTTTGAATTTTGCATAGGGGACTTTGGAAGTAAAAGGCATGTAGCACTGTTCAGTCAAAGTTTTGAAAGTGCAACCACTTTTTAGATCAATCTAAGTTTTTTACTGAGCAAAATTTGTCCAAAATTGTTTTTATAACAAATTTAATGTGTTTCATGTTGAAGTGCACCTGTGGGTTGCTTTACAAATCCACCACCTCTGTAGTGTGGTCTCACTAGTTGGACTGTCAATGCAATACTCCTTGACACACAGTGGCTGGGGATTCCCTGTGATGCACAAAGATGATTCCCCAACTGAGGAAAATGTTTTACAGTCTGGGAGATTTTCTAGACAAGAAGCCCAAACCACAGCGGAAATTCAGAATTTCCATAGTGAATTTGTTTGAATAGATTTTTTTGTTGTGGTGATTACTTTTTTTTTTTTTTTTTTAAAGGAAAAAATAGAGACAATACTTCTTTCCTTCTCCCTCTCCATAAATTTCACTTATATGCTTCTTTCCCAGCATGTTCTACTTGCTAGTTTCCTTTATAGTCTGTTGACAAATAATTGATGGTCAAAGATGATAAGATTCATAGACTGTATAGTAAGCCCCAACCTGAGAAGTTTGTATCCATGTACCCTGTTAGTTTAGCTATGGTCTTGACCTAGGGAAAGGGACACTTTTCTAGGGCAGATATAGCAACACAAGTGGAACATTAGCAAACACCTGGTACACAAGATATGTTCAATGTACTTATAAGTAATTGCGTTGTAAACTGAATAATTTCATGAACCTTCTTCTGTCTTGTTGCATCATTACTATAACATGACATCAGCTGGAATTGTCTGAAAGGAGAAAGATATGTCAAGCAAAAGTGGCTATCCTGATCATTCTCAAAAGATGAATGTTTGATAACTAGGTGGAGATACCTGTACACTCCCTAATGAGGACTATACAAAAGCACATACACAGTTCTGTCAACTCATGATTCAAACTTAGAGCAGACAGTGAGAAAGCTGAAAGATTAAGTCTTCCCTGAATATCAGGATAACACAAAGAAAATTCACTACACAGAAACGCTGTCAAGCTACATTTCAGAAGGTTTTTATGTAAGGATTTGGGGACATGTTATTTTTTCTGTTAATGTGTTCCTCTTCTATTCACAGTCCCTTGTGCAAAGCTGTAGTGCGCCTGATTTAGGATACTGCACTGTCAGAAACCTGTCAGATATTTTCTTCTGAAAGTATCATACAAATCTATACCAGTGCACAAATAAAACAGGCTTTTTAACATAATTCTGGAGGGGGAAAAAAAAGATTTTAGATGTCAAGTTGTGACAGTGGTATTTTGTCATTAGAATTTTAAGCAATTAATATTTTCACATCAGTGCTTTCACTTTTTTTTTTTTTGTATGCAGCTACCTAGTGGAAAAAACTGCAGCTGGACTTTACGAATGAAAATTATTTTTTAAGGACAGTTCAATCTAAGGGTAGGTTTATATAACAGCATTTTTCTAAAATGATCCAAACTGGGATTTTAGGAATCCTAAATAAACCTGAAATAAAAGAAATATTGCTAAGAATAATACCATAAGGGGGGGGGGGGGGAGTGAAGGAAAAAAAAAGATGTTTAGTTTCATTTGGTTTCGTTTCTTAAAATCAATTTTATTCGGTGCAGTTTTCATAAAATGTGCACAGTTAAAGGTGATGATCTTGGCAAATATCAGAAGAAAAAGACATTGCTCTAGCTTTCCCTCACACCTTTGGGGAAACAGACTGTGATATTTCAGTGCTCTAATCACATGAACTATATTAACCCATCAGAGGTACCCCTGGACGGCGCCTCAGGGTAAAGGACCATGAAAGGGAAACAGAAGAGTCCTAGGGACTCGCACTAAGTCCTTATGCCAAGGCTAGGGAGGCGAGAGGTCACAGGACACACAAATGCAGAACTAAGCTGCTGCTCAGTGATTATCTCTTTTCTCTGCAAATACTGCCTTCAGTGCATTGTGTCAAGGCTATTCCCTTGAGTCTGAATCAGAGCGGCGCTGAATGACAGCTCTAACAAAGTGTAGGAGAGGTGGTAGTTCAGTCACGAAGGTACTGACAGTACATTCTGCGGGTAATTGCAGGATTCCCTGTAGTACAGCTAGCAAATTAGAAAATACAAATAAATGAGGGGCAATTACAAAAATGTTTGCTTTGGAAGCCAGAAATATTTTCTCCATGCCGTAACAGTTGCTGTCACCCGACCTTCTAGATTTAGAAATGGGTCCGAAACCAAAACTTTCAAAAAATTAAGTTGTGCTGTGGGCCAGAGGGACTTGTAAAGCCAAGATACGTTTTAGTCTCTACAGCAGAGGCTCCATGACATCTAATAACATTGTTCATTATTATAATAACAATAAAACTGCCTCCTTAGCATGTCTCTTGCAGACAACATGGTTGTCTGCTTTAAGGAAACTTGACAAAATTTAATCTCTTTGCAAACTACAGCTCCTCACTCAAACGCGAATGGAAGGGATCATCAAAGCATTCACAATTTAAATGGAGGGAGCTGCTTGCAAAAGACAGTACAGCCAAGTGGCCACATTTCTATATGAAGTTGCCAGAACTGAAAATCTGCCACAAAATTCTCAAGCAACTATCATGCAATCAAAACAAGTCTCACAAATATTTACAGTGAATCATTTGAAAATTTACCACAGCAGAAGAGTGAAGTAGAAGGTGATGGAAAGATGTGAGACATATTGCACTAACCATTGAACAGAAAATCTGTAGCCCAATGCTTTCCACACTTGGAGGCCTCAGTAACTATTTTATGTTTAGATTGTGTTTATGCTGCCAGATATGAGCAATTTTCCGAATCGCACCCACCACTCCTGCTAGACCATGCCTGCTGAGCCTGTCTACAACATCAGGAACAGACAAACATCACAAAGTTTTCCTGATCCCTAACAAGTTTGGAATGAAAATAAAATAAAGCTAAAGATTGACTTGGTGCTTTTTCATGGGTTGCGGGCACCATTGGCAGAGATACACTAAGAATTATTAATTGAATAAGGACTCAGCACACTCAAGCTGCTTCCATTAATTGTTTGAGAATCTTTTTTAAAAATCACAAATACTGTTAAGGCTTGTAAGCACTCATTGAATACGGGATGAGTTTAAACCACACCATGCCTCTGTTTTCCTAAAAAGGCATCCTCTGGGAGTGCTTTGATGCTGATCCAAAAGCAGCATTCTGTGTTTGTCTCATGCTGGAGGGTTTTTGGATTCTCTATGCCATAATGTACCATAGCAAACAGAAAAAGGCATATGACAGTTTGCTACATCTGTGCTAGTATAAGTCATTCATTTCAACCTGACATTTCTCTCTTTTCCAAAGTGACACTGCAATAGAAAAATATGCTTGCTCATTTATGGAAAGGAGAGTAATCAGTCCTGGCAACTCGAGCTGAATTTCATTCATACGGAACATAACTCTTAGTTCGGACTTTCATTAAATTTCTATGGATAGTATCCCACTAATTTAAGCCAGAAAGCTATATTTCTAAAATTATTGTATCGCTGAACTATAAAATGGGGTCCTGTGAGGTACTTTGAGAGATATTCTATGGCATCAAGAGTAAAAATAGCAGTACTTTCTTCAGAAAAATTATAGCTGCCAGTTCCAGATTTTCTGTGGTAATTAACCTAGATGCACTCAAGTGATGAGTACTCTCCCTAATGACTCTATTGGTTCAAAAAGGGAACATTTTCCTGTGATCTCCTCTGACAGTATCATCAGGATGTTGTCAGTGCAAACAATACCCTTATCTAGCTTCTTTTCAAGTCACCTGATTAACTGGAGAAAATAGAAACAGAAAGAAAAGAGCATGTCCTTGCACAGAGGCTGTAAATGTCACTGAAAGGCCAAGGGAGCAGTCCCACCTGTCCTTCCTTCGTTAGTTCGGCTTCTCCCGCTGAAGTGGCAGCTTACAGGGGTGCTTTATTTCCCAGTCTCTCTGCCAGAAGGTGGATCTTTACTGTTAGAAACCCAGTTCATGTATCCTGATCACAATGGTGCCTTTGTAAGGGGAACAGTGGGTACAAGGCTTGAAAAACAACTTTCCTTCCCATTTAGAACCCTATAGGCTCATTATTCAATAGCACAGTGGTAACATAATGCATTTTCATTTACTTCACCCTAAATGTATGTAAATTAAAGGGTGGGTTTTTTATTAAAAATAACACTGATGTGTTTTTTGTTATTCAGAAAAGAAATTGTATTAGTGAAAAACAGCACTAATGACATTTCACATTCAAATTTGCCACTTGCTGGAAAAAGGCAGGTCTCACCCTGTGCTCAAAATATAAAAAATAAATTCAAAGTCTCTACTAATTGGTACTGTCATCCATATGGCTAGTCCATATGTGTGTTTCACTTGTTTTAACTTAAGGTTTTCTGTTTAGACGCAGAACTGGGTACTGATAAAAAGCACTTCTCTCTTAACAACTGCAAATAGACCTCAAACAAAATGGCAGAATTGCTACAAGCCAATGCTAGATGATTTCTGAGAGGAAAAGTATCGACTTCACCAGTAAAAATTATGTTTCTATCACACCTTTAGTGCGTAAGGAAAACAGGGCAAGATGTGGTGCTTTGCCATTTGAATTTTTGAAGAACCCAGACCTTGCAATCTAATCTTATTTAGCACAAAAACTTAAATGGCTATATTATAAGATCCTATTAGTGTTCCTGGACCAAGTGTTTGCCTTCATAATCAAGTCACCACCAAATGAGTAAAAATACTCTTCTTTCAAGGTTGTCTCACCTGTGTAAATCTGTAGGTAAATGATGGATTGTCGAGGTAATTATGGAGTATAGAGAGACAGTGTATGAACACTGATTGAAGTATTTACACACATCTAATCTAAACTCCTTCTAAAGCCAGACTGTTTGCTCAGTTTTCTGTTTGAAGCTCTTTCAGTCACATCTCTGGAAATGATGACCTAATACACAAAAGAGCAAGTATATAATGAAGAACAGAAAGAAGGAAGAAGGAAAAATATAAAGATGTTGACTCTGTGTCAGTAGTTTATAATTAAAAAGCTGAAAATTTTGAGTTTTGCACTGTATTATAAAGATGTTCAAGCCTTTGTTTCTTTATATTTCATGATAGAAAGTTACATCATCTAGCTCTCGTGTTTGCCACTTTCCATTCCCATTACAGCTCTTTTGATTCTAGTGGACCAGATCTGTCATGAAGGTCATCCTTGCAGAGGAAAATATAATTGCCAAGAGAGGTAGAAACAACCACATAGAGAACCTTAAATATCAGAAAGAGACCTTGAACCAGGATCAGAATTCAATGAGGCGAAAAAGTGAAGAAACACTAGGATGTGTTCACAATTGACCTACATTGTCAAACAGACACTCTGCTGCTTCCCTGATTAGTTGAAGCTCTTTCCAAGGCGCATTTTCATTCCAAGTATACTGAACCAAAACAATCAAGATCTGAAGTTTGGCTAGTATGGTTCTAACAGGAGTTCAGTCACAGAATGCAAAACTGCAGATTGCTCTGGTGGCAGTGTTTTATTGGTCAGGTTGTTAGGACAAAGAACAGCCTCTAAACATCCAAAAGAACTCACAAAATGGGGAAGCAGGTAAGCAGTGTGAAGAAATATACTCCAAATAGTGGAGAAATGCTAAAGAAAGCAAGTTTCTGTAAAAGTCATCCCTGAATTAATATGTAACTTCAAGTTGTTAGTATCACTTTTGGTTATGCACTGAAGAACTGCAAGATGTTTTTATTAAGCATAATAGAAAAGAGAACTCAGAAGGAGTTCACAGAACAGTAAACACCTACTGCTTTTTTGTTGAACTGTGTTTTCGTAGTGTAGCTTCATGTTGATTTTGAGTATTCTGGGGGAATAAGAAGTTTTCTGAACCATTTTCTGGTAATCAGCAGCTGTAAATAAATATGGGAGCAAAGCAACATGCAGGGCTTCTATGAAACCAAGGAAGAAAAGGCATTTTTGCCCAGGATCTTCTACCTAGACAAGAAAATGGTTTTGTTTGGTTGCCAAAGTGGAAGGTTATGGTTACCTTTATCTGTAAAAAGATAAGAATGGATGCCAGATCTTAGTACCATGTATTGATTTAAGTTTGATTAGTGCTACCATCAGCTGGGTAATGACAATAAATTTCTGCTGATTCTCTGCCACATTACTGGAAAGAGAGACAGGAAATGGCTTAGGAACTGAATTGCTGAAGGCACTGCAATGTTTGAGAATATTGGTTGCTGTATAAGCTACTCTAGATCTACTCTATTTTTATTTTTGAATAAACTTTGAATAAACTGCCAGGGTCACAGGTAGCAATTTCTTTCATGGCTTCATTTTAGAACTGGGAGACAAGGGGAACGGGACATCAACTTTTAGAAGAAAAGGTATTACAGTTGATGCTGATTTCAGTCAGTTCTGCCTTTGATCTAGAAGTCCATCTTGAATAGAACTATGTAACAGTCTTTAAAAGATGTATGACGCTCCAGAAGTAATGCCTCCTGTTTACTTTCATGGAAACTGCAACAGATGCAAAAACAGATGCAAACAGATGCAAGACAACAATAACTCCAGTACACTACACCATTTTTCAATATAGTCACCATCATTAGCTGATTCATGTGGATGAACTGATTGAGACACTCTTCATTTTATGGTATAACAGCTGTGCATAGCCATCCAGAACATGGCTTGTCTTTCACATTGCTGTCACAACTGCGGCTCCACCCACAGCCTCACTGTGCTCATATCCACTGTGTGGTCTCCACAAACGTTCTTCAAGCATGAGTGAATGTCAGTGGATGCCACTTTTCCTCATAGAGAAATTCATTGACACCCTTTGCTTCATTTGCACTTCCATGTCAGATGCCATTTTGTCAGACTGCCCCTCTGATGCCATCTGTCTAGAGGCAACAAAATCTAAGAATATTGGAGGCAAGGTACCACCCACCAACAGTCACTTCTGATGTTGTGGGCCAGTGTAATAAAAAAGGAAGCATTACTTTCAGAGTAGCCCTCATATGAGAAAAGCTGTTTCTGGGACTAAGGCTTTGAATTCCGAGTTAAACATTTTACAGTGTGATACTTGCCAAATGTGTTCACCTTTCCTTCCATCACATTTAATATTAAACTGAAAGATGTACATTTTTTTTATCAGCTTTCTCTGACTCCTGCCCTTCATTCTTTAAGTATATTTCTCCTGGCTCTTTCCCTCACAGGTAATTCCCAGAGCTAGAGAAAGAAGTCTGTTCAGAGGAGTTTATCATAATTAATGTGCAGCACAGCAGCTCAAATTTCTTACTCTTCAGAATGTTGTGTTGGGAAATCTGGAGCTGTATATTAAAACTTAAATCCATCTTTTCAGATGTTAATATCAGAAACGATCCATGAATTTCTGAAGGTACACTGGCATTGCAATTTCTCCTTAGGTTTTCAATAAGGAAATTCTTAGGCTGGTGACATCCTGGCTAGGATGTAGCATAGGTCTTAATAACTTTTTCAAAAACATACATAAAACCAATGAATCTCTATGATCTACGTTAAAAAATTAAAAATAAATAAATAAAAAAATCCCAAGATTAGAATTCTTAAAAAAAAAAAACACGTATTCCCATTAAATATTTTATTTAAGCACAAGTTGAAGCCTCTGCAGCATCTAATTTGGATATAAAAATGCCAAGCTGATTTATGAACCACTATAGTCAGTGAAAGTTCACGTGTGATCATTCATAACAAGTGATCAGTCGCAGACACGCATCTCTTTGAAAATGAGTTGTAATTTCATGGCAAACAGATTTTGAGAGACAGTATCCTTTTCTATAGCTTTCTTACGTTTTTCAGTTATATTGTAAGTCAGGGTTAAACACTAATGAAAATAAGGTTGAGAAGCACAGCTACTGGTTAAACATCAAAGCCATTCGTGCCATGTCACTAAGGTCCAATATAAAGTAATGATAATTATTAATATCTTTTCATATACTCTAAAAATTATTTCCTAAGAAATGAATTTTCTACATGTAAACTCACTTCTAAGAGACAAAGTAAGGGTCTAAAAAGCCTTTGTAAGTTAATGGTGGAATTTAATTAAATCCACAGTGCTGCCTAAAGTGGATTCACAGTCTCCAAGTATGCTCAAAAAGAAAAAACGTAAAACTAATTTTCTGTGTCTTACTGGTATTCTAATATGAATTAAAGCTATTAGAGTAACAAACTCAGTTCTAATTAGAAACACTGGAACTCTTAAAAAGAATGAAGTCAGGAGTTCAATAAACGTAATTTTTTTTTTCAATGGTACATATGAAGTACTACTCTTAATTTCAGTTACCCTACATTACAAGGAAGAAAAAGCTAAATACTAGACAGCAGTTCTGAGAGCTTTAAGTGAGAAAAAGGAGAGTTGACTGCCCTTGGTAGTTGCCCTTGCTATGCTTGATAAACTCCACAAAACAGGATAAAGATAACTTGTCCTTCATACAGTCCTGCTGTACTGTATGAATCTCACCAGTTTGCTGAAGCCTGGCAGGGTAACACCTGCATAAAAAAAGATGAACAACATCGCATGCTGCTTATTCAGAATTGATAATATTTCTGTGCAAAACCAAAGCACATAAAAATATTATATTTGTATGAATGAAACACTTGCTGTCAGACCCACCTCAAGAGGTTATTGGGAACTCTGTGAATAACAAATTCACACGTACTCACTAGGCTGATGGTTCATCTTCAAATGCAGATCCTCATTAGGATCCAGCTGTTGATCTGTTCCTATAAACACTTGCAGGTTGCCCTACAAAGTTTTTAAACAGTAAATGAATGCAGAGATGGAATTCCTTCATGCCATACATGTACACCATAGAGTTTTCCTCCTCCTCTGTACCTAAATTTGAAATCAAAAGAGGTAGATTTTAAGCGTGTTTTTTCTTTTATCATAAAGTCATTATGGTTGGAAAAGACCACTAATATCACCTAGTCCAACTGACATTCCATCACCATCATGTTCACTAAAACATGTCACTATGTGCCACATCTACCTTTTCATTGAACTCTTCCAGAGATGGTGACTCTATCACCTCCCTGGGAAATCCATTCCAGTACCTCAGCTCTCTTTCTGAGAAGAAATTTTTTCCTAAAAAAATCTATATTGACTACAGAAAATAAAGAAGTATACAGCCTTACATTTGGCAAGAATTAAAGGTAAACAAACAATACCTAATCGGCTCATAAAGCCACCTGTAACAGGTTAAGACCTGAGACAGATGTGCTAGCACCCTTTCCCACATATCTTGGTTCCATCAGAAAGGAAACATGGGTATATGTCCCAGATGGAGCACAACAGCAGCCTCTTTTTCATAACTTCAGATCTACCTCTGATTTATGGTAATTCTGAGCTCAAAGATCATAAATATCCACGGGCTGGTTGGTAAATTGAGCTGAAAAGCAATGGAGAACAGGATGAGTTTGTAGGCTCATGACAGCCTAAAACATTGCACCCCCTAATCTTCAGAAAAAAATCTGTAGTGCATCTGTGTAGTGTTGCTGTCTACATAAGTAAATGGGAGAACTGGGTGGGGAGGGAATAAGGACAAGAACACACCATTAAACAAAGACAACTAGGAATTAAAGAGCTCTACATAAAACAAGGTTTATTCGCACCTGCTTTTGTCCCTTTTTAACTCCAGTGAAATACACCAGCTTCTATTCACACTGTACTTAAACAACCATTTACCACCATGAGAATTTTATATGCTGTTCTTTACTGCATGGGGACTAAACTCTTACTGATGTCATTTCACAACATTCCATTGAATTGCACCACGAATTAATTTGGCCCTGCACCTCTGCAGCTGTGTGGAAGATTGGCTTTTCACCAAGTTCACACAAAGATGGAAATATTAATTTTCCACCAGTAATTTGCAGCTCCCATATTTTTCAAAAGCAAAAACAGCATATTTTTTACTTACTTTTCCCATGGATATTGTTTTGCAAAGCACAAACAGAAAACACAAGTACAAAATATAGTTATCTCCAACAATAAAAATTGCCAAAATTAACTTAAACTTGCAAATACATTAAATTTAAATATTTCAAAGTGCATTTCTGTAAGTTGCACAATTTCCACAAAATTTATCTTCTGCGAAATCTTAAAAAAAAAACTTGTTCCTCTGCTTCTGTAGTAGTCCTTACTTATGGTGATGAACATCTGCAACAGCCTTTTATCTTTCTTGCTCAGGCCCTTTAGTTTTGAAAGCCTGCTTCTGAGACCAGCGGAGAAGCACAGAAATAAAGTTGGACAGGACTGTGTGCTGACATGGAATATGTACAGTTCTCGAGAGTCAGCTTTTAGTCACTGTTATCTAACAGTATTCTGTATATGGATCCTCAGTGAACAAGTGCAGGACAGAAACGGCAGGTTGGGAACTGATAGTCAAGAATGTGTTAAATTAGGTAAAAAAATTAAGGAATATTTAGAAAAACATTAAGAAGGGCCAGTGCTGTTTTGCAAATAACGTAACACACAAGCCATGCGCAAGTATTCCATTACAATTTCAAAGCCATTTACAGACTTGTTTAACTGTATTATCAAGATATTTACACTTTCAGAAATATACTAAGAAAGGTTACTAGGAAAGCACAGTCTCCTCCTCAGCCTTTAGCACCACATTGACTAAACTTCTTGAGGCACGAGCTGCTCAAACCTTCTGAATAAGACAAAGACTGGAGCATTCACCCAGGCACAGGACATGACTCAGTGGCAGAGCTGCACTCACTGAGTGAAGGAAATATTTCAACATGTGCGTTCAGAGGACAGAAGAGATAAAGGTTGCCTTCTGTTGGCTTAATATATTGTTTGGGCACCAAAGTAGTCTTATATTACCCAAATCCCATTTTGCTTTTTAGATGTCTTTTTTTGCTAATTCTAAAATACATTCATACATATAATCATTCACTACATGCCCGTTAACCTTCTGAAGTCTCCTTTAAATTCCATTTCCGATTCTTTTGAATTTGAGTTACTTCATGTCACAAAACTGGAATTATTGTTGAAATTGTGGATTTCAGAGGTAAAACTATCATACGCTTTATTAAAATTTGGGTTGCACTCTTCAGCAGTATGGCTACAGGGCCACTAGCCGAGGGCTTGTGTCTGGACATCTCCTCTACCTAATTGTCTAATTCTCAGGAAACAAACATACAAGCTTAATTGAGTAAATGCTGGTGGCTGCCCTGAGAAGTGCTACTGAAGTTTCCCAGTTCTCATTACAATAAATGTAAAAAGAACATCCCAAATATCTTATAGAGTCCAGGCATTAGTTTGCATCTTCTTTCAACATAAGCTGAGTGATACCTTACAGACATTATACCCCATTACTTAGAGCAGAACTTGTTGGTTCCTTCACGTGTTTTTCAACACTTCACTGTAACAAAGCTGCTGTTTTCAACCAAGCCTGTTCTATTGTATTCTACTGTTTTGTTTTTTTTTGTTGTTGTTGTTTCTGTTGTTTGGTTTGCTGCTTTTCGGTTTGTTTTGTTTTTCTTTTCAGATAGGCTACAAAAAATAGGCACTTTGAAATGTTTCCTAACTAATACAGCACAGTGCACCAAGTGAGGATTGGCACAATCTCAGCAAAAACGGGTGCTTTACACCTCCTGTGCATGCTTGAAGTGCTCAGACTTTGCAGGAAATGTGGGACTCAGCTTTCTGAGGTGCTCGAGTAATAGTTTGAAAAGCTTGTGGAAATGTTGAGACCACTGTGTTTTACTGACTTCAATGCACATGAGGAGTCCTCTAAAATGAGAAGGTCATTTTTGTTATTAAATTCACGTTTGAATTTAATTGATACCCTCACTTCTTCAATAGATAGCACAGCTTTCAAATTTTGCTTTTTTTTTTTTTTTTTTTTTTTTTTTTAAAGATAACAGTTGGCACAGCTACCTTAGGAACAAACTATGGATGCAACATGTCAGCATCATTTCAATCTATTTGGCTTTATTTTGAGACAGAAAAGCACAAAATCCTTGTCTCATGCCATCCAGAGGTCACCAGTGTTGTTGCCTCATACCTACGAGAGTAATCTGGCACCAATGAAGACAAGTGCAATAAGAAGGGAGCATAATCCCATTTCTGCTAACTGAACTTTCTAGCTGTTGATATCCCTACTGAATCCCAACTCACAACACTGGAACCAAGGCCGGAAAAATAGAGATTACAAAAGTGGCAATATAAGGTTAGACATTACTATTAGCTATTGAGCTTCACTGAAGACAATAAAAATAACATCTATATAGAAAAACTGCCATTCAACTGTCCCCAACAACCTCAAGTGATTTCTGCAGCAAATAAATTACTCACAGACAGAGCAATTTGACAACTTTTCCAAATAATTTCCCACTGCCTTGTATATTTCTCTGTCAAGATGCACAGACATCACATCCAATAGGCAGTCCTACCCAAAAAGTAAGGACCTGTGTGGTCTTATAGCAACAATAAAATGTTCACAAATGCATTTATTACTAAAAACATTGATAAAATACAAGCTTTGGAGCACCAGTGGGACAGCAGTGATTAAATTATCTGATTCAGAGAAGATACCTGTATTGTGTACTAAACACTAGCATTAGAGCCTGACTTTCAGTAATAATAACCAGAGGCTGATTATAAACACTTTGCCTTCAGTATTTATTTGTCTGCACCTGGATATTGCTGCTTGACAATAATTGGGTTCTAATCACTCAAGCAAGCTTTAAATTTACCAAGTGTAAAACACAATGTGTTTTGTTTACTCAAGAACTAACTGGTCTCATTCCGAGAAAAGATGCCTAGTTGCCTTGCTTGACTATTGGAAAAAAATAATAAATCAATTCTGCAACAAAAATAAAGCTGGCGACTTTTTCCTGCACTTTTGGGAAACCTGCTGTAGGCTAGCAGCACACCTTCCTCTTGGTGAGGAAAAATACATTTCTGTTGAATAGTCAAATGTGAAGAAATGTTAGTCATCTGACATTTTTACGAGGTCCAAGCCAGCTAATGAATGGATGCCATCTTTTCAGGGGGTGCTTTTTTTCCTGGATTTTTTTTTTTTTTTTTTTTTTTTTTTTAGGCCAGTTCTGTTTTTTAAGGCCAGAGGAGAAAAGAGATGAGATCAAACATTTACAAGAAGCTCATTAGCACCTCTAGTGTTTGCCAAAATCTTTGCTAGGTCAAATGCAACTCCCACATAAATTCTGTATAAATGGCATATTTATAAGTATTCAACCTTTTAACAGGAGAAAAGATCCTGTTGTAGAGATGAACTCAACTGTTAGATTTACAGTTATTCCCTTAAATTTATATATATGTATACACACATATATTTAACCAGCCAGGCATTATTTGGCTTGCTTAAAACCTGTCCTATAGACTTCTGCTATGATGGATGCTGGGGAAATGCATAATTAAAAATGAAAAAGGCTTTTACAGGCTGTTTACTTCGGTGACTACTGTGAAACAAATGTTTCTTTCTCCTTGCATCGCCCACCCACAGAAAGGGAACAGAACAAAGATGGCTCTGTCAGGCCTCTCTCCACTAGAGAACGCCTTAAGAGGCCAGAATGTATTAGGGCCCTGCTGAGCCCATTCAGCTTCACATAACACTCATACACACCGTACAACTAATTACATGTCAGATTAGTGATTTCATTATTACCACACTACCACTAATTAAAACTGCTTTGATATTGCTCAAGTAGTTTTGTGTGTTTACACAGTTTTAAAATCTGTTTTTTTTTTTTTTTTTTTCATATTAATTAATTTATTTTTTACAAAAAACAAATTGGCATTATTTAAAGTATGAAAATAACATTGTGGAAAGAAAATCCATGCTGGCCCTTTTCTCCTGTAAACCAACTTTTTATAACTGAATTCCAAATGCAAAGTCACCACTGTACCTTTAACTGCAAATTGATGGATTCATGTCAGGTTCCCATTCCCAACACTGCCCAAGGCCTGAGTTAGGCAAGTAAGTAAATAAAAAAAAAAGTTACATCATTTTAATCTACATTCATTTTAATTGCCTGAATCTTCACTCCAACACAGTAGCACTGTAGTTTTATGGTATTTGATTAATGAGGGCAAGAAAATTGAAGTTTTGCAATAAAAAAAAAAAAAAAAAAAAAAAAAAAAAAAAAAAAAAATCAACAGACTTTTATAGTTTTTTCCCTTATGATTTTAATTTAATGGCTCATGTTTTCATTACTGCAGAGGCTGTACACTTTAGCTTGCAATTATGTCCCATCTGTGAAGCACTGTGTTATTACAGTTTATTCTAGTAGCTTTTCAATCACTTTTGAGTTGTGCTTTACAAGTATTCTTGCAGCAGGTGGGCTTACTGGCATGGGACCAGAAATACACAAAGCGCAAAGCTGGAGTTTAATGGCAGCCATATGCATGTGGCACAGAGCGCCAGCCTTCCCCCATATGCTGCTAAGCAGCCCCTTCAGCCTGCCAGTCACTCTTCTTACTGACTACAGTCTCTAAGTAGTTTTCTGCCAGGGAAAAATATACCAAGGCAGCAAATTTCTCCAGTGCACCATCCTTATTACTGAGACAACCCTGTCATTAGCAAAAGCACAATGAACCTGATCTGGAGATGCATACCAATTAGGTTGCACGGAGCACTTTTCCTTCTTATCTCTATGGAAACTCGGCCTCCCTGGCTGCAGTGGACAATCAGTAATGTTTCATCCACCCATATGTCACCTAGTTAACACTGTACACTTTTATGTGAACCAAAAATCTGCCGTAACCCTCTTGGTAATGTAAAGGAAAGAAATTAAGAAAGGAAACGAGCAAACTGGCCCCAAGCAAGTGCTCTTTGCAGAGGGGAACCTGCACAGTCAGCACTCGTGGCCCCAGATAAACAGCAGGATTGCAACTCCTGCTGCACCAAACACAAAATCCACATTGAAAATTTCCAGTTTCGAATCTGAGAAAGCTTGTATAAATAACTTGAGGCAAACTTCCCTGTTCTAACAGATACAGCACTTAAAATCTCATAAAATTATTGTGCCATCTACTTTGTCCACAAATGTGGCTTATATATCCATATATCACTAAGTGTATTTTTCCCCTATACACCCAGAGCATTTGAAAAAAAAAAAAAACAGGTAGATTTTTACCCTGAGTTCAATGAATATTTCTGCTCACTAAATAGAAAGGTCTCTGGGAGTAGAACAAATATGCCCGATTCCTTTCTTCTTCAATTATTTCCATGTCTTTTCAGTATTTAAGGCATTTTCACATTTCTTTGTTTAAAAACTGCTACAGAAGAGATTGGGACAAGATTGCCATGGTATTGATTTCAGCCTCTACAGGTTTTGTCTGCAGTTTAATGCGAGGGAATGGTACCAATAGACATGACATACACTCATCAAGAAGTGTGGGAACACTTTGATAGTACAAATACCACATGCATTAATAAAATACAAGCAAAAAAAGGTGTGTTCTAGTTCTTCACAAATTGTGTTTATCAGCTCCACTGTACAATGCCATTCTCTTTATTCTACGGTATTATTTCTTCACTTTGTACAATAGATAGCAAATAACGTGTGAAATAGCTCTACTTCATCCCCTTTGGGCATTAGCACCTTTTCTAAGAACATCTTTATAATGATACTCAATTGTAATTAGCAAAGAAATGCCTCACAGATGCACTGATCATTGACAGAAAAATAGGACAGTCAAAAGGAAAAATGAAAATCTCTTTTAGAAAACATACAGGTCTGAATGAGTAGACTGCAAAGATTCTAGGTTAAATGCAATGAATGTGTTTGTTTGATATGGGCAATGGCACATCAGGAGGAATGAACTCACATTCCAGATAAACAAATACTTTAAGAAACAGAATGTAATTAAAATAGCATCTATCAAATAGTAAGTGCTGAAAAACGAAGCCAAGCTGAGAATTCATGGTGACTCAGGAAGATGTGTGAAAAGGAAAAGAAAGAAAGAGGAATTAAAGAATATCTTCTGTCTGACTTCTATCATAGAAGCTGTTGATATTCCCATAATGCTATCAGTTGTAGAACATTTATTTTATTATTATAAAAGCAATTCTGGATATGCATAAAAGTCTCATTCTTCTAGTAGGAGCGTTTAAAACTGAATAATGCTGCTCTTAAAGAATTGTACCTCTCTTTGGATCTCGTTTTCAGGTTTAATGTATCATAGGAAAAACAACTACTGAAGTAATTATTACTAGTTGTGACCCTTGAGAACAAAGGAGAAAGAACTAGCAGAGTGTTGTGAGGGAGCTGTTCATTCAGATGTTAAATACACTTCTAGGAAAACAGAGAGAACTAGAAACCAGATTAACATGAGACAGCAGAATTTTGGTCAGTCTGGACAATGTCATTACCATCCTGCCATTCAGCTATTTACGAGCAGAGATTGCTACACACAGAGATTCAGACAACTTCTTTGGAGATTTTATCCCATGGATAGAACAGTTGTTCAGTAACAGCTTTCATACTCGATATGAGCTTTGTATTCATTCAAGTAAAAAAGATAAAAAAATAACTTCATTTCACATTTCTGTTTTTATGTGAAATTCATTGCATTTCTCAGCTTGCTAAATGAGCTCTAGTACACTTGCACTGTCTGTGCCCTATAGCTCTACAAGGGTAACATTACAATAAGGGTCCAATTCAGTGAACAGGGTAAGAAAAGCTCTTTTAAAATGATCTTTGTTTGAGTGGGGAGGGATGCAGTTGCTATTTATACATATTTTAGTTTCAGTAACCATGACTGAAAATACACAGTAAGAGACTTCTAGCAAACAGGATCAGAATGTAGAAGAAAATATTTAATACCCATGGGACTTACATTATTTCAGAGAGTAAAGTATCTTAATTTAAGCCTTTTTCTTACTGTAATTAGAAAAAAAAAAAAACCCAACCTTTGGTTTTCTTTCAATCATAGCCGAATACAAACTACAGAGGATGAACACTACTCATACAGAAAAATACGAATCGCTGCTGTGGGATTCAGAGTCCCTGAAATTTCAAATTCATTCTTGTAACTTAGCAGGTCTGTCATTATTTATGTGGTGCCTGCCATTGTTGTGTAATGAAATACAATAGTGCTCAGACAAAGTTGGCTTTAAGGCTATGAAAAGCGCTTCCTAGTAAGCCTTTTCAAATATGTCCTTCGTTCCTGCCAGGAATGACATTTAAATCTTTTACTCAGTTTATTTTACATTTTTCCTTTGGTTATGTCAAATTTACAGGTCATGTCAGAGAATTTCATGAAATACTTTTGAATAGGAGAGTAAAAAGTGCTGCTTTACCTTAATGCTTGTGATGCTTCTATAGAAAACTCTTTGAATTCAGAAAGGTCAATTTGAGATCAGGGGTTATTTCCGTAAAGAAAGAAAGAAAGGTAATCATCTGTCTTCACAAGACTAAGGTAAAATGGATTTCAGTCAGCATAACTGTACTATATTTTCACTTGTGAGGATAAGTTCAACTTAGCCCTCTGTAATTTTTTCCTTGATATCAAATCATTGACACTTGGCCAAATTCAATACATTTTACTTTCTTGCACTGCTCTATAACACAGCGGCGTAGTCTCAGGACAAAGCCAAGGAGACAGATTTCTGTGATATGAGCTGTGCTGGGGACTTGAGGAGAGGTGAAAAAATGTTTGAGCTGCGTTTCTAAAGCATGAGTTCAGAGCAATTGGGAGCATCAGGGAGCATGCTCTGGGTTACACCAACAACAAAATTCTTGTGGGTGACAACTAAAGTTGGAAGAGATCAAGCTGCCTTCTCATAAATCCAACCTAACTACAGATACC
Organism: Centrocercus urophasianus; assembly: GCF_019232065.1. Classification (NCBI taxonomy): domain Eukaryota; kingdom Metazoa; phylum Chordata; class Aves; order Galliformes; family Phasianidae; genus Centrocercus; species Centrocercus urophasianus. The sequence goes on along the minus strand of NW_024884364.1, from coordinate 63,118,880 downwards.
TAATCAAAGAGCTGAGCTAGGAACTTTCCAAACTCATCTCCCTCTATAATCAGAGAAGAAAACCTTCAGTCACACAGCAACTTGAGCACTCTGCTGAAGGGGAACCCTTCTCTCCATGGCCTCTCATGAAGCCAGTGACAAATACGTGTCCAGCATGAACTCCTCAGTCTAACTTCAGGCCAGAAAAACCTAGACCTGAGCAACCAACCTTTTCCATAACTACATGTTGTGGTGTGGCACGTCGCTCTGCTCCAAGGCAGAAGCCTCACAGTGTTAAGTCTGTAGTGAAAATATGTCTGGGCTGGCAGGTGTTTATTTAGAGGGAATTTACCCTTGATGGGAGTGATCTGAATGGCAGTTCTACAAAATGAAGTTGTCTACTTCAACCAGCTTTTAGTGAAATGGCACGTCAGTTTCCAGCCATTTGAAACCAGTTTCTTTTTCAAGAAGGCCAAATATGTCTCGTTGTTGACAAAAATCAAGGAGGTTTTTTGCCGTTTTCTTCTTTCCTGGACCAGAATGAATGGCTTCCAACGACACTAAACGCTGACTAATGTTGAATTCAACTTGTATATAAAATAAGGCAATTTGGAAAGTTACCGCATATTTGTCTGTCTTCTCTACTCCACATGAAGGCAAAACCTATCCATCAGCTAAACCTCTAATACACACCTGTAACTAAAGGAAGGATGTCATTTGAGTATACTGATGACAATTAATGCCAAAAACACAGAAAATGTGAAAGGTAAAAAAAATTCCCCGAAAAGCACTGAAATGCACATTATAATTACTGTCCATTCCTGCCATGATTCCTGAAAACTACCAGAAATGCACGTGTTACATTTCTATCCATAAAGTATGCCTCTTATGATTTCCATTCCCCAAAATAAAATGAAAGGTTTTTTTGCTGTAGTTTTGCAGAATATAATTTACAGATGTCTCGTTCGTTGTTCTAACAAAAAGAAACAATAAAACCTACTGTGCTTGAAAATCTAAGATCCAGAAAGGAGGAATATTATTCAAGAATACTCAAAATATAACTTTGTCTCCTTCTCATATACCAAACTACTGAAGCACAAACAGATGCAGCTTTGCACATCAAGGAGAAAGGTTTTCCCAGTAAAGACATCAGTTATAGGGGTTATTTAGAAATAGTGGAATGGAACACTGTATAATGCAGTAAATATGGCATTTGATTGGAGAAGATGTGCATTTAGAATGAACATTCTAAACAACATCTCCAGCACAGAGAGGGAAAATTAATATAAAAATGAAGAATCGCAAGCGTTACCAACAATATTATAAAATTTATGGTATTATGAATGAAACCAGGATTCAGGTGCAATATTCTCTTCGCTATATTTGTCCAACTGGATGGGAAGTAGGCAATATATAGTCACAAATCTTGAAGATCTCATGCTTATGCTTAAATCAAATGTTTCATTCAATGATAAACTCATCGGTGAGGTAAATTACAATGTTGACATGTCAAGAGCTAACAACTCATACTTAAGTAAGAGTAGTCCCTTATATTTTCTTGTTTTTATGTTCTTCAGTTCTTTTCCTGTTTTATTTTTTTTGTTTTTGCCAAATCATTTCTGTATTTCTAATAACTACACTTGACACCACATTCATTTTCAGTATCTGACTCAGGGCCAGTCAGTTAAGCCTTTCTTTTTATTTCCATGTAACTCAATACAATCTTTAAGTAGACTTCATTGCAAGGTAGCAAATTTACAAACCTCTTCGTAGGTTGAAAAAACCTTCTGCATTATTCAGCTGTATTTCATGTAAAATAGATTCTTTGTTAATTAGCATTTGGTGGTTGTGAGCAGTTGAAGGATTTTACCACCAGCACTATTCTGGAAGTTTATCCAGTTGAGCTACATAGGTGAATACCTAAACCATATGGTGGCATTTCTGTTTCCTTCTTGAATGATCCAAGAAGCCCACATGCATATACATGTCTGCACTTACAAATACACAATTCTCCCTATTCTGTATGTTCATCTGTATTTATATATGCATTTACATTTAAAGACTTATATATACTTATACATATTTAGATACATACACATATACACGTATATGCATTTGTACCTGCACATACATGCACACACATTCAGATCTTGCCTGCTAAAATCAATTATTTTGATAAATGAAATTATTTCTCCATCAATTTGAATTCTCCACCAATTTGTCCCTCTATTTTGCATTAGCACGCTCACAGAAAGGAGATGCATTTTCTGGGAGTTCATGGAATGAAAAGGAAATCAAGATGCGATCAAAAATTACCAAGAACTCTATGGGTCTTTTTCCCAGGTTACTGCCTCTCTCGCAGTCTTACATTGTAAGAATTCCTCCTGCAGCCTGAATTAACCAGGGTACCATGCCATGCTTCCTCAGGCAGAAAGGCACACATGCTTCTGTTACATAGTATGTGTATTACATGAGAAAATAACTTACCTTATCGTTCTGTGTCTTTGAGAATGTCATGCATGATTTTCTTCCTGGCTCATATCCCATCTTAAACCCAAAGCATTTTCATCTTTAAAGACACCATTGTTAGCCAGGGGCACCCCAGGAGAATCAATAACCCCCTGTGGTAAATGCACACTTCTCTGGCCTGACATATCCAGTCCATCAAACATTCCTCTGCCTAAAAGGAAAGCAGAGCTCCTCTTCCCTGTCATTAAGTCAATCCCTCAAATCAATGTACATATATTAATTACGCGCAGAATAAATGAAATAAAAGCAAATGCTTTAAAAGCAAACCTGTATCCAGGCATAAGGGATGGCTAAAACATAAAGTAACCAATCTAGGCCTGAGAGCCAGTGGGGCAGTAAATATGCAGCATGCTGTATTCAGAGGCAAAGGAGACACACTACTTCTCTCATCACTTCCTTTTCTGCCTATCTGCTACATAGTCAAAGGGAAGCAATGAGAAGATGACAAGCAACGACTGGCAGCAATTAGCTAAGCTGATGGGGGGAGATACACCTATGATGGAGAATGGACAGCAGAACCCAATGTGCTGCTGCTAAAGGAGTGGTCAGGTTTCTGGCATGGCTCTGGCATGGCTGTGTTTTCTACCTGTCCTCTGCCAGCTATGCCTGGGGCCCATCCCCTTGTAGTATTCCACCCCTGCACCAAATCCATTTGCCAGTTAACATGTGGCTACCCTGATTTGGACCTAATGCCACAGACATATGTGATTTGGGTCTGTTGACCTAAATGCCAGCAAACTGTCCCAGCATATTTCATTTGCTGGTTTAGATGTGGCCATACAAAGATAAATGTGGTAAGGCCTTTTGGCGGGCTTTTTTTTTTTTTGTCATTACCCTACCCAGTGTCTATCAAAGTATACAATATTATGCCAGAGATTTTCTAGGGTTAGTTTTTAGTGAGCTTGTCAGCTGCACAGCTGAATGGACTGAGCATGGGGAGAGGTTCCAACAGCCATACCCACAAGGACATGGCAAATGAGTTTGAGAAGGGAATAATCAGAAATGGCAGTGATGAGAAATGACAGAAGTGGCATGTTTGAGGTCCCACTGGGTGACGGGCTATCGCCCTGTTATCTCCGCAATCCTTACATCAGAGGGAGCAGGAGAGGAGGAACCTTAAAAAAAAAAAATGATGTAAAAGAAAGAAACACTCATCCCTTTTCTCTACACATTACATTAGCTCCTTAGGACTATCTAAAACAAATGTGTAAGATGTATCCCAGTTCTGTGCTTCAGGTACATACCTTCCCTCAATCTGAAATACAGGAAACCCACTATTAGCCATTATGAGTTACATGAAGGCAATTCCCCACCCTATCCTTCGAGAGCAGAACTCTAGAAGAGGAGAATATCTGAAAAGCAAAATCTGACAGAGAGCAACAAGGGAAACAGTATTTATAGAAGACTGTGTAACACGCGCTTGAATGAGAGACTTATAATCTCACATATAAACTGCGCTGCTGTCAGATTTCATTATTTCATTCTGAGTCTTGCAATTTTTAGTGTTTCTTAAAGCTGCCATCTGAGCCAATGACAGGACTATGTCCGCTTGCTTTTTTTTCTTTAAAGATGTAAGAATGAAGTCTTGGCTGCAAAGAAAAGCTGTATTATCTCACACTTCCCTCTGTGGTGAAAAATATGCAAAATCACTAAATTTGGGAGTTGCATATTGCATTTCATATCTTGATTTGTAGCATGATTTATCAACTCAGAGTTTCTACATTTTTGCCGGTTAGAAGTCTGAACACACCAGAATTAACCACATGTAAACTCAAGATCCTAAAAAGGTTCTGTAGAACACTGGGTTTATTATTAAACATTAGGGCAAAGAGTATCTTTCAAAACCCTTTGCATGCTCTCAAAAGTACATTACCTCCTTCCATTTGCGTTGCTGTATGTTTCCCTCAGTTCCCAGAAATCTACCCAAAAATACACTTTAAAGTTGCATCTATATAAAAAGCATGGACAGCAAGGTACAGGTTCATCTGAGCAAAGACATACAACTAATGACTCTTCAAAATGAAGCTATTAGTAGAAATGCATTCCTGAAAAATGTCAGCCCCTTGCACACTGCAATTCTCAATGCGACCTGACTGAAAGCCCACTGAAGCCAAAGCAAAGGCATTCATTGACCTGGATGTCCTTTGTACCATGCCTCTGCAGTCACCAGGCCACTTCTTCATTCAAAGAGGGGAAGTAAAAATGTTTTTAGTGAATCCCTTTAAATCAGATGGAGAATTTGTTGCGAGTCGGCTGTTTCAGATTTGTGCAGCTCAATTCACAGCATTTTCCCTTTATGAGTTTTCTCCTTACAGGGGATGTGCATATTGCATCTGGAACATAAAGAAGTAACAGCTCTCTGCACCATCACTGTTTTCTTGCATTCATCTCATTGTACACATGCTTTGTCTCCACGGGACCAGCTTACTTAAGCAGGAGACCCAGATGGAAAAAAGCCATTCTAAAGGATGAGGGGATTTTAAGAATATCTGAGTAAATAATTTCTCCTTGCCGTCAGTTCATAAAATACATGTATGACAATAATGCCTAATACTTGCTTCTCCATAGCAAATAAAGTATAGCATTATATTACATGTGCATCTCAAGTAAATCATCTAGTTTAAATGCCCATTTGCAGACAAAATTGAAAAATGGTGGGCTGGAGTCCATTGTCACCTGTTTTGCTTTTTTTTTTTTTTTTTTTTTATTATAGGAGGTTGAATCAGATTGATATAAACACAGCTGGAATTTGCATGTAAGGCTTAGTTTCTTTTCATCTCCACCTTTCATCAGTACTTTCCATATTTCTTATCGGTTTCAGGATTTCAGAGCATTTTGTAAGCTAACCCCAGTTCTTTAATAGCATATGCAGGAAGGTAGCAACCAAACATCAGACTACAGCATCAGTTGATAACCAAGAGGGAAAGGAGAAAATTGGTCCCAAGTAACCAAGGAGAAGTGAAACCCACCTACTCTTACATTCAGCTTCAGTTTTTATTGATCAGCTGAAACAAGCACACTGAGCAAATAAATAAATGATTTTTTTCTTCCTTAGAAAGATTAAATGTTCTTGTTTGACCAGTTTTCTAACAAACTACTGTTACATTTTCTGAGGTAACAAGGAAACACAACATGAAGCCTGTGGAAATCCCACTGCTGCAACAACAAATGATTTCAAGTTTTGCCCTGAGATGTTCTTAAATGCTCACTTGATGACTTCACTTTTATCACAGTATTCTATTCCAGTAATTTTTAAAGAAAAAAAAGAAAACGTTAAAAAAAAGGATAGCCTTTCTTCTCCCTTCTCTGTCCATTAAATGACTGACTTCAATTTAATGCACTGAAGGTCTTTGAAATTCAAAGATATGTTTCTCTTCCTATCCCTAATGGAATAATAGCACACACTAATGCATATGCATTTGTTCTTTAAGTCACAATTCCATAAGAATTGCAAGTTGCAAACATTATCATTTTATGATTATTGTGCAATTAGACAAAAGACATATATAGAGATAGGCACAATGAGAGGACAGAAGACAAAGACACTCAGTAATACAAGCATTTTTCTTCTATACTGCACAAAGTTCCATTTGTAGTTTGTCTATTTCATAAATTCAAATATCTCCAAAAAAGAAGAAAAATACCTAAAATCTGGCAATGCTTATGTAGCTTATTTACCCCCTCATTAAGCCTTTCACCTAATACCCAGCAAAAAAGAAAGCACGACATGCTAGTACGGTCACACAAAATGTACAACAAATTATTTTTAAAAAGAAGCACTTTAGCACTAGAAAACACCAGCGATCTGCTCTGGAGCTGTCAGCAAAGGACACTTTAGACATTAAAGTGCATTACTGGATAGTAATAGTAAGCGACTGCCTAGAATTTCACTGGTCATCATTGCCATTTAATCATTTTCTTTCCCGTTCACAAAATGGATAAATGAACGTTTTCATGCTCTCAGAACAAACTGTATAATTCAAAATTGATAAAGTAGTTTTAAATAGTTTTCAAAAAAATATCGTTTTGATCCACTGCAACACTTCAGCTATATATAACCACAGCATAACTTCGTGTATTTTCTTCAATTTAGCTCACTCCAAATCAAAAATGGAATTCTATTCCTCACAGTTACAGGCTCACTGTGTTGTAGTAGGAGCAGAGGTTTAACTCACAATTGTACCATGCTGGAACTCATGTCTGCCTCCATCTTTAACTTACATATTTATGACCAGCATGGACTTCAACTAATACTCAGGCATGCCACTTTTGTTATTGCTGTAGCACAATTACTTGGTGCTTAAAAATACATGTAATAGAACATATTTATTTTGCACTGAACATGGCCCTTGATGTGCAGTTTTGGAATGGATTATCATGTACACAGCTGACTTATCCAACTGGGAGTCTATGCACCTATTTCTCTTTCATATATTCCTGTGCTTAACTATGCCTTGATACAAAAGCAATAAATGTAAATACGCTGCATCAACGTGTGCCTGTGCAAAAACATACTTAAAAATGTCTACAAGGTCCTCAGTCAGAGAGGAGGAAAAGTGTGGAGATGGAGACAGAATCATAGAATCATTGAATCCTTTTGTTGGAAGGGACCTTTAAAGGCCATCTAGCCCTACTCCCCTGCAATGAACAGCTAGGTCAGCCTGCCCAGGCCTTGATCCAGCCTGGCCTTGAAAGTCTCCAGGGACAGGACATCCACTGCATCTCTAGGCAGCCTGTACCAGTGCCTCACTACCCTCACTGTAAAAGACTTTTTCCTTAAACCTAACCTAAACCTACCCTCTTTGAGCTTGAAACCATTTCCCCTTGTTCTGTCACTGCAGACCCTGCTAAAGAGTCTACCCCTTTTATATACTGAAATGTTTCTGTCAGGCCACCTCAGAGCCTTCTCTTCCCCAGGCTGAACAGACCCAGCTCTCTCAGCCTGTCCTCATAAGAGAGATGTTGCATCCCTTGAATCAGTTTTGTGGCCCTCCTCTGGACACGTCCACCTATGTCTCTCCTGTACTTAGGACTCCAAATCCAGACACAGAACTCCAGATGAGGTCTCACCAGCACAGAGTAGAGAGGCAGGATCACCTCCCTCAACCTGCTGGCCATGTTTCTTTTGATGCAGCCCAGGATACAGATGGCTTTCCGGGCTGTAAGGACACATTTCTGGTTCAAAAACAAACAAATAAACCTCTCCCCACAACACTGAAAGAGGAAAAGATATGAAGAGCTTAATGAATCGTTGCTCTTTCTGCTCAGAGTCAGAGAGTGGAGTTGCTGAGAGTTCACTGCTGTCAGTGCTACGCAGAATGAGAAATGCTACCACTGCTGCAAACATGAACAGCTCTGTCAGAGGGAAGCGCAGCTGATTAATCAACTTGTTATTACCCGAACTGATTAAACAATGAGACGTCCTGGGGTTTTGCTGTCTGTCCTGATGAGTGCTCATCATAACTATTAGTACAAAACCCCAGCACGTCTCCTCTGGGAGTAAACTACCTTCTAATGTTTTTCCTCTAAAGATTAATTCCATTGTTATGGAACCTGTGTATTAAAGAAACTATAAACTAATCATTAGTCATTTTCAAACAATTTGACCTTTCCAGCTTTGACTAGTGGAGTGTTTTTGGAAGAGGTCTCGTTCAGTTTTCCTTATTCAGATAAGCTGGTTTACTTAGACAAATAGAAAAGGGATTGATACATCTGTAGCATTGTGTTAATTTCTAAAGCAGAAAATGTGGACATTTTTTAAATGAACTTTTTTTTTTTCTTGAGATACTGATTAAAAAATTAGCAGCTGTGGAAACCGTGAAAACCTTTGCTTTGTTCCACCAAATGGCCCAAACCTCTGCCTAACCTCCAGTGCAACAAGCTTGCCCATTGAACTTGAATGTTACCTGCAAGGGGAAACAGTTGGTTTTTTTTGTTGTTGTTTTGTTTTTTTTTTAAATATTCACTTCAGAGATTAAACAGTGTACGTGTTTTATTTTAATAAACAATTTTTGAATTAAAACTATAGGAAAAAATTCTGGGTAAGCCTGGATAAAATCTAAAAGACGACTTTTAGATGTCTGAAAGGTATATTCCTTACATGCCTGAGACAGGGGTTCCCTTTTCTATCTGTTTGGTTTTTAGCATATGACTGCTGACATGTCTATAGCAATCTTCCTGGTTCAGAGCGCAAACATGGATATTTTACCCATGAATTCCTCTCTTTTTTGGTGGGGGGATACAGGTCATTCCACAACTCTTTATATTTTGACCCACTGGTCAAAGCATAGCCTCATCTGTGTTAGGAAATGCCAGTTCTGTGTTTTCCATCAAGACCACTCACAGATTCCTCTAGTCCCTGCTTGTGATATTCTATTTGATTGAAACCAAAGAAAGGAAAATGCAATTTGTTCTAACTTTGTATTCAGACTTCATTTTCCTCCTGTTTTCCAGTAATAACAGCTTTTCAACTTTAACTGCTTCGTTAGCTTAGATAATATATAGATTAATTTCAATTCACATCTGCCTTCCAGAATGAGAAGTATTTTTAAAATCTATTTAAACCTTCTAGCTTCCAGGGAAAAGAATTTAAGGATAGTTTTGCTTATGAAAATTCTGAAACTATTTTAAGTGGATTCATCCATGAGCTTTCTGCCATGCGCAACTTCTGGATTTACTCTTGCTCACTTCCTAAGTTTTGCTGATAAGTATGCAGGTCAGAGTAAAAAGACTCATAAAAACTCCCAAGCCGAGCCCTGGAGCACAAAGGGCACAAAGAGCAGCTGGCCAGCTCCAACCCTGCCGACATTATGGCAGCAAACTGTGGTTCTCAGTTCTGCAGTTCCCCACAGGGCCATACATCCCAATACAAAAGCCTGCAAGGTCTGGGATTTTTTTTTCCACTCTATACTTTAAAGGTAAGCACATAACCAAATGGCATTTCTTACTGGCTGCCTAAAACAAATATGAGCTCAGCACATGGTATTTGTAGCTGCAGTTCTCTATATGTTTAAGCTGTGTCTAAACACCTATGTATATTTGGGCTTGAGAATTTCATGCAATTACAACGTTTGTCATTATATATCTTCCCCAAGAGAACAGGTATATATGCCTCACTGCATACCCACTGTAGAACATGCTCACGAAGCCCAGTTATCTACTGGATGATTTTGAAGTGCATCTGAAAGCTAAGAAAACCAGACTATAACCACAGGCATTATCCATATACTGACCCACTGAAAAGTCTTCTGACATCATCTACCTCAGAAAAGCCGGCAATCTCTTGACTACAGAACAAGATTTACAGTTTGTGCACATTTAAGATACATTTTATATCCCCCTAGAATAAAAAGTAATCTCCAGATTTCTCCATTAAAAAAAGTTTTTAGAAGTTGAACTTGTACTTCAAAACTCTTCCCTGCGAAACAATTTCTTTTGATTTTTTTTTTTTTTTAATAAATTGCAGACAATTTATAATATGATGACTGGTTATCTTTTAACACATTTTCATAAGGTTTTTTTCAACTGCAATTGCAGAATTTTAAAGCTGTGGATAAGGCCTGTGTAAAATCAGCTACAGTTGCTAATATCTAGTGATTTCAGTTATCTATGCAGCAGTTGACACACAAACAATTTAAAAGCACAAGCTAGAAAGTCCCTGTCCTGCCAAAAAAATGTTGCCAGCAACATTTCATTATTTGTTTTCTGATCAATAAAATCTATCAGCAGACAAGCTTTTGCAGCTTCCAGAACATCAATACAACTAGTTTAACTTCAGATACTGGTTGACTTCAGATGTCAAAGCTCCAACAGTTGTCGAGAGTCAGGCATTAAAAGAACAGATACAATCCTAAGCCCAAGTGTTAACAAAGCCTGTTGGCATCCCAGAGGAGATTAGGTTGCTGATCTTGTAAGGATCAGCTACTTACTTAGTGATGTTTACACTGACATTGATGTAGTGACATCCTGATCTAATTACATGTCAATAAACCACAGTCCTGATGCCCTGAGAAGATCAGAAGAGGATTACAAGAACTCCACTGCCAATTTCTAAAGCCTAGGGAAGTAACCTTGTGATTTAATTACCATGAATTCAGCAACTGCAAACCTATTGTTTTAAATGGGCCAAATATTTTCATTATTAGACTGTACCACTCCGTTTAACTCCTCCACCTTCAAGTTGTGCAAACCTTTTACGTTCAGTTCACAGCTTTAACAAACACTTTGGAAACTAGCTTAGATGCCTCTGGGTTTCTCATTTGTGTCCAGAATTCCTGTTTTTGAGTCTAAGCACTTTCAAAAGTTTTGTCTAGAATCTTCCTTGCCATGCTGCCAAAAGTAACCTCAGCATTACCTTAATCCTGCCCATCTGTGTGTGCCTGCATGTTTATCTCCTTAATAGCATCAGCAGTGGATGATTACACTGCAGTCTCAAGGATGCTGGGATGACTGCTTCTGCTCAAGGAAAGGCAGAGTTACCATCCTAAAGGTAGCAAAAAGGCACTTTTGCTTGAGCTGCTAAGTAGATTCGCTAGAGTTTTGCTGTAAACGTGAGAAGATTCATGTCTGTAGTACAAACATCAGCACTACTATGCATCTCACTACAGATACACCCCAAAGACCAGAAGATTTTTAAAAGCTTGTCTAAATCTTCCTCAGATGCAGAAAGGGATATTGTTTGTGATCTAACTGGAAAAAATAAGCTTCTATTATATTAGTGAGGTGCTTCTGTCCAGGCAGAATCCAACCCAGTTATCTCACAGTGTGAAGTGCTCACAAGTGTTCTGCACTACCCCAAGAAAGATGCTTTGCCTGCTTCATTTCTTAGGCACTGGGAGAGCAGGGGTAACAGGACAGGATGAGGAGTCTAGCTGGGTTGTACAATTAATCTTCCTAGAGTTTTGAATACTATTTCTGTTTGAAAAAGAATAAATTATATTGTGTGTGGTGCTCTGTGTTGTGGGGATGAGCTAGATGACTCCCAACTTAAATTATTCTCTGATTCTATGTCAAGTGGTGAAATCTATATAAAAATACATACTTGTTTTCTCCTGTTCCTACAGCCTTCCCTGATCTTTTATTCCATCATTTTATTCACTCTTCAAGTAAAATACTAGGTAGTGATGTATAAAGCTTTCATTATGATATCCAAAGGTGCACTGCTGTTTCATATTACTGGAAAGGACACGGTCTTCAAGAGCAGTTGAGTAACTTAGAAGTCTAAGGCCCACTTTTAAAAATGACTTATGCTCTTTGAAAGTCAGTGCTGTAGTGCCTTTCCATAGGAGATGACAGCTTTCAAACATTTCCTCCAATGCAACAAATTGAAAATAAAGGAGTTTAATAGTAAGCTTTTGAATGATGAAAGCACTTAGGGAGGGGTGGGGGAAACGGATGACATTGAAACCTGACTCTCAGGGTGTTTTAGTGGTTTTAAAGACAAATACATTTTTTACTGAAATAGGTCCTAGCGTGACCTTAACTTGATTTGATATAAAATGCGTTAAGGATAAAAATAAAAAGAACTGGATTCAACCCTAGTAGATTTCTACCAGCCTCACTGGATTTACACTGCATACCTACAGCACACTGTATTAGTAGTAATAGCAGCAAGCACTTAGTGCTTTTATCTTCAAAGCTCTTTGCAAATACTGCCTAATAGGAGACACTCCGATTAAAAAAACAAGTTTCGCAGAAGAATAGTTGGATTTGGTCATACACCAGATGAGCGTTTATAAACCCAGTATTGAAAATTCACAACAGATTGAAAAGTGAAAATATTTTGCTGCAAGTGCATCCTGATTCTTTACTGCAGAATAACGGCAGTACAAAATACTTCTGGTGAAAAGTACTGCATATCTCCCTGACCACAAAGCTCTGTTTAATGCTGCAGGATGTTAAGCATGTGCAACAACACGTGCAAGCTTTTATTCACACTTCAGCATAGGCACCTTCAGTTTTCCAGGCAACATTCACACCATTTCACTTTAATCAGGCAGTGCAGCTGCTTGGATTATTCTCTGAAGACTCCTTTTTAGTGAGTATGTTTACTTGTTTTTTTAAAAGCATCTTCAGGAACTTAGGCTCCTAGAAGCAACATTTCTGAATCACACTTTAATTAGGGAACCAAAGCAGGTGATGCAGATACCTGCTCTTCTCTGGCTCCTCTGAAGCCAGTTAGCTGCTGTAGGCTTTCCTGAGCTACAAGGTCAAAACTGGTGGAGACTATGGACCAAGAGCTGTACTAGACTCTGCAAAAATAGAGGGGGGGTTGGTGAAAAGCTGTTTGTGCTCAATCAGAAAATACCAGCATATAAAGAATAACAACATAGTAATTACTCTGTACTTCATTCACTGGCTGAACAGTAACAAAAACAATGAAAACCATTTCCAGCTTGTCTGTTTCAAACGAGAAACACAAACAAAAATATTTGCTTCATTAAAGGAACAAAAATATCATTCAGAAGAAGGTATTGTACTGAACATTTAAGTTTTTATGTTTTTGTCAGTATCAAAAGAAATTGTTTAAGTACACACACACACAAACCTGGTAGGAAAAAAAAAAAAAAAAAGCATTTCTGTAGTTCAGTGTTGGATCTTAGAAGCAGTGAAATTGCTTCCAATAAACACTCTGTAATACCAAACAAAGTATCATAGTGAATGTCAATAACAATACCATAAGAAAAAGCTAACTCACCTAACTGATGATAAGGTCTCTGGCTATAGAACTTTCCTCCTCAAAAAAACAGCACACAGCCAAGAGAACCTCTCTAGGGGAAGACTAGCCCTCAAATGAACCCAGGGAGAGGATGGACCTTAGTCCTCCCAATTCTAGTCACATGGGAAGCACAGGTGAATGGTTTGCTCCTGTGCTCCCTGGGTCAGCCACCCCCTTCCTCGATCACCATTCAGGCCTGACATAGCAGTTCCCTTATACTGGGGAAGTACTAGCAAAAAAAAAAAAATCTTCTTATATGCTGTAGTACACATTGCACTTAGTTCTATTTGACCATGTAAGCCTTGTTCAACCACATAGAATTCTCCTTAGCACTCCCTATCTCAGCTCAGTAGAAGCATGGTAATGTGGGGATTTAATTTTCCCACTTCTTCCTGTCTTTATAGAATCTATGGTTTCTTGCAGTTAACATTTACCTTCTGGGGGTTTTCCCTTAAAGAAAGGGAGCTAAGTTACCAGTCTATCTTTTCCCAGCCACACAGATTAAATGTTCAATGGATATGTTTCATTATCATCCACATCAATCTAATTAGCTTCACCCTCTGCCACAGTTAAGTAAGAAGCTGTAACATATACATGAAGAACATCAATGGGAAGGAAGCGTAATGGTGATGGAGACTACATCAAAAAAGGAATATCATTTAAAAGGCTAATATACTGCATTAAGCTCAGAGGCTGAACCCTGATCTAAATTCTGGGCTCAATATATCCATTTGTCTAATTTCCTTGCTTCTGAAATTAAGCATTATATAAATGTGTCATAGTGCTCCAGTTGTTTATCTCTTAAGAAATGAAAAGCTCTGAGTCTCATTCTGCACATTTAAAGAAAAATAAATTGCAATCGAGAGATATAGTGCTGACTAAAATGGGATTCACTGTTTATTTAAAGTGGGTCTGCTTTCACTGAGACATGGGCAGCTTTAGGATATAGCCTGCAAAATTCCCATCTTCTCCAGCACACTGAGAACACAACGTTTCATTACAAGAGAATAGTGCAAAATAAATTTGTGTACCCTTTGTACAGGTGTTGCTTAGGTAATTTTTTAACTGTATAGATTTTGTTTGCTCTATAAGATCATAAATGTTTGTAGGCTTTTCCTCTATTGTAAGTTACAAGATATTACAAGTAGCTGCTAACCAAAGCCAAAAAAGTAGACTTTTCTGTAAGCACTAGGAACTACAAAGCCACTGCTGTCACTGCTGCCAGTTCATGCACACAAATTCATGCTACATTCTAGAATGTGAGAGAAATTTGCAGCATTTGAAAAAAAAAAAAAAGAAAAAAAAAGTAAAAATCACAGATTTTAATTAGTTCCCGTACTGTCATGATTTACCTGTGATTTACCACACTTATTCTACTAACCCATCTTCCATCAACACAAGATATGATGCTCGTTAGCCTTGTCCTCCTTGGCTGTGCAATAAGCTATGCAGTGAGGATGCTTTGGAAGTGTAAGGAGTCATGATGCTTCAGAAGGAGTTACGGAGTAGCTCTCTGGCTGATGCTGTGGTGGATTTAGTACTGTAGGGGGACTAGTAAATTGAATGGATAAGGCAGCAGCCTCTGGCTGCACCTTTATCCCTTGTTTCTTCCTCACTCCCTCTGTGCATGCTCCTCACTCCCACACCTTTCACTGCATTGTATGTGAGCAGGTGCCTCTCTGTTTTCAACAACTCTGAGAGACCTTTGTTGAAATGCATCACTTTAGCATTTGTTGTTTTTAAATCACTTTCCAGTGTGTAACGTATGCTTCTCTGAGAGCCAAAAATAAGAAATGCTATTTTATCACCTAACAGCTTTCTCTGCAGTTACCAATCAAAGCTCTGTAGAAAGTAAATTACAGCAGTTCATATAATCTATACTGAAGTTAATAGATTTTGTTTAACTATAAAGTTACCAAAGATAGAGTCGCTGACAATGGTGTCAATATTTCCTGACTCTTACCTATGCTCTGGAGTTTCAGGGAAATCTCTTGGCTTCACAGGCTGCCTTTGGATCTCCTGGCAGTGCTGCAGTTACCTAAACTGACACTGGGAACACTGGTCTCCAACAAAGACATTTCACTATGAAGGGTCATGGCCAATTGTCCTGCACGAACTCAGTGCAGGTTTCAGTTCAGCTGCCATTTTTGTATCAGACAAGGTCTTCAGGTCTGCAAAGCTCATGGGGATGCTAGCAAGGTTCTCTGCCAAAAAAGGAGCAGCGAAGAAGAAAGTCAAAAAAAGAGCAATTACGTGGGTTAAAGTAGGAGGTCATGAAAAGAGGCTTATAAATTGGTCGTTACTGGCTATTTCAGTGGCTGCTACTAGAGGTCATAACTAGCTGTGGGGAAAGAAATGTTGTTTTTGTATAACAACAAGATATTATTACTCTAAAGATATCTGAAGAGGCGCTATGGAGCTTTGCCTCAAGATCAATTCCTGCTTGCAGAAATGAAGACCTGCAATTTTGAGTAACATCAGGAGATGTACTCATACAAGCCAGTTCTGCGTTTTGAATGATAGCCATAGGAAAAAGTTAATTAGAAGAAGCTATCACAGCATATCATAGCAGATAAAAATTAAACAAGAATGGGAGGAGAACAGGGAGGGGATAATCAAGCAGTAATCAGGGAGAGGATATTCAATTAAGTGAATTAGAAGCATCAGATAGGCTGTAAACCCCAGAGTTTCCTCAACCAATGAGGAAACAGAGGAGGTAATTTGCACGGGGAAGGAGGAAATTTAAACTGTTGTGTCTCTCCAGAACCATGCATCTTGTTCTTAAGGTAGCTTGCTCTTGCAAAAAACTGTGAAATACATTGTGATGCCTAGTGAATACTGCTTGAGCCTGGACTGTTGAACCCAAGCACTTCTCACATTGCTTGTAAGCTTCTCTGCAAGATGTTGAACGAGTGTGTACCCTTGGAGGTTGATCCAACAGAAGAATACTTTCCCTAGTGTCAGAATCCCAGCCATCAATTTGATTCCACTCACAGCAAAGGTCAGCAGCTTCTATGCAGTGTTGGAGTGGGAGTAAATAAGAAAATCTAGTATGTAGCTCCTTAGTGATAGTTACAATTAAATATGAGATAACCAAGGAATCAACTCTAATACCACAGCCCTTGTTTTCATTGTTTAATCATTAGCTCCCATCATAGCTTTTTTGGAATGACTGCAGGAAGTCTTTTCCAAAATAGAGTCTGAATGTGTTCTGGGGATAATTCAGTCTACAAACTATTTCCAGTAAAACAGCACTACCTTTGGCTCCTGTTGTTCTGTATTATCTTCCGACTATATTTCATCTGGTTTTGCATCCTGCAGCTCAGTGCCCTCATGTACCTTCATATGACATTCCAAGGCATAAAAACATGCCTTTGCGGATTACAAGTTATCTGGAAGTATTAGAAACCACAAAGGAGACACAAGGCTTCCTAAATGCAGAAGAGGATTTTGGAGTACCTGAGTGTAATAAAGAGATCAGCTGAGCTGTTACATCAGAATGAAGGTGTTGGGAGGCTAACAGAAAACTGAGCAGGCCACCACTCTTTACTGAACTAGCTGTATTGTGCTGCACAGCCAAAAACTGTGTATAAAGAAATATGAGGAACAGCCCCAAAGCCTTCATGAGGAACATTCATTCCTGTGGAGTTTACACAAGCCAGTAGGATTCTCTGCTAGTTCATAATCCCTGCACAGTTGTGCAATATTTCCACAGACTACCTAGAACCTAGAATGGTTTCTGCTGCCACACCTCTCTTTACTATTCTCAGGTCATCCAAGTAGAAATTCAGAAAGTGGCTTCATAGACACCTAGAGATAGAATTCTGGTTTCTCCAATAGTCTGTGGAGAGAAAAAAGATGTTTCAAGAAGATAAGTCAGTTCACTTAAGATCTGAATTGGTTTCTGAGCTGCATATTTATCTCCACTGCTTAAGAAGGAACACTGCCCTAAATTAGATACGTCAGCTAAGTACTAAATTTAAATGGGATGAATATGGAAAAAAAACAAGAATAGTCATCTGTATTAAGTAGCTGGACCAATATTTTAGCTCATCTTCTCTTATACAAACTGATGTGCTGGAAAACATCAAGGCATCAAACTAATAGTACAGAGGAATTTGCACATCCTCTCAGAGCCTTCCTTCATAGCCTCTTCCTGCACAGGAGGATGGCATGGTTTGTATTGCTGCCCAGAGAAGAAAAAAGTGTTTGCTAAGTTAATAATTGCATTAAACAGAAGGAAATTGCAGAGAATAGCAGAGGTAGAGGTTTCACAATGGCAACAGGCACGCTCTTATTTAAATGAAAGATAATCTAAAAAAAAACCACCTGTGTCAATGATTGTACCAAAACAAATCTCCAAAATGTTTTCTTCTCTGTACACAGCCTCCATCTGAGTTTGACAGAACTGCAAGCCTTTGAGTTTGCAGCGCTTAGACTGAGCAACAGAAGCATCTCACCATTAAATCCCGTGTTCCAAGAAAAAGAAGAGAAACAAAAGAAAACATAACAAAGTATCCAACATGATTACCATAAAAGAGGAAGAAGCAAAGGAAAACAGTCTGGGAAAAGAGATTTTTCAAAAGCTAAGGACACACTGCGCTGTGGTCATTTGCTTACAATTAAGGCATTGTCTCTGCAGCAACAGAGAACGTGAATTTTCTCAAGCAAGAGCAGACCTGTTTATTCCTTTTCTTACTCACAGTCTACTTTTGCTTGTGATTTGTATACTTTTTTTATGGCTCAATATTTACAAAAAGACTGCAAAATTAAAAGAGATCCCACAGTTACAGAAGACAACATAATTATAAGGGTCAACTTGATCAGACATCTAATCTTCAGAAACCTGCAGGTTTGCCTAATAAAATATTTATATCATTCACTGTTGGACACCAAGTGAGAGCAATGGAAATGAATTCCTTAGGTGTAACTTTTAAGCACATGTGAAAATGTCAAAGAAATGTCGCATATGGGAAGATCTGAAGAGGAAGCCAGTATTTCTCTATTTTTCTTCCTTACATGACATAATTGCAAATTAAGTTAGCACTCTCTTTGAGACAAATTGACTTATTTCATACTTTACTGTCAAATGATTTTTCTTTTTATACTCAGTATATTTGCAGTTGATCATAAATTTGTGTAAAACAAGTCAGTATCTCAAGAAGTTCAATATCCATGTACATATCCTCAGTTACAAATCAAACCCTGATGTGCCCAGTGGAAACCATTTATGCAGTCATAGGACAGACACAACATCAGAATAATGGAAATCACAGAATCACAGAATCACAGAATGGCCTGGGTTGAAAAGGACCACAGTGATCATCTAGTTTCAACCACGTGCTATGTGCAGGGTCACCAACCACCAGACCAGGCTGCCCAGAGCCACATCCAGCCTGGCCTTGAATGCCTCCAGGGATGGGGCATCCACAGCCTCCTTGGGCAACCTGTTCCAGTGTGTCACCACTATCTGTGTGAAAAACTTCCTCTTAATATCTAAACTAAACCTCCCCTGTCTTAGTTTAAAACCATTCCCCCTTGTAGTGAAATAATAACAAACTACTTTCAAATTTAGATTTTTAATTTAGCTATGCGTATGTCTTAAAACATTCTGAGACTAATCAAAACTAGAAATACTAACAAATAGTTGGAAGAATGGAAAGACAAAAATTTCAAGACATGGAAGGAAAGACATAAAGACTGATGTTTGCATTCTGGGTGTTTCAGTATCAAGCAGGGACCTGAAAGTCAATCATTCTTAGGAAAAAGCAAGGAAGAGAAGGTCAACTTCCTGTGACTCTAGTTAGAAGCTATTTCTAAAAACAGTGCAACAGGAACAAAAGACAAAGTTATAAAATTGCAATGAAAGCACTTGCTGCAATATCTAACACAGCTGCTTCTGTTATCTTGCAGTTTTGTTATGGCTCTTATGGCAAAGTGGCCTCTGGATGCTCTGTTCATTTAGCATGTGCTAGCAGAAAGACAATTCGGGCCTCTACTTTCAAAAAGCTGGAGTTCCAAATACATGAGATGTATTGGAAGAAAGTACAATGAGGTCAGTGAAAGGAGCAGTTGAAAGACAATGAAGATCACTGTGAAGTACCACAGCAAAACACAAGAATCACTTAAAAAGTGATGTTTGAGTTATAATCATTTTAAAGACTGAGGGCAGGTGCTTGGTTTTCCTGGGAGACATCACCAGTCAGGTGAGTGATGAATGGTAAAAAGAAAAGGTGCTTCTGAATGAGCTAAACAGAAGTAAAGCAGGTGTTTGAATGAAGAGGCAAAGATTTCACAGGTGGATGAAGCAAGTTTCCCCTTCTGCACTGCAATGCTATGAATGGTGTGCTGACGCAATTGATGTCGGAGACAAATCGTGTACATCTTCACACTGTCTCTTTCACATTTGTGTATTTGTTTGAGACGTACTGTTCTAGAGTACCACGGCCCCATTCGAATCCAGGCATGAATCCTCACATAAGTCTCCTTTGTGACCTTCTGTTTTGTGCAGAGACAAAAGAAAAAAGCAATCAGCAATGAGAAAAGAGAAAATCAGCTAGCTCAGAGTCTAACAAGTGTCACTGCTGAGCCTCCTTCTGGGTGGTAGGAATTATCCTCAGCACTTCTCTTCTGGTATGTCTCAACAGATAATTGCAAATTAATTACCATGTGACAATAAACAAACAGCTACAGTACACAGCATATTTACTGTACACAGCTTTATTCCATCTCTCTGGTACTTCAAACAGGTGTTCAGTGTTACCTACAGCTAGAATTGGGGCTACAAATCAGCATGAGATTCATCAAAACGGATCCCTGCCACTTCACGCTATTACTCCAGCAGATATAATTCATACTGCTCAGCAGTGGAAGCATTATATGCACCTTCCCCCAGCCTCTTTCTCCCTCCTTGCAAAAATGTCAAGAGAGACAGAGAGAGAATATCGAAGGAGATCCTGAGTGTCAATGAAATATCCCACAGTGCTGAAGACAGAGAAAACACTGGCAAGCTGCTTTAATAAGGAAACACTAATGTGCCATATCCAGGCCCTAGAAAGAGGGAGCAAAACTATGGGGAGGGCATAAGGGCATAAAGGAGGGAAAAGGTAGATTATATATGATGCCTATAATATTTAAATATAAAAACTTGAGAATCATGCAATGTTTTGTAAACCTTTGTCTGAAGATAAGTCTTTACCACTTCCAGATTCATTATTAGGAAGTTAGGAGGTAGGAGAAAGCTTTTCAAGAACAAACTGAAGATAAATTATAGAAATAGTATTATTACCATGGTATTATTTTATTTTAACAGATGATTGAGACATGTTAATGTTGTGCTAGTCCAGATTTAGGAAATATTCTATATTGACTTGCACTTGGTGACTGTTATGTAGGCATGTCACATCTGCAGGAAGTATGGATAGAGGTCAGAAAGGGAAAAATGCATCCAGATGTCCCAGAGTCTTGTAGGAGCTTAATTCAGCATACTGTTATTTTTAGCTGCTGTAAGGAACTTGCATGTGAGTTTGCAGATCTGATCATTCAGATACCATCTGAAATGCCTGACAGACTTGTGCTTGACATTTGGTTGCTGTCACTCCCAACTATACTTCTTCAATGGCTGGAACAGCTCTAGCTCAAAGAGCCATGGAGACAACTTCTTATGTACATACATGAGATTTTCTTTACCCTTAAGAAAACTTTGCTTAGAGACCTCAAAAAGTGAAACTCGTCTGCTAAGTCTACATCTCCCAAACAAGACATTGAGAAGGCTGTGGGATCTCTACAAGTCTGGGCTCCTGCAATTTCTAGGGCTCTCACCAGTCTGAAGCCAATCCTAAAGATGCTTCAGAGGCTGTTGTGCCTTTCCCGCCATTTTCTCTCAGAGAAGGAAAGCGATAACAATCCAATTCATATTGGTTTCAGTGCCACTGTAGCCTATCCTCTCATTTCTGTAACATTAAATCCGACTTTTATGATAGTTGAATACCCTTGTACATTTTCAAAGTGAGCAGTAGCTTCCTCACAGTAAGAATAGGTTCAAGTAATTCTTGCTGTTCCCAGTAGCCCTTTTAAATCTAATACTGGTATCACACATAGGCAGCTAAGTCAGCTGTAGTGGAGCCCTGTTTCTTTTCTAGGCTGTCCAGAAAGTATGCGATGATTTTGATTTGCCCAAACTACCTTCCATCATTCTATTTCAGTATCATCCTTCCTTAGCACAAGTACATGGTACAGCTAAAAGGGAACAGATTTCCAGCTCCTTGAAAAGACACCTACAGACTATCACAGGAGACCTTGAGTGTCATAAGTATCCAGGGTTATTGAAAACAGGGAAAAGAATGGCAAGCTGTTCTGGTCCAGGGCCTTGGACTTTCCATTGTACATCTTGGCAACGCAAGATGACTTCAATGTTACCAATAATATCTCCATGTATATGTAGACTGAAGCTGTGCATGGACAAATGGGTATTACTAATCTGGCTAGAAGAGCAATGCTTTTCTTTCAGATGTAGACCCACTGAGTGATAGCCAGTTTAAGTTTAGGAAAATGTGTGATATGCAGCTATGCTTTAAGTACTGTATGTTAAGGGAGTTTATGAGTTTATTTGTACAATTCTGCAGTATCATCTCTATATATACCACTGCTGATTGTGGGCTGATGGAAAGGTTTGATGGAAAACATTCAAGCCTGCATGACTAAATTTAAATTTAACGTTACTCTACAGCTAAAGTACCTAGAATTAAATGGCTTGATTTTCAGATGTGCTGAGCACTCACAGATGTATCAAATAGCAGCGGGAGTGAGCACTATTAATGTGTACGCAGTAAACTGGTTGCAGCCACGCTGTGGGTACAGACTGCAATACCCCTGCACGTCAGAGATGGAACCAGGTGTGGTGAGATTTATAGCAGCCACAGGAATAACAGAGGGAACCTGGTTGCCTCCTGCCCTCTCCAGTAATCGGAAGGACAAAAACGAATTTATAGCATTTCCAGTTCATGCTGTGGTATTCATGTTTACATTGCACGTTCGTTTTTATCCAATTGCCATACCAATTCTGTCAGTGGATTGTTTTAGGGTTTCTGCACACCACAAAATGTAATTGTGATGGAGACATGTTCAAGTATTACAGCAAGGAATTCCCAAGGAGCTTTGCCTTTGGTCTCAAATATGGGGAGATCAAGCCTCCATTTCAGTATCAACACTCTTAGCAATCGTGAGGTTTCCATAAAACCAACAGAAACTGGACACACAATTTCCTCGTAATTATTTGAAAAGCTCCATGAGAATACAGACTGGTAATATGTATTTTAAATTTGTTGCAGGGAATGATTAAATCTTTTTAGCTCCATAAGGACTTGTGCATCATTGCCCAAACATAATTTTAAAAGATTAGCATAGAATCATAGAATGCCCGGAGTTGGAAGGGACACAAGGACACCGAGTCCAAATCCTGACTCCATACAGGGTCACCCCCAAAAAAACCCTACGTCTGAGAGCTCGGTCCAAATGCCCCTTGCACTCCGGCACTGGGGTCCGTGCCCACAGCCCTGTGCATCCCGCTCCATGCCCACCGCGCTGTGCTGCAGCCCCTTTCCCTTCCCCCAGCTGCCCTCCCCTGACAGCTCCATGCCGTTCCCTGGGCCCTGTCGCTGTCACACAGAGCAGAGCTCAGCGCTGCCCCTCCGCTCCCTGTGAGGAGCTGCACTGCCATCAGGCCTCCCCTCAGCTCCTCTGCTGTGCGCTGAGCACACCAAGAGATTATCTTGTATACATAAGCACCAAGATGAAACTCTTGCGAATTTCAGCAATACAGCTGTTTGCAGATCTTTTTGTTTTGAGGAGAAAAACAAATGTACATATCAGCTATTAATCTTTTCCCTCTGATGTTCCTCCGCACTTGGATGTGCAAATCTAAACTATCAGACGCAAAGTTCAACCAGCTCCTGTATAAAAATACCTTTTAAAAAGATTAAAAGTATCTTCACAAATGGAGTCTGTGCAAGAACATGACTTGAACAAAAAGTTCCTGCTGGTTATTTTTCTGTTGAAAAGGGAAGACAGTCTCTTGCATACACAAAAACATGGTACTCAGCTTCTTCAAATATATTACAGCCAGAAAAACAAGTTTAACTATTCATTTCAATTATATTCTGCAGCGTAGGATAAATTGTAGTGTCTGAAGCTATGCAGTCTTAAGACTCTTGAGTGGAAAGCAGAAATAAATGAAGTTTCAGAATAAAATGTTCATCACAACTATCTCAAGCTTGACACAAGAAAAGCAGCTTCTCCTATTACTACAAGTCAATACATAGCAGTACAATATAAGTGTCTTCCATTTTCCCCTATTTCACGCTAGATTTGTCTGATAGATGAGTGTACTTAAGTAAATAGCACATGCAATTTTAATAGGACAGGTGCTCTGAATGTACAGGGAAGGTCATTCCTATTATTTCAATTAACAGCATAAGCTACAAAAACACATGAGGGTGAATTAATTTAAAGCTTCAATTTAATGCTACTAGTAAGGACATCCTTAGGCCTCTTGGTTGTCTTGACAACTCCTGCATCCCAGCCAGCAGAAGCCAATCTCTGCTGTTCCCCTTCTCAGCATACAAACAGTTCAGATAGTACATTAGCAAAGAATATGATGCCCATGTAAATGTTGAAATATTTTTGTTGCCATAGAGATAAGAAGAATGGCAAAAATACAGGAGCACTTGACATACTCCAAGGCAGACTTTTAATTAAAAAAGCCTCAAATGACAATGCCAAGATGGCTGAACATACCATCGTGCTTTTATGCTAACCTCCAGCACACAAAATCTGAGTCCAAATAATATTCTTGCAGGTGGATGAGCCTAGGAATCACAGATAAATGGTACATGAAGAGACTTAGGATTTTCCAGAGATGAAATCATCATTTTTTTAACTAACCATTTAAAAATGACATGTTTAAAAATGATGGGCAGTTCATAACATTTCTGTGATTTAAACAGTTCAGAGAAACAGCACAAATATTCATTAAAAAAATTTCCAAGCAAGGAAACAGCAGTAACTAAAGTGTTTTAATTAAAGCAATGCTACCACTGTTAGTATTGTAACTGATGTGAAAAGGCAAAACAATCTCACACTCAGTGAGGATCAGTATTTCAGCTCTACTTCTATCTAAAATGTACATTCAGTTCCATATCCACACTTGCACTTTTGTGTGAGAAGAAACCACACCAGAGTGAGTCACTGCAAGTAATCAGTTCAGCATCTGCATTTCAAACATTCAAAAATGAGCTTTTACCTGATGAGATAAAACACTAGGACTGATAAGGGTAATACATTCCGGTGACTACTTGTACTCCTCTCCAGTTCTGCTAATACCTTCCAAATATTTGACTATGCAGACGAGGAAAAAGTGAGGAAGAGGACTGCTCTGATGAATCCTCATCAAACTAGGAATCATTCTGACATATTATTAATAGACATGCTTAATTAATTCTGCTGCCATTTCTTTATAGAGCCATTTGACTTCAAACTTGCCATAAAGATGTCTTATTTACACTTGAAAACATTGGCCTGAATTCAAACGAATATTTTATGCACTTAGTTTATGAGTAGAATCCATGTTTGGTCTTTTTGGTGGTTTTTTTTTTTCAGAGTAGATGCACAAATTTCAGAGATTTTTAGTAAAAAAACAGCAAATCCCACAAGCCATGGGTCAGACCTGGCAAATTTTCTTCCAACCTCACCTTAAGGAAGCTGAAGGTGAGGAGGTGGCAGGGCTCTGCAATTCCACCCTTTCCAAGAAGTCTGTCTTCTATTTCCAGATATCTCAAAGGAATTACCTGATCTTGAGGGAAGAGTAAATTCCAAAGAAATATTTCTCAGCCACCTCTCTATATTTCTTTACTGAAGAATTTCTGACAGTCTCAAAAAGCTATTGACTAGAGTACAAGACAAAGTAAAAGGAACATGCTCTTCTCAACATATTCTTCTTGCTGTACATCCCATGGGGTAATTCTCATGGTGTCTTTCACTGACTGCCATTTTCAGAAACCCTATTTGCTTGGATAAGCCATTTTCTAACATAAAGCACGAGAAACGCTGTCTTCGTTTTTTTTTTTTTTTAAATGCTCTGTTAAATGCATTCAGATATCAGTGTTAACTAACGCTTTTTACCTGTGTCTATTGTAGTTCCATCCTTGAGCCTTTCTATCAATTTTCTCCTGTTATATCACTCTTTAGGTATTACATCCCAGCAATCCATGATAACCATACTCCTCATCTCCTCATCCTTACTCACAGCATCTGGCCCACAGTTTTACTGTTCAACACTTACACGTGTATGAATATTGGAGTGAGGATGCATAGAAGCTGAACAATGTTTATGCTGCACTTCTGCAAATTAACATGTAGATCTTTAAATGAGGAATGTGGTGCCAGGTACAAATGCTTAATGCATCTCTGAATATCCATTTTAGCTTGGCATTCACATGAAAAGCCACTTAGAATTGTTATGCTTCAGTAATTCCCAATCAACTTACTGACAAAAAGATGGGTTAACAGGTCTAATTGGTCTTTCCATTTCTAATACCAGTAATGTGATGAACAGATTGTTCATAGCAATAATAATCAGTACAGTATTTATGACCAATCTCTCAGTATGTTTGTATTAAGAGAGCCTAAAAATTGTTTTGAAAGGATGTGTGTGGAGAGAGGAGAGCTAGTGGTATTAATAAAAAAAAATCCTGAACTAGTAAGAGTGTTTCCTTCCCATGTTTGTGTAAGAATTTGAAAGGTTTTTGAGCTAAATAAAAGGGTGTGATGCCTTCAACAAACTTCTGTGAGAGTCTTTTAGTAAATGGTTCTTGCAATAGAACAAATGTATTGTCTGTATAAGAATTTAATTAAGAATCTCATTGTGTTATTTTTTCTTTCAATGATAACAGCAGATTCCAGAATACATGAAGATCTATAATGATGGAAGCCTAGAGGCTAACAGCAGACTAGCTGCTCATATGGAATCTATTCCCTTTACCACAGAACTATATTCAAGTGTTGAATACAAATAGTATATGCTGTAAATAGCAAAATCACGTACAGGATAATTGATGGGTTATTTCTCCACCATGTTGCAGAAATTAGAAAAGAATAATCCTACCCCACCATTTTCAATAAATTATGATTTTTCATATTAAAGTAGAATTTGATTTTGTGAGAAGTAGATTCAAGATGGTCTCTGTTTTGATTAGGGAGCAGATAGCAAAACTATCATCTTCTGTTTTTGATATTTTGCTCTATTTGCTAACGCCAAATATTTCCCTCATAAATTTCAAATATCCCATAATTTGTCATCCCCACTCTTCTTCCACTTTGGTGGTTGTGTTTGGATGATCAAATTCATTTTGTCTCTGCCTTCATCCCCTTCCCATAACTTTTCTCAAAGCTGCATTTATCTTGCTAGCATTCAAACTACCTATCTCAGCAGGTCACATCTAAAGCCAAGATACCTTCCTTACTTCATAATATATTTGGAGCTTCTTACTCGTTTCTAACTGTCCTCTCACTTTTCTATAAGCACTTCAACTGGCAGTTTGTAGGGAGAGGTAATATCATTTATTAGCCTAACTGACACAGCTAGGAAAAAAAAAGAAGGTATCTCCATGCCCATAAGCCATTTCTCAGGTCATTCTGACATATTAATACTTAAAATTTCTTTTCTTCCCAGAACTGCACTCTCTGCCCTATTTTATATACTGAAAGAAATCAGAAAGATTTGAGATAAACCACAATCCCATTTCCTCTGCTCCAGCTCCCCAGTAAAGTATCTGATGCCTTGCTATCCAACTAAAGAAGTCTCCTGAAAATATATTTCAGAAAATAGACTGTGGGCATCGCCTTTAGAACTGGCTGGTGGAACCAACTACTTGTAACTCATAAACAGAGTTCCAGAAGCTCCTGCTGATTGGAATTGGGGAGTACAGGATTAATGGTCTACTCAGAAGGCTACAAGAAAATGAAGGGTAGAATGACAGAGAAGAAGGGATATATTTGAGGAAAAAGCAGAAAAGAATTGGTGTCCAGGTTTGTGCAATCCTGAAGTACATTCAAAGGCATTAAACGCAATACTGAGGAGTAATCTTGATTTTTCTCACTGACATACAACATTCACTATGCCTGCAAACTACCAGAATATTACAGTTTTGTACTGTGGCACATTTATGTCAAGACAAGTTTTTTGTACCAATTAAAATGTCCCCCCTGCACCCTCCCATCTCCCATCAGAGAAAATAAGCTTTGCATTCAGAGATATAATCCCTCCTCTTTTCATTCTCCCTGTAATAAAGCAATTCTAAAATCATTTAATAAAGCTATGTGGTGTATCTCTGTTTGTTTTGTCTGTAATCTCTGATGACACAGGAAGAATGCACGTGGACCAAAGCTTAACCTCCATTTCTGTTGACCTATATAATTCACAGGTGACTTGGCTGCTGATCCCAAATGATACACAAACACATCGCTGTGTGTCCTCATTCTACGGATGATTAGGTGAGAAAGAGAGGGAGAGATGAAGACAATATTATGATGTCATACTACTGCAAGACTATTTGGAATGGCCAGATTGCTTGCAAGAGCCACAGCCAATTCATTGTGCTGAACTTCTGTCACTCACGTGGGTTGTGAAGCAAACTCCTATTATCCTCCATGCCACGCAGCTAAGAGGTGGCACTTTACAGGCAGGGATTGCGCATACACATACCAAGTGGGTTTACAGAGTATCTTTAAGAGATAGAGCCCTCTGCAGACAATGTGCCACTACATACTTCTAGAAAGAATAAAAGACTCGCAGCTGATACAATAGCTTGAGAAATGACTATATGCAAGATCAAAAGAAGCTGAACTGTGTAATGTCATGGAAAGGAAAGCAGAGAAGAGTTGGGTTGCTGAGGACACAAGAAATAAAGGCTTAATCATCCAGGAAGATTGAAAATCATATCATTAGCTGTCTTGTGAATGGCCTACGTTTGTACCATGCTGTAAGCAACGCTGCTGCCTGCATAGCACAGACAGAGGTGGCAAAGTTGTGTGTCACCAAAGCACACATTGCAAGCTCCAAGGTAATGCAGCAGGTATTTTTCTGGCTATACACTGCAAGGAGTGGTTTAAAGTGCCTTTTCTGTACGCAAAGCAGATGCGCTTGTAAGCCTTCGCTCTCACTTTGCCCCCAGATGCCATTAATTATAGAAACATGCACATAATTGTGGAAATGAAACGTGACCCCCCAACAGCCTCAGCATCTCCTGGAGCCCAGGATGGGGCAAGGCAATTTTCTTCTGCCTCCTGCTTCAAAAGCGGCATATTTGGGCAATGTTTTCAGAGGTGACTGGTGATTTTGGTTGATGCACTGATCTACTAAAGGACAAATAATAAGCCTGGTTTAAATAATCAAAAATCTTTTGAAATTTGAGGCCACGTGACTTGCCTAAATTGACACTTATGCAGGTGTGTGTGTGTACCAGGATGAGGGAGGAGGAATTCATGTATTTATGAGAGGATGTGTTAGCCCACTCCTGAAATGGAACACGAAAACTGTCTGATTAAAAATAGCAGACTGTTCATCCACCACTTCAAAAAACATTGGACTGCCTCTTTTCTCATGCACCCACAGAGGATACTAGCTGAGTGAGGTATACTAGCTGAGCTGAGCAAAGTGCTAGCTGAGCTGAGGCATATCAAATTATAAATAAAAAAATGAAACCTATTAAGAAAAATACTTGGACAGAAATAAGGTCACAAAGAAAGAAGGTCCTCAGGTGTTCATGCAGTAATGGTGGATGCAAGATAAAGATAGCAAGGCACTTCTTGTAACTGCACACAGGGAGATTTTATTTCATGGGTGAAAGAAACAGAACGATGTAAATTTAGGTGGAAAAGGACACATAAGAGATCACAGCATGGAGGCAGAAAGTACTGAAACTCTAAAGTTTCTGACTCACTGTAAATCACCAAGAAAAAAAAAAAGGGGGGGGGGGGGGAAGGAAAAAAAAAAAAGGGAAAAAAAAAGGGGGAAAAACAAAGTATGAATTGAATCATACATTTAACTACAAAGGAAAACACCACTGTCCTTCACAGACCAGATACAGGCTTGAATGTCATTCAAACAAGGCTCACTGCAAGAATATTTATTTGACAATTTCTAGTTGTTAGGGCAGGTCCAGGGGAGCACCTCCCCTGTGAGGACAGGCTGAGAGAGCGGGGGTCATTCAGCCCGGAGAAGAGAAGGCTCTGGGGGGACCTTATAGCGGCCTTCCAGCACCTGAGGGGAAAGCTGGGGAAGGACTTTTTATAAGAGCAGGTAATGACAAGATGAAGGGAAGTGGTTTTATACTGGAAGAGGGTAGATTTAGACTAGATAGGACGAACAAATCTTTGCAGTGAGGGTGGAAAGACACTGGAACAGGTTGTCCAGTGTGAGGCTATGGACTCTACCTCCCTGGAAGCATTCAAGGCCAGGCTGGATGGGGATTTGAAGAACCTGATCTAGAGGGAGGTGTCTCTGCCTATAGCAGGGGGTTGGAGCTAGGTGATCTTAAATGTCCCAACCAAACCATTCTGTGATCCTGTGATTGTACGCAAAAGAAAAAATAAACTTGTTCATATTTTTTACAGAATCTTTATCTTTGTGAAATATGGGGAATTAATAGAATATACCTTGAGAAAGATGAACTCTTTGTTCTTTTTGGAACACTACAAAAGACTTTCCCTTGTATATGATATCTCTGTTACTTGGAATATAAGAGCTTTTATTTCTCTATATGTTTATAAGGAAAAAATAATCTTATCTTTCTTCTTAGGTATCTTCCATATCAAACCTCTGCAGTCCTAGAAGACAGTTTTAGAAGAGCAATAGTCTTTCTAGTTCTATTGGGGAAAACAGGAACTATGTACGTGTCCGCAAAAGCTAATTGATTTTTTTTTTTTAATTATTTCTCTCCTATTTCTCATAAACAAATTATACATTCAATTCAAAATACAATCAGAGGATCTGAATGCAGACACCACTGCTTCCAACAGAGAACCAGTTCCTAGGTCTAAATTAGTGTTTAGAACTATACTCCAGTAATGTTGCAGTAAAGTGAACTTAGTCTGAAAACAAAAATCAACATGCAATATTGTTTGTATATGTAAGTGTATGCAAATCCACACACTGAAAAGTACAAAATTAATTATACTTAAAACTAATTGTTGTTACAGTTGTTAATGAATTTTCATTGGCTCAGGTTGCCCAGTGAATCTGAGGAATATCCATCTTTGGAGACCCTACTTGAGTAGGGGTTTTGGACCTCTGAAAGCACCTCCTCACCTCAGTGACACCCGCAGATCAGCTAGGTTGCAGCTATTATTCTTATGCTCAGTGTTCTTCACTGTTTGAAATTCTAAAACTGTGAGATTCAAATCATCATCTAAACATAAAAAGCATTTTTCAATTCCTCTGTTAGGTTACTTCTGGAAGTATCAACTAAACACACAGATATATTTTAGAACCATTGTTAGAAATCCTTATTACTAAAGGAAAGCATTTTAAAAAGGATCTGAGATGAGAATAACCTGGAAAATGTATTTGTCCAGAGTGCCTTTCAGCTTAGTGCTAGAGCCTGGATTTTCACTGATTTGCTCCAGTTTGTTTTCAGTACAGAGTGTGGCATAGAGCCAGTGCGCCTCAGATTTAGATTTTATACTTGTTTCCTATACAACTGTGCAGAAGTCAGTCCTTGTGAAAAAGAAAATTGCTGCTTCTCACAGAAGCAGCAATTAATAAAAATAATCATACTAGAATGCTATCACTCAGAATGTTTTTCCATTTAGGACTGGATCCTTTCAAGATCATAGCAAAATTCCAACTCCAATAACATGAGACAGGGCAATTTGCCCATGAATAAACACATTAGGGTTAACATCATCCGACTGCAGCATACTGTTGTAATTTGAAATTGTCTGTTCCTTAACTAGTATTACTAGCAGCAGTTCTTAAAAAGGATTACTTCATGTTTATCAAATACAACTATCTTCCAGTTTCCACTAGGGGCTTGAGATAATCACTAATACAGTCAAACTAAGTACAAACACAAATGCCACCCTACCTCAAGTAGAGAGAGATTAACATATTGGTGTTCATTAAGTCTGCTCTCAAAGGATCATGTCCATTTTTACTGGCACACAGAGGAGCAAGGCTGACAAACAAAATGATGTCCTATGAATACCATCAGGCGTTCACCACACCATATCAAGTAATGCGACAATCCAATCCATGGATTAAAAACCAAGATGTTGCTTGTAAGAATAATTTTTAGCTCATTCTGTATATCATTGTATTTCCCAATCTGGCACCGTGAACCATAAATAATCCTATCATTTATTAATTACATTTTCTAACCTAGTCAAGAAGAATCCTGCAGTGTGAAGCAGCAGATCATGAATAAACGGTTCATTGAAAAGCAACTCTTATTGCCAAGTAGTTGTAAATTAGGGTTGTGATAATTACCCACTTTAACCTTTTTAAACAGGTTCCTCTAAAAAGCTCCAGGATGGATGTTTTATTATAACAACTTTGACCTCCAGCACACGACAACACAATTAGTTTTGCATTATGACAAAAGGATGCGCCGATTAAAAATCTAGTACATTACCATCTGTTATGAAACATTGAAACAGTAGGTTTATGTATGTCTGTATACACATACACACACATATATACATATTCATACATATCCACAAAATGCTCATCTAATGTACTGAATAGGGCTAAAAACCAACCAACCAAAAACAAACCACAATAGGTAGCTGAACTGCAACAGCAATGGTATAGCCCAGGTAATACTTTAGTAAATAAAATCTGAGAGAAACATCTTAACAGGAGTAATCCACATATTACCCTACATCCTAGTGACATATAAGCTGTGATTCTTCAGCCAGTCACCCAGTAGGTGAACATCTGTAAGGGGAAACAATTGATGCAGAGGAGCTGAAGTTTGCAGGCTTCCAGTGATTTTATTTCAGACTGGCTCTGTTCTGTTCCCAGAGGCTAAATTCCCATTACTGTTTGGAATACATTAGGTGACCTCCAAGAATGCATCTTTCAATTTGATTTCATCCAAAAAGAATCAAATTCACATGCTAGGAGACTGCTCTGTGATGTGAACCACAGTACAGTACAGTGGAGATAATTGATGCTGGTTTCAAATGCATGTTCCAGAGCCAAACTAAAATGCTAATGTTCGTTCCTCTGTGCTAGCAAGACAGAATCACGCTCCAGTCATAGCCATGCTGGTGGAGGAAAAGCCTGCATTAAGCCTGAAACTGGCTGACGTATATCAGCATGCAGCTATGTGAAATTAACCCCATACTGCTGTGATGGTAATGGGACTATGCACAAGATGAAAGAGCCAGCAGCAGAGAATTTGAAGACTACAGAAAGCTCTCAATGTACTTTCCTTAATGACAGAAATACTCATCGCTTTTCCCCATATCATTTACCATAGCAGGATGAATTCTAAAGGAAATAAAGGAAAGAGAAATGGTGACCATCTGCCCTAGCAAGACAATTGCTAGCAGTTTCATATATGACCTTTGATACTGGTGACTTGTTTGAAAAGAGTTTTGGTTAGCCTCCTAGAATTACACAAAGAAGTTAGAAAGCACATTGGGCAAATATTCCTAGCACATAGACTACAGCCATCACAATTTCAGAATGAGGTTTCCACCACTGAAAACCACATGAAGATGAATCAGGAATTCCTAAGACAGTCTGAACAGTAAACGCTGCAGAAAATAATCAAATTAACTCCAAAACTATAATTCCAAAACTATCCTTCCAAAACTCATTTCTTTCCGTAGTATCACAAGCCTTTCTGCCACATGGAACATCATCATCTTGATCTTTCCCACTTGTCTTCTGCTTCCCATGTCATTTTAGATTCAAATAATCATAGAATCATAGGATCATAGAATCATTCGAGTTGGAAGGGAGCTTTAAAAGTCACCTAGTCCAACTCCTCTACAATGAACAGGGACATCTACAGCTAGATCAGACTGTTGAAGAACCAGTACAATTTGAGTTGTGGACAGCACTCTGGAGATTTCTGACAGGTCTCCTCATTGATCTTTAATAATTGAGCTTTCCTAGCACTTGCTAAAGGGGTAGGTTTAGCCACCCCCTCCTTCAAGTACATCTAGTTGATCCATTTTATATCTGTGCTTCATCTCCTTCTTCCAATCTGTTATTTAGACAAACTGGTATCTGCCAAATTACAGTGTTTTACTGTTAGAGTACTTCAGTACTTAAATGTACAGGAACAAAAATACCATAATCAGCGCACTTCTTCACATAAGGAATAGGATCAAAATTCTGTGAAGGCACTAAGCTTAACAGTGAATCAGAATCATAGAATGGCTTGAGTTGGAAGGGACCACAAGGATCATGAATCTCCAATCCCCCTGCCCCATGCAGGGCCACCAACCTCCCCATTTAATACTACACCAGGCTGCCCAGGGCCCCATCCAATTTGGCCTTGAACACCTCCAGGAACGGGGCACCCAAAACCATTCTGGGCAGCCTGTTCCAGCACCTCACCTCACCACTCTCTGTAAAGAATTTCCCCCTGACATCCAACCTAAATCTCCTCTCCTTCAACTTAAAACCATTTCCCCTTGTCCTGCAGTTATCACCCTTTCAAAGAGTTGATTCCCCTCCTGTTTGTAGGCTCCCTTTAGGTACTGAAAGGCTGCAATGAGGTCACCCTGCAGCCTTCTTTTCTCCAGGCTGAACAAGCCCAGCTCCTGTCTTCATAGGGGAGGCGCTCCAGCCCCCTGATCATCTTTGTGGCTCTCCTCTGTACCCTCTCCAACAGCTCCCTGTCTTTCTTGTACTGGGAGCTCCAGATCTGGAGATGGAAATGCTAAGATGTCTGTTAGTGTTTGGCAGAGAACTACAGTCCTGCCTCAGATCATGAAAATGTGGCCTGTTCGTAAACGCCCTCCTTCTGCCCATTAAAAATGTACTGAGAATAGGATGTCTTGGGATCGTGGCTGGAATAATATCCCACCCTAGGAGCAGAAAGAAATTTCCATGGAGAGCTTTGTATAATCAAGATAAATAGTTTGAAGTATAATTTGCTGCCAGTAGATAGTTCTTTCTGAGCTAGGGATAATGTGCTGTAAGAAAAATAACCTCTGTTTAGCCAATACAGTTGTACCAGGTCTTGTATTCAAAGAACGCATCTCAGATCACACCTTGCTATTTTAATGTGGGCAGAGATACCAGATGGCTCCACAGGGCTGCATGTCTGCCCTTGCTCCACTGCTACCTACAGCTGCCTCAGAGCCATTTGTGCCAATGCTTTCCAATAGGGAATTTCCAATGGTGTTTGCATTCATGCCAAAATTTGCTGAAATGCAGTAGCAAACGATGAATTTCCTGAGCATGTTACTTCCTTGGCCAGGTTGCAGTATGAAAACCTGAGACACAAAAATCATTGAGCTGTAGGCAAAGGTAAATCCGTTACTGTAAGGGACATTTGAGTACCCTAGAAAACAAAAGAATATAAACAAGAAAGACTTACTGCTTCAAACAACTTGCTGACACAGAAAAAAAAATCAAGATGTGCTTTTACAAGGAGTAGAACCGAAGGCAGGTAAGAGAACAATGAGAGGTCATTTGAAAAGACCACTGTTTTAACATCTTCAAGGAAAAATATACATTTAATGAAGTTTGTTGCTGCGGAGTCCTAGGAATAGCTACAGCTCTAGGACTACACACAGTATCAATATTTGTTTGTTTCCATGGCTCAAAAATTTAAAGCAATGGAAAATGAATTTAATACATTTTATTAAATGTATCTTTCCCTCTCCCCTTAGGGGTTTTTTCAACAAAGACATGATTGGCAGAATTAGATTTAATGATGCCATTTCAGCTCTCACTTCTTTGGTAGCAATTATAAATGGTTTCATGATACAAAACAGGTGTTCCAGCATGGTCCATTGGGCAGGGTGAGGAACATTTTGCTCCCTGATGTCATTGTACATGATGTATTCAATAATTGCTATTTTCTGATGGAGAATACATTTAGATGTGCCTTTGGTAGAAACTCAGCTGTTTTTTATGTTTTGGTTGGTCCACTGAACAGGAACTTCTCAATTTTCCAGACTGTGTCTGGTTTTCCATACTCCTGTCACGTGACTAAAAATCAAGCAGGAAGCATTCTATTATTTATAGGTTTTTTGTTTTTGTCTTTTTTAAATCACCCACAGTGTGGCCAAAAAGACTAATGGTACAAAAAATACATGATTTTTCAGAAGTTATCACTTTTTTGAAAACCAAGAGTTTGGTACAAAATAAACCATACTGACACATTCAGGGATGATCTGAATGCTGGCTAATGCTGAATCCAACGTGAGGGGGTAAGAGTTTATGTGCCTAAATGCATCTCAGCACAATTTTATGTCTCAGTTCACTGCTGGATATGTGCAGTGATTTGTTTTCTTCCAATACTGTGGTTTCCAACAAAGAGAAGTTGAGGGCACAGAAAGCAGACTGACTGGTAAAATGATGTAGTATCTCCATAACTCCAGAATATCTCCTAGACACATCTCCTAGACATGGAATTTAAATCCAACTTTGTGTCATTGCTGGTCATGACAGAAGTACTGAGGTTAATGCTAGAAGGAACGCTAGAAAAAGAAACATGCAGAACATATCATCCCAGTAAAGCTATAAGAAGAAAAATAACCTCAGTTAATACATGTTAATGGTAAAAACGATAATGAAAGGACAATTCAGAGTAGGAAAAAGCAGCTGCAGAAGAGCAAAAAAAGAATACAAGGGCAAAGTCAGTGATTAGTCTCCTTGAGCTGCTATCAGTACCCACCAAGAGTAGCATTGACCGGAAATGTTTTGATCACCATCCTGTATCACAGCCTCTACTTCTTCAGTGCTGCTGTAGCTGCCTCTACTCTGCATACAATCTCAGTGGGTGACCAAGGGAAGTCTAAGATAGAGACACTGCAGAAATTCTTTGAGTTAGTTGCAAAGAGAGCTAAATAGAACTTGCAGAACTTGTCATGGAAATGATGCCTTTGCAGAAACAGAGATTTCATCATCTCTTTGGGTCATATTCAGCAAACAATTTTAAATGTAACAGTGAAGGGAATGTTCATCTCAACAGATTCTTTTGAAACCATTAAAAAAAAAAAGGAAAGAAAAAATATGATTTTTATTTTTTTTTCCCACTGGAGATAATTTTCCTCTCCCTCTTTTCCCCCTTGTAATTGATTTTCCTTCTGTACTAGCCTAAACCTGATTTCTGTCCTCTGTTTTTGAAAGAGGCCATCCAATCAATATAAACCATAAGTGACACGACTTTCTTTTATAGTTAAGCTACACAGAATATCTCACCCAAGGCTCTTGTGGCAAGTCCATTCTCCATATTGAGAGAGATGGTATCAGTATTCTGATAGGAAATTAACATCCATAATACTTCTTGGTTCACCTGGCTTGAAAGTCAGTGTTGTTCAAGATACAACCATAAGCTGATTTAACTGTGATTCTTCCTGCTACAGTTGGGCATTTTGTGGCAGTCCCTTCCTTGCTATATAAGGCTTTGTTGTGCTTTCTCCTTTGAAAGATAAAATAATACTTCATTAATATTTTTGTATTTAAACTGTTTTGTTAAAAAAAAACTAGCATGTATTTACATTGCAAACTGTGCTTTAAGGGAATGATATAATTACTATACTTTGCCACTCAGATAAAGGGAGGAATAGAAACAAATCATTTCTTCGGCATGGAATCAATTACTTTTCATACATAACTGTTCTCTGTACATAACTGGACTATTGTTTAATACAGCCACCAGCAAATAAGTAATTTTCAAGGATACATTTAAGCACAGGCAGTAGCCAAAGCTGGCCTAAACAGCATCAGGCAACATCAGAATCTAAGCTTCCTTTAAAAGTAACAGCTAAACAGTTAAACAGGTTCAATTGAAAGCAGTCACCTGATTCCCATTCACCAAGTTTATGCTTGGTTATGCTTTTGGCTCTCCTGGTTACAGAAGTCATCCCAGACACAGAGAGGAGTGGATGAATTGCCCAAAACAAGGACTGCAGGTGCTGGACTTTCCCAGCTCATCTCAGCCAACGGGTAAACCTGAGACCCACTGCTCTGCTTCTGCACTGACACATGTAGTTAAATCCTATAAAGTGAATCTGTCAAAACTGATTTCTCCTTTTGTAGTGGCTTTTAAAACAAGGTTCACTGATTGTGACTGGAATGAAAGGCAAATTCATACATATGGCTCATATATGCAGCACATACAGAGCACGGGTGTATCAGTCAGTGAGGATGAATACAATAAAACCAAGCACACTGACCATCTCCTGTCATAATTAAAAAGAAAAACAGAATCAACCAAACAGGACAGGAAAAGAAATCCATAACTTAGCCCTTTTAAAATCTGGGTACTGAATATAATTTATAATGGAAAAGCAGTCTGTGAGTTGTTTGTGCTGAGGAAGTGACTGAAGGTAAGAGCCAGGGAAGATTTGTGATAATTACAACAAGCACTTACAACAAAAAGGTTAGGGTCCTACAAGTATCCACATACTGCCAGAACAGTAACCTTGTCAAGCCTTTTGGCAGTTGGGAGGCAGATCCTGCTCTTCCATGCGTCCTGTCATTAGCTATTGATCACATCCTATTTTTAAGCTTCACACTAGAGGCAGATGAATAAATTGACAGCTTCATTATTTTCCTATCCTAGAGACATTCTTCTAGCCTCAAGGGGAAAAGCTAGTTGTAGATGCAAGCACAAAACAGGCTGGCAAAATGGCAGATTCCAAGCAGAACATCCTGAAACGTCAAGTCATTTCTGAAACTGCATTATGTGTCTTCGCTCTAGAATGCGTGCGGATAAATACAGCTTCCAGTCTGTTCTGGACACAAAGAAGTCAAGGTCACAGCACCTTTAGAAATAAATTCACCATCGTAGGAGTTGCAGCTGAACAGGTATTGCAGGACCAGGTCAAACTGCTTTTGTTTGAAACAGAAAACCTATTCTTTACGGATATGGGCCTGTAGCTATTTGGGGATCAGTCATCCCCCATATAAGATCAATGCAAAAGGCCAGAAACCCCTGGGTGATGCAGTTGCAGAGTTTCCCAGAGCAGCCTGATTGTGGAGTGGTCTTTGGTCCTGCCACAGCAAGTACTCCAGGCCTTGGGGTTCTTGGGAATCCCCAAGCATCCAGATGCCAGCACAGTGCTGCCATCACCCAGAGCCCAGGAACTCACATAAGTAAGACAGACAGCCCTAAGAGCAACCCCAGCCAGGCTAGGTGCTTCATAGAAAAAAAATGGCATCTTCATAATACCTGGAAAGCCACAGAAGAACACATATGCTGCGCTTCTGTTTTCACCTCTCTTGAGTTTCTCGAAGTCCCTGCTCCTTATTCTTCCCTTTCTAGACTTAACAATTTACTGATGTCTGGTGAAGGCATCAGCAAGGGGCTGGAGATATCTCTGGCCTGTCTCCATGCAAAAGGAGAATGACTAAAAGGACACATTCCTTCTGGTGCCTGATTTTATACCAGGGTTCCCAGCCTTCTCGTGCCATAAAATAAATGTCTGTCAGCAATTATAGCATCATTCAGGTGGGCTTTCATCATATTTCACAGCACAAGGACATGCATGACAGTCCTATGCTTCATTTCTCCTATAAGATTTAACACTTGGAAGCAGTGGTGTTATCACGGGCCAAGACCTTGCTTCCACTATAATGAACAGAAACATCTTTGCTGGTTTTCATAGCAAAGATAAGTAGCACCACATGGCCAGCTGTCAGTGACAAGATCACCAACATGGACCGAAGTTTAACTCTCCTCCATACGACGTTTAAACACATCATTTCTGATTCCTTTCTGAGAGACCCAAGAAAAGGCAGCACATTTCTGAAATTCATCTTTATGCTCTCCAGTCCTGGGTAACAGTTTCCATAAGTGATTGGCATCACCCTGAGAAAAGGCAACTCAGCACTTAAAATCAGTTTTAACAACCTCTTTCTGGGGCTTTTCCGTTTCTCTTCCCATAGAATTCAGCTCCATCTCACCTGGAAAACTGAAGCCTTAGGAACTTGCTGATATGGAAATTGCTGTTTGTTGAGCTCTATGACATGTGGCAGTCATGACAAAAAAAAGAAGAAACAACAAAACAGCAACTCTTAATAGTAAGTTTTGTTCGGTAGAGTGAAAACATAGCAGAGTTTGAAATCTCATTAATATAAAGACATGGCAGAGCAGAGCGCAAGCTGGTTGCCTAGTTGTATAGGACATGTCCACCTCATTAATTACCATTTGGTATTCCTCTTGAGTGTAAGGATCTGTTAGGTTAAAAACAAACTGGATAGGCAGCAACAATTTAATTTATGTGGATGCATTGCACATAGGCGAACAGTAGTTCCGTGCTTGTACTTTGGATTTCTATAGTATTTTTCCCTGCACATTTTGTTTAGGTCGAGGAACTTCTCTAGGACTGAATAGAAGACAATGTCTGGAATATCACTGTAAATGTAATGGACAGAGTAAATTGACAGCAGCTCCAACTAAATTACAGTTTAAAAGACAAGGGAAGGCTCAAGGGACACCAAACAAAGGAAACTCGAGCTGACCAGCGCTCAGGTAAAATTGAATTGGAAATGTTCCCTGACTGATTAACATAACAAAAGTCCCAGTGTTTAAAAAGAAAGTCATTCTGCAGAAATAAGAGGGAGGAAAAAAAAAGAAACTGATCTTCCTCCAAACATACGGTAGTTATCTTTAAAAATATGCGTTCAGAGACAGATCTAAAATATTAGTGTGAATAAGGACTTTCTGAAGAGTCTTTTTTTCAGTGATGTCACTCAGAAACATATATAATTTTTAAAAAAACATGAATTGAAAATTTCTCCAGTTTCACTCCCTCCATTTTCCCTTAGAAATAAGATTTGTTCCACCAAAAAAAAAAGTTAGAATTCCACAAAATGTATATATTTAAACAAAAAAGTGAAATAGAACTAAAAACTGAAGCAAGTGTGCAAGCTTTATTTCAGAAGAACAGCTGTGTGACAAAAAGGTTTACTTGTCAAAATAGAACTACTGAGAAAATAATCAACTCTTATTTAACATACTTGTAGATTAGTAGAGTTATTTATTATGTAACAAAGCTATTTTTATTAGTGCCATCTCATGAAGATTTAAGAAAAACAGAGATGATTGACACTCATGTTTTAAAATCGAGTCTTTTCAACAGCATTTCCCTAGATAGACAAAAGATTTTTAGATAAATGGGTGTATCTGCATTCTTTAAATTGCAGTTGTATTGCTCCCTTTGCTGGTCCTCTGTTTCATGCTAAGGCTTTTTGAAACTGTAATCCAGAGTGATCCTGAGACAGTCTACGTTATTGCAATAAACAAAAATAGAAGGGAATTTCTGTTAATTAGAACATTTTTTACAGTCTACAGAAACCAACAGAGAACAAGAGCAATCAAAACAAAGGACTCCTTCATAATGCTCATAACCTTCAGAGCCATAGTTTGGGGGCAGTCCTGTCTTGCCATGGTGTTGTCTGCAGGTATTTTGTTTTATCATCCCAAATTACTGTGTGAAATCACACATTATTCAAACCTGTTGCTTTACTGGCAGTCAGAACCTCATTAAGGGAGTTGCCAGCAACTCTGAGACAGGTTCTGCCCTCAACATTTTACCAAGTGAGCTCCATACCTGCTTCTCAGCTAACTAATAGATTTCAGATTTTTCAGTATATTAGCTGTCAGATGATGTGCATTTTCTAAAGTCTGCATCTATTTGTAGATCCAATTCTGTGGGGAAAAAAAATCAAAAACACAGCAAACAGTTACCAGTAGAAAGACTCAGATCTTATTTTAGGTTCATTAACGTCTCTTGCCTCCTACTTACTGTTAGTAAGCTTCTGGCTTACTCTGGATCCCAGGTGCATAACCTCACTGACAACAATGTTGGGAGCAGCCAGAGGAACATGAATTCCAGCAGGAAGGTAAAAAATTAAAGTTTATACTGTTTTGCCAAAAAGCATCTAAGATAAGCCTAGCAGGAACATACCTTCATAGAACACATGAAAACAATCTGTGAGACAAATAAAGAGATATGGAATTATCATTAATTGGAACAGGGAGATCTGTTACACCAGGTTATACTTCAGATTTTTTCATTCTGCTTGTGTGACTGTACTGCTGATGTACCTGCTTGTCAACAGTAAATAGAGACGCAGGACTCAGAGGACCTCTGTGTGTCTGTGTGACTGGGAAGCTAAAGCTATGACTTATAGAGGAAAAACAAGGGACACGAATCTGTAGAAGAAATGAACATTATTTGTTTTTCTCACAGGGATATCTGCTGGGACACTTTCCTTTGTGACCTACTGAAGGGAATCTGCTCTAGAATGAGTTGGACTAGATGATCACGGAGGTCCCTTACTACCCCTACGGTTCTGTGAAATTATCCTTTTTATTCATCCACTTAATAGATAGATAACAAGTGTGAAAA
Organism: Centrocercus urophasianus; assembly: GCF_019232065.1. Classification (NCBI taxonomy): domain Eukaryota; kingdom Metazoa; phylum Chordata; class Aves; order Galliformes; family Phasianidae; genus Centrocercus; species Centrocercus urophasianus. The sequence goes on along the minus strand of NW_024884364.1, from coordinate 63,077,047 downwards.
ACAGCTTCTGGAATACAGGCAACAGGCACCACTTTAAACATTGAATTTTCTTGTTCTTGGTGTCCTATGACTGTTTGAGACAAGCACAGGTCTTCCACTGCATCAAGCCATCATCTGCCAGCCTAAGGCACATATCTCATATACTCTCAGGAATGCAAAATATCTCCCAATGCATGCATTTACACATGACCAACACCTTCCCAAGAATTGTTTAATGAACGGCTACTTCAGAAGTTACAGGATGACATTCAAATGATAGACTCCCTGGTTCCCCTGTTTCATAAGATTATCATTCCTCAAAAAGACTTAATTTTCACTGAAAACATAGAGTGAAACTCTAATTATAGTCATACACTAGACAACTGCAATTGACACAGCTAAGAGGGTCATAATTCCTCCATCATGCTACAGGACTGAACAATCAAACTGCATGTTAAAGATAAGTTTAAAATGTGAAATCTTCCTTTGAGATGAGAATAGCAGTACAGAATAAAAAGAAAATTATATATGAAGAGCGACAGTCAATTAATAAACTATACCTTTCTATTAAAATGTTAGTCAATAGAAAATGGATTACAATGGATTTGAAATGCTTAAAAAGCATGTGTGTGAAACAGAGGGATGGGAGAGAGGCCACGGTTCTGTAGAACCAACGTGAGAAACTGAATGTTGTCTATGAGACTTGATTATGTGGAGGACAAGTTCGCAAAGACTTACAGTGCATGTGTCAATTTGTAAGATATTTTGACTTTGTGATGAAGCTGCAAACCTGGGAGATCCCAAAAAATATTTTTCACATCAGATCTTTAATTTAAATCTTGATTTCATAAACAGCTGTGACTCTACTTAGTGCTTAGATAAGGTACTGGTTTCTCCTAAAATACAAAGAAGAACCTTATTTTTTGAAAAAATATCATCCTAATTTACCATTTGAAAGGAGTTTTCACTCAGGTTTTCATTCCGCATTTAGCGGAAATGTCTAGAATTATTTTCCCCATTCCAGAAAGATGCTTTTGCTGAGTGTCCAGTGACTTTCTTTGAACTGCCATTAAGCAGCCAAATTGCTTTATGTCTCCAACTTGACAACTTGGCTCAGGACTGTTCTGTGCCGTTCTTAGACTTGCTTTCACAGGATTTCCTTTTTGATTCACTTGCAGCAGAGCTAACAAGCAAAGATCTTTTAGGATCTGAATTATCACCATTTTTCATGGAGGTGGGTGCTTCTGCTGTTTTGTTCTCTGGATATTTCCAGACAAATACACTGTACCTGTACTGGCATCCAGTAAGACTGTAAATACTTGCACAGCAGAGCTAAACAATGAAATAGTTCAGACATCAATCATTCTCCTTAATTATGCATTTTCTTCACAAATGCACTT
>NW_024884364.1:63065607-63075568 GCF_019232065.1 Centrocercus urophasianus | reverse complement strand
TTTTTTTGTTGTTGTTGTTGTTGTTGTTGTTGTTGTTGTTGTTTTTCATAGAGGATGGCATGTGGGAAATGCCAGTGGGAAAGACAGTAGATGATCTGTGTTGAGATTTGTTTGCCACCACTACCTAGCTCATTGCATCCATGTTGGAGGTATCATTTACCTTTAACAGCAGTGTATTTTAGAAAGTCTTAATTCACTTCTGTCAGGCAATCAGATGGTTGAAAAATATATAAATTCTATATACAAATACCATCAGATGATGCAGCAGGCAATCACTGTGGTAATTAATCCCACATTTTTGTAGTTGAAGTAACAATTCTCATTTCAGGATAGAGTTTGAGTAAGAAGAGCCTATCTATATCTGTAAATGAATGATATCATTATTTTGGGAAATGAAAGTTTAAGCTCTGTAAAACATACAATCCCATGGAGATCTCAGCAGAGGAACTTGTACGTGCAGGTGTTTAATGTGATAAGGTACGTTACCATTTATCTGTGTACTTGCAGACAAATATTAACATAGTCATGAATTAAGCTTTTAATCCCTTTTATTATAAATTGAATATCTTTATTTTAACAAACATCAACAATGCACATTATTGTGCTCCAAACTATTCATTACTATTCCCCACAGTGTACCATTACATGATATGCCATAATACATGTGTTAATATAATGCCAAGCATCTGCTTGAGTATTCCATAGTATATTTCATTCTCTCCCTCTCTCTCTTTTTGTTAAAACAAAGAGGCAATCTCACAAAAGACACTTTATATAGGAAACCACACAGCCGTTCAGCTTTATGTTGGAGAAAGACAGTAGCACACTACATGCTGTTTTCTGATGATTCAGATCCTGGCTCCTAGTCTTCAGATTCCTTGACAGCAAGAAATAGAGTTGTGAACAAAGAGGAGAAAGTTAGAGGTGGAAAGGTGCTCTGAACTGATAGTAGTCAGTAGGGTCACCAACACAATGTCTCAATGATGAGTCACTAATCGCCGGGTGCCTTGCTCAGAGCTGCTTTACCGAGACCTGTCTGTGGGCACCTGCCAGTTACCTCCTGAAATATGGAGGGAGCATCATTTACTCCAGTGGTTAAAATGCTATGAATTTCAGAATTACTCAGAAACATGAACTTCAGGTTATTCAGATGAGCCGCTAAGAGTCAAGGCCTCAGAGCTGCTGTATGTATAACCAGAGATCAGAATTTGTATTAAAGAAATGCAAACACCACTAGCTCCACAGCTTAACTGAAAAATAAAAGGGGGGGGGGGGAGGAGGGGGAGAAAGTGGAATTTAAGGGGGAAATTTACTTAAATCCCATGGAAATCAGGTGGAAAAATCATAGAATCATAGGATCATAGAGGTTGGAAAAGATCTCCAAGGTCATCATCCAGTCTGACTGTTCAACTGTCACCAAAATAATACTGCCAGAACCCAAACTGTGAAGAAATGCAGCAGCAGGATGACTGTGTTTTTGTTATGTCACATGGCATCTGAACTAGTTTCCTAACATGGCTGACAGTAATTAGATCGACAAGGACTTGCTATGTCAACTTCTCTTACTAAGCCAGACAAACCAGTACACAAAACTGGGGAAAACAAACCAAAATAACCAACCAGAAAAGGAAAAACTAAAATCAAATTCATAGAATCATAGAATCACAGAATCACAACGTTGGAAACGACCTGCAAGATCATCCAGTCCAACCATCTTCTCATTACACTGCTACCACAAGCACTAAACCATCTCTCGCAGCTCCTCATCCAGACGCCTCTTGAACACTGCCAGGGACGGCGACTCCACCACCTCCCTGGGCAGCCATTGCAGTGCCTGACCACTCTCTGAGAGAAAAAGTTCTTCCCTGTGTCTAATCTAAACCTCCTCTGGTACAACTTGTGGCCATTTCCTTGGGTCCTGTTTGTTGCTTGGGAGAAGAGGCCAAACCCCTCCTCACCACAGCCTCCCTGCAGGAAGCTGTACAGTGCAGTGAGGTCTCCCCTGAGCCTCCTCTTCTGCAGACTGAACAATCCCAGCTCCCTCAGCCACTCCTCGTAAGACTTGTGCTCCAGACCCCTCACCAGTTTCGTTGCCCTTCAATTAAAACAAAATAACTACTTGCTTTGCTCACACAGACATAACTCCAAGGAATTAAACAGAATCAAGCAAGGGTCAGAATTTGAGGAGAGAGGCAGAGGAAGGGAAAGGGACAGTGCTGGAATTGTAATATGAAAGCACTGTAAGAAAAAGAATGAAATAATATTTTGATCAAAGGCCTGGCCTGTGTTTCAGCTTCCACATAAAGTCTTATACTGAAAATACTGTATTAGTAACATTTATTCTCTGCAGATCCTCTGTGACTTAAAGTATTGACTCCAGTCTTGCATCTCTTTTGCTTTCTGGAGAAATGCAGAAAGATTAAAAAATAATAATACTTGGAGTCAACCAAAGTATCCAAGCAACATCTCTGCTGCATTTCTGTCTAACCAACCAACTAGCTTGCTTGTTTTCATTTTTTGTAACAACTCTTCTAGTCATGACTGTTAAGAAAAATGACTAATAATTGTTACGTTAAATGAAAGGTTGTTGTTCCAAATACATTATCCCAGAGATCTCATCAATTACTGTAGAGGAATTCTGCTGAAAACATATTCCAGTAGTTCAAATAAACTGTAGCTAAGCAGAAAGGAAAGGGAAAATGGATTATAGTATATGGGTTCTGTTTTAAAAGCTGTACATTGAGTCTAAACAATTCAGTGTAATCTTCATTATCCCCCAAAAAGCCTTTTGATTGTTTTATTCCTTCAAATGTGCCCTATTTAAATATTTTTCAAGCTTTACATATGGTATCCATGTTATTAGCTCTGTAAAGTGTTTACATGAAGTCTCAAAATGCAATCCTCAAGGCACTGTAATTTACAGAGAAGCGAACACTGTCATAATAACATCTTTATCCTACAACATATCGCAGCTTAAAGTAATATTGCAAAGTCAAACAAATCCCATTAAAGAAAACAGAACAACCAGCAATAAAAATACAGTGTGCTGAATCACCCTTGTGAGAGCATCGTGGAAGCCAGGCTGAGAAAGGGAGGTAAAGCAAAACAACAGAGCAAATGATGGGGATGCGAAGCAAATAGATGATGGACCCTGTTAAAAGTTAAATATAGATCCTTTCACCCCTAGGTCAGAGGGCTGAACAGCGCCAGACCGCTTTCCTTAGTAATTAAGACTTTTTGGAGGCTTCTGTGGAATAATTCAATGGCCATGCTAAATTCAGGGCTTAATGAGTAAATATGTATTTTGTGCATTACAAGGGAGTAACTTCTACCACAACAAATAGCAGCACTGAGCAAATGCTGAATTTTGTTCCCACAGCTGCTAGTCTGTGCTCAAACTGCAACACTTTAAATATTTACTGAGTTCTGTTAGCAAATAAAGCAGCTGTCCCAGTGCATGTAAACAATTAGCAGCAAAACACCACAACTAACAGTGCACAGAAATTGTGGGTCAGGACGCTTGTAAAAAAAATAAAATACCTGGTATACAATCATGACTGTAGGCTCTCTGGGGAATAAACAGGTTTCCCAGCCTATTTCCTGCCATAATGTCGCATCACATCTATCAGAGCATTAACATTGCCTTCCTTTCCCTCTGCCATTCTGTTAATTGCTGTTATTTTTACCAGCCCAGGTTGGCTCACCATATCATTCACTACACTCTCTGTAAAACATTAGAGAGAATTACTTCAGGATAACTACAGCAGGAGAAAATTTGACATGTTTTCTCAAAACTTACTTACTGGGTAAAATCTTAAATCTGGTGAAAGCTTTGCTATTGAGTTTGGAAACTTCGGGATTTTACACTTTTGCTACTTATGTGCATGTTAAATGATTAATACAACTCTCTTACTGGATAAAACTGATTTCAGCTGGTTCTAAAGCTATGAGATACGCCAAAGCAATCCTAAAAAAGTCAGAATTTGTGCTATCCCAAATTGCCTGATCTGCATCTCTACCAGAATTTCTTTCAAACGCAAAATATCCATCACTGTAGTAATTGCAATATAGGAAAGAAATATTAATATGAACATAAATTAGTATTTTTGTCTGAATTTGCAAGAAATTGGACAAAAAGTTCTTTTAATTGTAAGCAATGGTAACTTTATAATAACCACTGCCATATATGGAGGACTACTGATCATCTTTTTAATATGTTCATAATGTGCTCTTTTCGTCATTCCTTCTTCAGAGAGGTTTTTCTCAGATTTGAGAAGTCAAAGCAAATCTCAGCTGTTTTGAAAATCTACAACATTTTCATTTTAAAACAGTTATTTGCTCATCCTCTTAATGTTGAACCTTTTGATGAATGTGACCTTCTCTGAAAATAAGAAATAGAATATGGAAAAATTCTTTTTAGAAAATGAATTAGACCGAAGTAGTCACGTAAAACAGAAAATGACTTATTTTCTGTTATGCACAACTCCAAGAACTTTATCAGCACACTACAAGCAGCAAATTTATGATCATACTCAATTATCTCAGGCACTTATCTCACATACTAAACAAACTACAGCCCAGCGACAAAATTAAATATTCTTAATTTTTCACACTTTGCATATAAAGGAGACCCATCAAACACAATCAAACAGCCTCTGAGAAAAGTAACGAAATGTCTCACAGCAAACAAACAAACAAAACCAACACTTAGAAAAATCCCTTTTCTATTCATTTCTCTGCACACAGACAGAAGAAAAAGACTAACAAATCTCCAAAGCACACTGTTTTTAGCAGTGGAAACAGGATGAGATCATGGTCATGTGTTCAAAGTTGTAGAAACTCATAGCAGAGAGCAAAAGAAGTAACTGGAAATAAGCTCTCTTCCGTCAAACTGAACCCAAAGACGTGGAGTGTTTCAGACTGGGACCACAAAATGAACACAGTTAAAAGCAAGCAAATGCATTTTATACTAAAAGAAAAATTTCATGACTGTATGATATCATCACATGCTAAAAAAAATGGTCCTCTGCAACCATATTGCTGATTTGTAGGGAGGAACACCTTCATTGTTTGTGTGTTTGTCCTAAAAAATTGTGGTAATCCTGCAGTTAATAAATAGAAAATAATCCTCTACTGTATCACAAGTATCATGTAAGGTCTTCAGTGCAATTCCTAAAACATCAGGAACACCTCAAGAAGGTATCACATAAAATGTTATGGATGTTCCAGGGGTACTGCTGTTCCAAGGCACCTCTTGGAACACACAGTAATAAGGAGGGCACAAAACTGACTCAAGCTCTTTCTCCTTCATTCCGTGGATTGAAACACAAAACTGCCTGATGAATTTTAAATTTAAAACAAACAAACAAAACAAAACACTTCTAATTCACGAGACCAGTAGTTCCATTAGTTTCTTCCATTCACAGAGCTTAAAAACTCCTTACTACAGTCTAACTCAAATTCATTCACATATATAGGTTGTTATCTAACACAATATGAGCTTACTTGATTTTTTTAATCATCTTTATTGGTTGTTGAAAAAGTAGGCCAAAATTTGCCAGAGAACAATAGACCTAAATTTAGAAGCAAAACAAAAGCCTGTATACTGTCTCTATCTTCAGGAAAGAACATCCTACAGGATTTCTTCATCTAGGCTTTCATTTCTAAGTAAAGACACATGAGATGCAGATAGCCAGTTTTGATCTGGGGACTTATTAAGCCCCCAGAAACATTTCACCACTAGAAAACTATCAATTAAAAAGGCTTTTTTTTTTCTCCATTAAAAAGAATCTAAGCTGAACTTCCAGCTACCTAAACTCTTATTTCACTTACTAATTAAAACTGCCTTCCTTTTTGAGGCCTTCTCTCTATGGCAGATAAGCACTATATCGTCCATCTGGTAACAGAAGATCTAGACCAGTAATTCAGAAGGACAAAAATGGTACTATTGGAGTGTCAAGAGGAAATCAGTGCAGGCCAGGTTATTTTGACTTAACTATAACAAAATTATCATTATTCTCTTTTCTTTTTAGTTCAGTGTCAAGAGGAACTGACCGGTACTGCAGCAGTACTGCTGCTGTAGCACATGGCAAAGCACTGTCCCTAGTGTAAGGGTGCAAAGCAAGACATATGAGGCAGCTCATAATTTCCTCATTTCACAGAGTGAGAAGTGAAAGGCAGAAGATTTCACAGGCAGTCTGAGTGTCTCATGGCTTCCCAAACCTCTTAAATCTTATCCTGTTGTGTTAGCATACATTCTTTTCAAGTTCCTCTCTGATTTCTGGTTTTAACTACATCACTCTAAAATTTTAGAAGAATGTGCAATTCATTCTTGGTGTGTCATTATGCTCCAAGTGATTTGCTGGAAAAATACTGGATGTTCAGAAGACCAGCTTGCTTTGAAGACAACCCTCCTATACATAATGTGCCTCTGAGCCATTACCAGAACGCACACAGAGATTGTGGAAGCTCTGCAGGTAGCCATGGAACGAGCCCTAATTCCAAACTGCAGTTATAAAACAAAAATGATTAATTTGGCTTTACAAATCATTCCTCTGTGCCACTTGTCACATCTTAACTAGAAGTATCCTGAACTTTCTATTTGCAAAATGACATTCAAACATGAACTAATTAATCCTGAATTGGCTCCCTGATGTGAAGAAACACTGTAAGAAGTTAATATAGTGTCTTTATTTCTGGAGGAAACTGAGACACAGAAGTTGGGAAACAGTGTAGTATGACATTAGGCTGCACAGCTCCTGGTGCTAGGTTCATAGAGGTTGACAGCATCATTCACAAAGACTCTCTGAATGACACCCCAGCAGAATTAGGCCCATCTTGCAACAGAAAATACTGTATATATTTTTTCTTCTTATGGAAAAAAAAAAAAGACAGACTGGAGAATCACAGAATGGAGAAAACAATTAACAAAAGCAGAATAGGATCTGTATAACATTCGGATCACGCTTTATGATGGTGTCTGCAGTATTCAGCTTAAAAAATCTCACATCTCTCCTAGTGCTAAGTATTTTTGTAAATAATAAACTATCTGTACCGGCTTATACATTAATAAACAAGAAGACTTTAGGCCTTGCTCATATCAAACTACAACTGTGCCATCAGTAAATGAAAATCAACTGAAATCAATTTAGCCTGGATAAAAAGTCCCCTTCCCCTGCTGCAGCTCATCTGGTGTGCTAACAGCTCCCAGTGATGAAACAGGTGCTTGTAAATTAATTAGCCTACTGAAACACACCTTAAAATGAATTTCCCAGAACACCCTGGCAGTGAGCCATCCTGGTCCCACGAGCTGATCAGTGTTCTGTAAATATTGAGATTTGATAAAGTAAACGCTACTCTGGCAGCAGATGGTTTGGAATGCTCTGTTGACATTGCCTGCGATTACTTGGATATGAAGACTTTGCTTCTCATAGGCCTCCTTTGGGAGCCACTGGAGGACTTGATCCCCTCTCCAGCTATTTGCCTTCTAATTGAAAATCCTTATTCCCAGATGGAGCATAATGCTGCTGCTTCAGGCGTCTAGCTCTGCACTGCTTGACTGTTGATACATGGGTAATTGCTTTCAGTAATGCAGGTTAAATGTGACATTTAGTGCTTAATAAAAATTATCAAGGCCAAAGCCGTTTATCATTCTTACACTTGGGCTGTCAGTTCTAAAGGAATTTTCAATTCATTTGAATTCTTGCTGAAGAGGCAAGCAGCTCCTCCCTAGGAGAACGTGAGAAGCTGTCACCAAACTTGGGCATTTTTCTGCTTTATTTCTGAGGTTTGTTTGCTAACAACCCCCCATGAAAATTAAGCTATCAAATGTGGCAAGTATCCACCTTTGTACTTAGCATGCTGGTGAATAATATATAATCAGCAGCCACTGTGTACACAAAGTACATGAAACAGATGCACTACACTGAAACTTCTATGAGTAGTTCGAAGCTGAAAGTTACCTTTGTAGCATCGTAAAGAAATGAACCTGAAAGGAAATGGACTGTATCGAATTGAGTCATTTAGGATTACAGAATCCATTCATGGTTGCTAAAAAATAAGGAGGGCAAATACTTCCAAGACATGGTAGGCTTTGCAGATCCTCTTCCCTAGCAACGTGTAGGATAGTTGCTGCAAATGCCTTTTTTTTTCATTTAATTTAATTTAAATTATGAACACTCCTACCATGGCAAACAGATTAATATTCTTACTATGGATCTCTGACTTGATAAGAGGAGAGGCTACAGTCCACCAGGCTTGCAAAGAACACATTCAAAATCAGGGTAGCCTGAATATGCTGACTGTAAGTAACTGCAATCACAATGCTGCTTTCCAATCACATCATTTCAGGTTTGTAAATATGATCTCTGTGGAGAGTCTAGGCACAACAACATGGGTTGACAGGCCATCATTTTCTCCTCCCAGAAGTTTACTTTCCAAATTAGAGATGAAATCTAGAACTCCGTTCTTCTGCTCCGTTTTTCCAGATAGCTGAAGTAAGTAGCTAGTTAACTAACCAAATCCCTTACCTATCATCTTTGGAGGAATCTTTAAAACATCTCTTGCTGAGTTATACTGTTCGACTTCATAACAGCCTAAATGGAAGGAGATACCCTGTTCTCTGTGCATCAGTTTGGTTTAGTGCATAGGAAAGCTTAAAAGCTTTCAGAATTGGGTGGCTGGCTGCATCCTTCATCTACCAAAAGCCTTCGGCAATGTTCTTTTTTTCTACATTTTCTGAATAGTCTTCAGAGAAGTTTTTACCTGCCTACCACATAACAGTTAGTGTCATTGCAGAGTTGCCTTCCAGTACTTCAATAGCTGCTCTCAAGCTGAAGGGAATCAGCATTCAATCAACTGAATGTCACCTGCATAACTAAATCTGTTCTGAGTTTGAATAAAAAGGCACATGCATTATTACTCACAACATGACCATCAAGCTGAACACACTTCTCATGTTTGCTGAAGAAATTATATTTTTAGCAATAATGACATCAGCAAAAACAAACAAACAAAAAAAACCAAAACAAAACAAAACCAAAAAAAACAGAAAATTAATCTGTCCTCAGTTTATGAAAGTTTGTCTCTGTACTTCTTGTCATTTGGAGGACACCTTCAGCCACCACATCTCTGTATCTTGTGTAATATATAATCAGTTTTTAAAAATAGAGAAAATCTAGACATACTAGCAAGTCAGATGGCTGAAAGGCAGTCATATTAAGAAAGTGATACTGCTAATTCAGGAAACTGAATCAAAAGATATATTTCTCCAGATATTTTCACTGATGATATTAACTTTAAGGCCATAACCTGTCCCTGACCCTGCAATTTTTTAAGTTCTATCTTCACCTTTTGAATTAAGCTCTTCTTTTCTTCCTCGGTTAGTTCATTTTATAAAGCTGTCTTCCTTCTCTGTACATCCATTACACCAATAACTTATTTTCTTTGTTTCCAGAGTTCAATGCCTCTCACATTTCATTTTTCATATTAAATTGCTTAACCAGACAAAATATAGAAATTTTGAGGTTGGCTTTGCCTCGTGAAACAATTTTTTCCCTTTTAACAAACTTGACATGTGCCTAACAGACAGCCTAAATAAGAGTTTGACAACTGAGAGCAGATGATTCATTTCAGCTAAAGGTGGAGCCCAAAGAAACTGACTTCTTGTGGGCATCTAACTCAGGAGTTGTGACTAATTCCACTCCATCCACCTCTTTTTTCAAGAGTAACCTAATCAAGATCCATTTAGTTTTACTTATAAAATGGAGCCAAAACCTTTTGTTTATGTTAAGTTCCTGGCATGGATATCTTTATAGAGATTCTGCACAGCTATAATACGCACAGTGCATCCAATCTGACTTCTTTCTCCTCCAGGAGAACCACATGGATCCTTCACGTAAAGTCTTACACCTGCAGTTGTGAGTAGTGAATGAACATAGAAGAATACTGCATTCCAGAAATT
>NW_024884364.1:62989865-63065507 GCF_019232065.1 Centrocercus urophasianus | reverse complement strand
CTCAACACTCCTACTATCTACTACACTTCCTGAATTATGGGAATTTAACATAGCAGAAGATTATTTGCTGTAGATACTTTTCTCTTTTTCTTCTCTGCTAGAATACCATATATTAGGAACTCCTCTGGGGAAAATAACTTTAAAAAAATACAGTGGATGCTAAGTAACTTAATGGATAATAAAATGCTTTGTGCTTCTGGGACTGCTATTTAAAGGCCAACTTGATGTTTTATGTAAAGTAAGTATTGCAATCTTAGGACCTCACCTTGCATTTCATCAGGATTGACTACAGGTAAAGCACTTTTTCCCCAGTAAGAGCACACAATTCTAGGAGTCATTAATAAGCTCTCTCGGGACAAGTGGCCTTTTTTGCTGCTCCCACCCCATCCCCCAAAAGCGGGGGTTACAAAGTAAAAAAATAATAAAAAGAAAATCAGTAACAAAGTTGGATGCCTTTTCACCGCATAGACATAGTGGTGCTAAAGACTCAGTTAAATATTGTAATTAAAACCACTTTGTATGAATATGTTTTGTCCTCTCACCTAAAGTATGAAAAATTAACCACTTCTACTGCATTTATTTTATTGTATATAAGCCTATTTATGACTTGAAATAAGCTGTTAGTCTGCTGTATTCCGTGTTGGAATAGGACATAGGACTATATATTCTTCTAACATCAATATCAATATTTTTACAAGGACTTTAACTGTCTTCAAAAACAGCTGGAAGAAAGCTGCACCAAAATGAAAGCAGTGAGCTACATGGTGCATAATATCCACTTCTATGAGATGTTATGTGATTATCAGAGAAATACCTGCCTCTGACCTTCCAAAGTTTCTTAGGATATCTATATTCAAAATCAAAGCCTGTATGAAGAGCTGGAAGCACCAAAGATGGAAAGTACGTGGCCCTTGGGAAGGAGCCCTCATACCATTCTCTGGACAGCTGCATACCGAGTATTACATATATATATTTATATATATATACATAGATAGATAGATATACAGCTATCATCTGTAAGGATTGCTGTGTCTAACCATTTACACTGCAGTAGAAGCTCATTTCCAACAAGACAGGCAAAAAAAGCCTGTATTACTAGGTACACAAAGGTAAAAAAAAAAATATATTACATATCAGCCTTCTCTTTCTACTTCCTTCTCTGTTATACAGACCCGTGTTTATGTCTTAAGAACAATATTGTTTTCTCAGAATAACCTGTCCTCGTAATCTTTGCAGAAAAAAAAATAATCTTGTGGTTGCTGAGCAGTACCTTCCTCATCCTTAGGAGTGCAAGATTAAAATAGATGGTCATGGGCAGATGGGAATCCCAACGAGCTTGCTCAAGACTGAAATAAGCAATTCCTTCAGAAATGAATGAAAGGGTTAGATTATGTGATCATCACTGTGTAGAAAGAACTCTTTGAATAAATCCTGCACTCTCCTGACATAGAAAATTACTGTATAAAATTCCTACTACTATAAAGAGAATACTCCTGTTGGCTCATTTATCCATGTATTCAGTGATCATAACCAGAGTAAGTTAAAGAGAATATGTTTAGGAAATACTGAGAAAATGATAAAGCATTGTTCTGACACTGAGTGGTCCCACTTTGGCAGTCTCAGAGAAGTTTGTGGAAGAGCCAGCTGCAGGGCTGGCAAGGAAGGCAGAGGCAGCAGGACTGCCTTTCCGTACTACATTAGATGGGAATCTGGAGCTGCTAATGTTATTCAGAGAAGACACATCTGAAATCTCAGGGAAGTTCATCACAAAAGATGCTTGACTTGGAGAAGGCAAGTTGGAAACGGTATTTCAATAGAAGTCATGTAATTCTCCCCTGTTTGAGTTTTCTTTCCTGGAATTTAAACTTTTTTCTTTTTTGTAATTGAACTCAGTTTAATTACGGCTAGCAAGGGTTGAGGTGATAGTTTCCTCATGTCTAATTGATTACAAATCTATTTTTTTTTACTCTTTCTATCCATGGTATGAGTTATGACACTCCCTTGCATTAACATTTATTGGCCTCTTTCACAGTTGTATGCATCTGAGCCCAGAGTAGCACACACACAGCTGTGAGAAGTCTTTGTGGCATAATGTCTGCTTTCAGTGTTTTCAGCTATCATCAAATCCTCTGAAAATCCACAGATTTGTCTTCTCTAGGTTTAACTTGTAAGAGTTATCTTCCAATATTTGTTATCAACTTTCCTTGAGTGCTACTCCAAAATTCCCCTGCTTTACTTTAAATTTTCCATCGTCCTCTTCCAGCACAAAATTGCATCAGTGTGAGATCCCAAGAAAAAGTGACTAACACAGGATTTGTGATTTGGCTGGGGAAAAAAAAAGTCATTAAATCACTCCTCCTCTCCTCTCCTCTCCTCTCCTCTCCTCTCCTCTCCTCTCCTTTCCTCTCCTCTCCTCTCCTCCAGCCCTTTTCAATGACAAAACATTTGTTTATTCAATGCAGACTTGGCAACTGCTTTTTCAAGATTATCTGCCAAGTTTGTATTGTCAGGGAAGATACTTCTATGTCTATACACTGATCTCACAAAATAATATTTGAGCACTAGTTCTGATTATTTCTCTTTTCCATGGAAGAAATGGAACACTGAAGATACAGTCCTCTTACAGACTGGCCATCACTAACAAGGCCACTTTATAACTAGCTTTGGAAAGTGTATATTTTATGTCAGGAGGTACTGCGTTTTCTACAGAAGGTCATTTTGAAGAAGAAAATACCATTCTTTATAACTGAAATGTAAGAGTAAAAAATGTGGATGCTTTATTTAGTTGATAGGATTCTTCTTGATAGACATCCTATCTGGTCATCTATTGGTACAAATGTAAAAGAGGATAACCCAATGCAATTTGTGAATCTGTTTCTGTAACTGTTATTGTGAAACAAAGTAATTGTTTCAGGGCTTTTTAATTTATTCTAGTGATAATTTTAAGCACTGTTAAAACTGTTTTGATACAAACACTTCAAATATAAAAATGAAATGAAGATTTTCTACTGTCAGTTAAAGCTTTAAATCAAAAGCTGTGCATTAAAGTTTGGTCTTTTATCAGCATTAGTTTCTGACTGTTTTTGTGGTGTTCAACCAGGTATTGTATAAAATCTTAAAGGATGTAAAAAGTCTTGAAAATCTGAACACACTTTAAAACCTATATACTGTTAATACTCTTTAAAATATAATTGCCATTATGTAAGAAGAATTTCAATCATTTTAACAGAATTAAATATCTTTAGTCTATATTACTATTATATAAATAATATTGTGAATCTCTGTAATAAAGTATGATGTTATTAATAAAAAAAAAAAAAGGCACTATCCAAGTAGGCTAATTATGTGGTGAGTAGAGCAAAGCCAAGAAAAGAGTATTTTTCCTTATCTGAAATGGTCTGTCAATAGCAAGTGCTAAACAATATCTCGAAAGGAAAAATAGTTTTTTTAGGGGGCTATATATATATACATAATTGTTGTAATTAAGTTATTTAATCATTCCTGTCCAGAGACAGAAATGCAAAGACGTAAATGACTACCTCCAAAATCCAGTGGAGGCTGAAATTTCCAGTACTGTGATAAAGCAAATCTGGATAGAGAGCAAACAAACACAGGATATGTTGGAATCAATTTAAAAATGGTTTTGGAAGTGAATGTTTATACTTACACTAAAAAATATATACATAGTTTAGAAGGACAAGAGAAAATGATAGTGAAAAATGATGTGCTTCTTCAGAACTGAAGTAGCGTGGCAAACCCGCAGAAGTTCATATGAAAATAAAGGACACAGGGATAATACCTATAATGAACTGAATTTGTAAAGAAAACTCCTTCCTCACTCTGGAGAGACTTCAAAAATTCACATATTTTCAAGGGAAATCTAACCAATGCTGAGAAATTAAATAAAATTATGTATCCTTGTGATGAAATAAGAAGTTATTAATCAAAAACAGACATTATCAGAGTAGATTAATTGTATGGTGAGTAGAAAGAAACCAAGAAAAGAGAATATTTTTCCTAATCTGGAAAGAACTGTCAACAGCAAGTGCTAAACAATAGCTGAAAAGGAACAAGTATTCGTAGCTATAGATTTTCACCAAGAGTTTGGACAGCCTAAACTCAACAGAGGAAGTATGATTCCTGTGCTTGCAACATGTTAACCACTTCCATCCCAAATGAGAACCAAAGTGTGGCGTTCACATACTAGACAATATTTCCCAGGGTCCCATCCAACCTGGCCTTAAACACCTCCAGGGACAGGGCACCCACAACCTCTCTGAGCAAACTGTTCCAGCACCTCATCACTCTCTCAGTAAACCCTGACATGTGATCTAAATCTTCCTCCCTTTAGTTTAAAACCATCTGTACTTGTCCTGTTATAATATACCAGTGTAAAAAGTTGATTTCCCTTGTGTTAAAAACTCCTTCAAATATTGGAAAGCCACAATGAGGTCTCCCCTCAGCCTTCTCTTTTCCCAGCTGAACAAGCCCAGTTCCTTTAGCCTGTCTTTATAGGAAAGGTGCTCCAGCCCTTGGATCATCCTCAAGGCCATCCCCTGCACCATCTCCATCAACCAGAACCCCTAAATCCTTCTCAGCAGGGCTACTCTCAAGTTCTTCTCTCACTTTCTGTATATATCTGGGATTTCCTTGACCCAAGTGCAAAACCCTGTGCTTTGTTTTGTTAAACCTCATTAGGCTCACAAAAGCCCAACTTTCAAGTTTATCAAAGTTCCTCTGGATAGAATCCCTTCCCTCTGCTTTATCAATCACACCACTCAGCTTGTTGTCATCAGCAAATTGCCTGAGGGAGCACTCGATTCCATCATCTGTGTCATTAGTTAAGATGTTAGAGTACCGGTCCCAAGACAGACCCCTAGGGGACACTGCTCATTATTGGCCTCCACCTGGACACAGAACCATTGACCGCAAGCCTGTGGCTGTGACCTTCTGACTGATTTCTTATTTACCAAACAGTCCATCCTTCAAATCTATATCTCTCTAATGTAGATATAAGGATCTGGGAGGAACCATATCAAAGGCCTTGCAGAAACCCAGGTAGATTACATCATTTGCCTTCCCTTTGTCCACAGATGCTGCCGTTCCATCATGGAAGGACACAAGATTGGTTAGGCATGACCTTCTCTTGGTGAAGCCGTTCTGACTGTCTTGGATCACCTGCTCATCCCTCACGTGCCTTAACACGTCTTCCAGGAGAATCTGTTTGATGATCTTCCCAGGCACAGAGGTGAAGCTCACCAGCCTGTTGTTCCACGGGTCCTGTTTCCTCCCTTTCCTGTAAATGGGAGCAATGTTTCCCTTTTTTCTTCCAGTGCCCAGAGACTTTGCCTGACAGCCCTGAGTTATCAAATATGATGGTGAGTGGCTTGGCAACCCCGTCAGCCATCTCCTTTAGGAGCCTGGGTGCATGTCATCCAGCCCCATGGACTTGTACCTGTTCAGTCTCATGTGTCAGTCTTGGACCCACCCTTACAGCAGGGAGGAGTTTGCTCTCCAAGTTCCCTCTGAGAGGTTCATGTTGAAAGATGTGAGGTGCAGGGATGTGAGAATCCTAGCTGCCAGTGAAGATTGAGGCAAAGAACTAACTTAGTACCTCAGCCTTCTCCATATCCGTTGTCACCAGTTCTCCTTTCTCATTTAGCAGAGGAGGTACACTGTGTTTGCCCTGTCTCTTCTTGTCTATGTACCTGTAGAATGCCTTCTTGTTTTTTAAAATCCCTCACCAAATTCAGTTCTATCTGTGCTTTGGCTTTCCTAATCTCATCTCTGCATGTCTGGACAGCATCCCTCTGTTCTTGCCAGGTAACGTGTCCTTGCTTCCACTAGCTCCACTTGCCCTTCTTTTCCCTCAGTTTGACCAGCAGGTCCTTGCCAAGCCTTGCTGGTTTCCTGCCTGCTTTCTTATTCTCAGGGATGGAAAGCTCCTGTGCTCTCAGAAAGCCATCCTTAAAAGAGTAGCCAACTTTGTTTCACTTCTTTGTCTCTAAGGAGTTCTTCCCAAGAGATTTTCTCTAACAATTCCTTAAAGAACCCGAAGTTCACCATCTTGAAGTTCAGGGTCCTGACCCCACTCTTTGCCAGGCCCATGTTTCTCAAGATCATGAACTCAACCAGGGCATGGTTGCTGCAGCGCAGACAGCCTTCAATCTTAATATCTTTAACAGTCTCCTCTGCATTGGTAACAGTTGTATGGATCAAAAATACTGGATTCCTTATCAAACTAGTAGTTAGGATTTTTCATATTAAAAAAAAAAAAAGAAAAAAAAAAGAGAGAGAGTAAAAACATTCTGTGGCAGCAATTAGGTCCATGTGGTTGGTCCTAATCCTAATTTATCGTGCTATGGCACAGGCTTTCACTCATGATATCACTCTTTCTCCAAAATGGTTGTACTGAAGGGTTCTCAACAGACATCTCTTCTGCTTTTGAATGAAGTTGATATACCAGTGTAAATTTCTCTCTATTACTCCCTTCAAGCACATTCTGCGTTTTACCGAACTGAAATTTAAGAGAACACCTTTTTAATCCTTACGTGATCTGACTATTTAACAAAATTGCTAAGGAAGACACTGACTAATGAAAACAAATGACTGTTTACTTTTTTTTTCTAAAAAGACTAAAAAAATTACCAAATGGAAAAAAAAAACATTTTCTGGATGGGAATATAAAAAAAAAATCCATGAATTTCAGTCACATTGTATTTATAGGACACTTCATATATATTTGACAGAAGGGCACTCTGTAAAGATTTAAAGGCACATCTCTGATGACAGTCTGTTTTAGATAGGTTATAGGAAGACTAGGATTTAAATGCCGGTAGTAGCAAACCAGAAGTCTGGGCAGCAGATGTGAGTCTGATGGTTGCCCTATCAATTGCACACTTCCCCAAGAGCCCACTTATATCACAGGTGCTGGCAACCAACATTCACACGGCACAGGAGCTAAGAATATCCCTTCTTCATTAATTAGCTTTGTGATATATATTTGATCATGCCTGGAACTGCTAGTTAAAAAAAATATATTAAAAAAAAAAAGATGACAGCTTATTATATCGCTGTGAGGATCGGGTTCAAACTGATAGTCAATACCACAAAACTCTTAGCTTATCTACTGCTTTTTTTTTCAGTGTTCCAACTATTAATCAGTTAGAAAAACATGAATAGGATTTGTGCGAGGGATCTCTCTAAATACATAGTAAGGATGACATTGTACTGGGTTCAATTGCCCTGCTTCCCAGTCTTTCAACACAATACCAATAAAGCTTTGTATATTCGCCCACAGTTGCATATTATCATACCACTCCCCAGAGCATACAACACACACACACTCTGTTTCATGCTGGGAAGATATCATGGCTGTTGGCTGCAACAGCGTCCACATATTATTTTGGACCGTTTGAGCAGAAAATACCTCAGGCAGTTCACTGTTTGAAGGTTAACCTGCGCTACAAATTAGGAACTGTTCTTGGAATGTTCCATCTCCTGATTCACAGCAACCCAGCCCATGCCTTATCATTCTGTTTCTAGCAATAGCTCTACCTCTCTTATGTAACAGAAATTCCCACTTGCCCTAAAAATACTGTAGGACCCCTAGGTTGGTGGATTTTGAACTAAAGGCAAAGTCTTACTGGGACAAAAGAGTATAGATAAACCATCCAAACATTCTGTAATTCAATATTCCATATAAAAGAAATGTAGAAGTTTTACTTATTACTAACTGCCACACAATAACTTTGCGCTGTAATCTGAATGCATCCTACTAACTTCAAGAAAAATGTGTCAAGTATCTCTGTAGAGGTTGGTACTCAGAAAGAGGTCAACAGTTGCTTTGTCACCTGAATGATAGATGTCAATGTTTGGGGAATCTGAAGGTTCAGAATTCAAGTTAGACTAATGGCCCACAAAGGAGGAGCCCTCATGGATGAATATGCTGCCCTATATTCTGTTTTTTAAGGAATGAGTTTATTTTATTCAAAGGCAACAAATGAAAATGAGATTTCTACTTTATCATTATAAGCCCTAAATTATGGTGAAGAATGCAAACAAATGCAGATGGCTAACCTTTTTATTATTTCTCAATCCATTTGCTTATTAGAGTTCATCATCTGTTAGTTTTAAAACAGACAGATGAAATCAGTTAAGTTGGCTTCTGAAGCTTGTAATAGAGATCACATTTTGCTGAAGGGTTTATGTCATGGATGATCCAGCCAGAATAAAAGCTCAATAGAAAGCAAGTTTAAAAGTTTTCAGACAGGCTAGCTGCAAAATAAATAATATCTAAGATTTGAACAAAAGTGTAATATTTAAATACTAAATATTTAAGTAGTTCTAGCAAATCTCATGACAGGTTATCCACTAAAGAGTTAACAACATTAAATTACTGCACATTAATTTGAGTACCCTTCTGCCAAGCTAAATTTCTCCTACCTTCTAGTGGAAAAGAATTTCCATATAGAAAAACCCTGCTTCCACAGTTTCATTTTAGAGATAAATATTTCCTAATGTGCAAATGTCATCCTGCGCCGCTGAGAAAAAAAAAAACTATATCAATTTTACTTTAAGGAATAAAACATATATAATGCTGCAATGTACATAAAACTGAGTTATTGTTGCTGTGGGAACCACAACTTTGAATATCTTCACTATTGTACATTTAAATTCTCTACCATAATGTTGCATTAACTTTATTTCTTTTTGCATTACATTTCTACCTAATGTGATTCCATTTCCCGCTCTTTACAGATGCAGATTAGCTACTGTAATGTTCCTGATGCAAAAACTGTTTTTGGTAAATCGTATCCAAATGCTTCATGGAAGTCACTGACAAGTGTTGATATATGGAAATTGGTCTTTTTAAAAATTTCCTCCCCCCCCCAAAAAAAACCAAATTGCATATTTTGAACAACTCCTCCTTTTCTATCATCACTTCCCATATTTCTGCAGAATTAAAGGGAATGGCACATCTGTGACATTTCAAAAGGAAAGTTCCCATTATTGTTAATCTAATGCTTATTCCAAATACACTGTACAGCAAGTTACAGTAATCTAAACAAACAAATATAAGTGACAAAAGTTAACAACTTGCCAAATTTATCAGGTTTGCACTGATAATCTTTCCCTGTAAACTGTAAAGACTTTGGTATATAAAAATCAGACATATAGAATCATTCATAAGAAAATAATTTCAGATTATAATTAATGACTGATGAGTTATGAACCAAAAATTGACACTGTAAACATAATACTTTATTTAATGTACTCATTAAAACATGCTGTGTGTTACAACTATCACTGGAAATATTCTCTTATATGTTAGATAAATTCTTTGAAAATTGCCTCTTCTTTCTGTAGTCATTTCCTGTCTTTTTTGATAGGCTTTTTTCCAATTCAGAACAAGTTAATGATAAATTAATTCTAGGTAAGAGTCAAATACTTTTAGGTACTATATGGAGTATTTTTTTATAATGAATACAATTGTAATTATTGAGATTAAGGTACTTAGGGACAAATAACGTAGGTTCCAAAGACAGTATAATAAAAGTGCCCATTAAAATCAGGGTAGAGCATAGATCAATAGTACTTAAGAGACTGGTTGCTTTCAAACAACTCAGGGGAGAGAGGTTAAATTATATCTATACATTATATTATTTCATTGAGCAGTACTGGTAATAAAAGTTGAGAGCACAGAACTACATCAGCTACTGCCTATTTCCACCCAAAATATTTTTCCTTTCGAGATCTTCCAAAGTTATGTTACAGTGAAAACAAGGAAAAAAAAAAGTGTTTTGCTGCTCACCACAATTCAGCACTTCCTTCTTTGTGGTGTTGCATTTGCCACTGACTTTCTATGTAACCATCTGTGAATTCAGCACCTGGTCTGTCTGCCCAAATTCCATTCATGGCAGGTCTATTCTAAAAGTGCAATCACATGCTGAATAATACGAAAACAAAAATGGTGAATACAACCCTTTACTTGAAACTGCGTGTTTAGAGATGTGAATGTGCAAACCTATGTGCATACAAATGTGTATGTTTGCACATGCCATCCACATCTGTATTTCTACACTGAGTGCCACTATACAGATAAAACTACACACATGTAAAAGAAGTCACTATTAAGGAGAGCATATGTAGGGAGAAACTGAGTATATTACAAACTTCTGTAATTTGAAATTGATCACAAGTCATTCTAAGAAAATCCATTTATTATAGTGTCTTGCTAGCTCTGACTTATATTTATAATCTATCAAGCACTTAATCAAAATGTTACACAGCTTTGACAGAGAACTTTCCTATACTCTACAAGATATGACTGTAAAATGTCTTCTTTCTTTCACTGCATGATTGAAAAATCAAGCTTTGAAATTTTATTTTAATAACATTGTTAGAGGTCTGTGTATTTCATTTCATTGTCAAAGTCTAATAGAATAATAAACCTTGATATTTCATCAGCCTTAAGTGTTTTCTTTTTTCCTCTCTCTTTTTTTCACATAATGGTTTTAGGATTTTAGTTGCTTAGTAGACTTAAATGGTACTCTTGGCATCTCTATTATTGATTTGGGTATCCTTAACCTCTTTGAACATACAGAGACATTCTTTGATGCTTCTATAAGGTGGGTGTTTACATAAAAGATCCATCTAATTTATAAAGATTCCACAACAGTAAAACAAAAACAAAACTTAATCGCTTTCTGGAATTTCTTTAACCTCTTTTGCTTTGACTTTTTCTACGTTTTGGCAGATGTTAATAAAGGAATGAGAGTAACAGATGAGGATAAATGTGTTATACTAATGTTCCTCTGAAAATCGCTTCCACTTGCAATTGTAATTCAGAAGTAAAGAACAACAAAACCTTTTACAATTTTGTTCCTTTTTTTTTTTTTTTGTTAATCTATAGCTGAAATGTTCCTGTGGGACTTATTTTCTACGTGTAAATAGTACTACTGATCACCAAAAAAAATAAATTTGAGTTTGTTTTGAAAGCTTAAGCTATTTGCAAATTTCTTTCCTATTTTGCAAAAATTTGCAAATTTGTTACCATTAAAATATGAAATACTTTTTCCTCTTTGTTTTCGTTCATTTTTTGGTGGTTGTTGTTTTTTGGATTCTAATTTACCAATAGTTGAATTGATATATAAGAATTACATTTTTACACCTGGAAATTTTCCTCTGAAAAGTCAAAAGTTTAGTGCCTGTAACCACGTTTTGCCCTGGATATCTCTTTTCTCTTCCTCGTATGCTTTTTCTTACAGGTTTATTCTGGAAGGAGGGAAGGAATAAGGAAGTATTTTCTGGCACAGCGCCTACATACCCTTACTGTACTATCCTGTTTGAAACTGAAAGAAGTTGAATGACGGGAAACACAAGTGACTCACAGGTACAGTTTAGTATTTTTGATTTGAGCAGTTCTTTAAAGAGTGTGTTTACATTTCTTTGGGAAAGTCTAGCAAAGCAGAATCTGCTTCTGCCGTGAACTGAAGGTGTAAGAGGTTCAGAAGGACTTCAACACAATCTTACAGTATAAATATTGTGTGATTGGATCAGCTCTGCTTTAACCTTTCCATTCTCACCAACTCCTGTTGTATGTTCTTCTTCGTGTCCCCTCACCTGGCAAGGTGAAATATCTGTCCCCATTTGTAGCCTGCAGCCTGACCTCTGGTCTAGTCTGTTCACTCGGAATTCAGTTCAAATGACTAGTGTTCTGTCAGGCAAAATCTACATAATCTGCTGTCAAAGACTGTCAAACAAATGGTTGACTTCATACACCCCATTTCAGTTAAATGATCAAAACATCAGAAAGAAAAAAAATATATAATATCTTTCCTTGGGATGAAAATCTGGTGCAAATGAAAGAATCTTTGAAAAGGTAAAAATCAAATTCTTCCTGGGAGGATGTAAATAGGCACACAAAATGGTGAATATATACTATTGATTTTTACCTCAGCTGTGGAATGTTTTCCTATTTCAGATTTGAATTCTGTAAATTTATTTCTTATTTTTTTTAAAGTGTTTTTATATTAAAAAAAAAGACTCCAAAAACAGTCAAGATAGGTTTGGGAAGAAGTATTAGATGGCAAGCAATTATATGTGGTCCAACAATTGTGCAGGAATAGTTCTTTCAAATCCCACAGTCTTTGTTTACAAATGTCATCAAACCGGTTGATTGCATATAAGCCACCATTAAAAATAAGCTTATTATTAGTTTTCCCTGAGGGGAAAAGAGCAGTTAATACATCCATTTCTAAGTGTAATTAATTTTCAGTGCTACACATATTTTATAGCATAACTTTTATCTTAGTAAATCATTTTCTTTTGTTCTTGCTACAAAGTTCCTTGTAAAGTTGAATGAAGAAGCTGCAGGCATCCTCCATTTAATCCGTGTCCATTAGAAACCACACATTTTGCATTCTAAGAGCTATGTGCGCTTTTCTTACCTGAGGCTGTTTTCTTTTTAGTGGCTTTTATGAATAAGTATACTAATTTCACTTTATTCTTTCTCTACATCTATCCTATTATTAAAGCTTCAGAGACGCTGTATTCTTGCCCTGTGAAACAGCAATTCACTCTGCTAAAGGTAATACGCTATTTTGCCTCATTATAATAAACACCAGTGTTTTTACAACTGCAACAGTTCTCCACCAGTATTAGCATATTTTGGCTGAGGTATTGTTTTACTGTGACCTGTATAATAAGTGTCACATTAGCAACACAACAAATCAAACGTTTGTTAATTTCCCTCGCTTTCCCACACAGCTGCTAGTGTTATCGTGTCACCAGATTTTAATTAATATGATAAGTAACACTTGCAAGGCAACAAGCTGATTTTTTCCCCCGTGTGCGTGTCTCTGTGTGCACACGTGTAGACCAGAAAAGCAGCAAATAAGAGACTTTTGTGGCAATTGCCTCACTCATGTTTAAAACAACTCAGTATTAAAAGATAAATCTCCTTCAGCTTGGCCTGAGAAGCCAGGATGTGAATCTCAAAATATGTTACATATGTACTTGATTTGCCCATTCTACTATTATTTTTCTTTATATTATTAAGCTCTCACCACCTGAGATATACGTGGCAGACTATTTCAATTTGTCTCATTTCTTTTCCCCTATATAACTAATAACAAATATATGCCTGACTTAGAAAACCTTAGAAAGTGTTTTTTCAGGTATTGCATCCTACCAGCTGAATTGCTTTAGTACAAGTCAAAAGTGCCATCTATTTGTAAAAGCTAGAAATGCACCAGCGGCCACTGCTGCAGTTGAGCGTGTGAGATAAACACAAGCTTCCCCTGCACACTGCTTTGCTAGCCCACAGTGTGGGTCACCAAGAAGTCAGCAGATAGCTTGAGAGAATTATTATGGGAATTCAGATTAAATTTCCCCTTGAAAGATGTTAGCCATTCTGTAACTGGGACATTACAAGAAATCTCCCACTTCTGCAGAAGCATTCAACTGGCTTTCTAGCCTCTGTCCCAGGAAGCATAGAAAAGAAATTACTTCCAACTGAGATGGAGAGCTTGCCATGTTTTATAGAGCTCAAAAATTTGAGTATCAGGTCATTACAGCACATTTTTAACCTCAGTTGCATCATTAGACATAAACTTATATACATAAAATCATAATTTTTCAAATTATTGTACAATTATTGAATAGTCAAATGTGTTCTCATTACATTGACAATGGCAAGTTGCCATTTCCACCATTTTATTAGGCATAGAATGATGTTCTGAAGATTTTTCTTCCATCATTGCTAAGCCCTCCCAGTCAGCAGAAGAATTCTTTTCAACGTATATGAAAAGCAGGGCCAGCTCTTAAAGAATTTTCATGTCAATAGTGTTCTCTATTTTAAGGGCAATATTGAGTTTCCTACAACCTTCAATTGGGAAGGTTGAAGAATATAACATATATCAAAATGAAAGGAAAAAACCCAGAGCAGCAGGGATCTGAAAGCAGAAAAGTGAGATGGGAATGGGTCTTGCAGAGAAAATTCCCCTGCTGACATCAAAGGAAATAAAAGTGCACGCACACACACATAAAAAAAGAAAGGAAAAAAAAAAAGGACACAGAGCTGCCTTTTCTAAGGCCCAGTTATAAACTACTGCTGATATTAGGCTGCTTAATTTTAATTCCCTTCTCCACTAAAATGCCTTTTTTTTCTTTTAACCTATTTCTCATTATAGCTTGCAAATGGGCAAACTACTTATAAGAAGACCACTGGGAGAAAAAAAAAAAATGCCCTGATAAACTACCAGCATCTCTGCTCCAGACAGACTCACAGGTTAAATCACACACTTGCACCAGAAGGAAGGAATGGCTCTTGGAATTTCTGATCAGAGAGAAGAAGAACGCATTTCAGAAAATATGAAATAGACGAAGGGAATGTGTTGATCCTACTTAAAATACTTGTGGGTATTCTGACTTTAAAATCAGGATGGAGCAATTTTAAAAGAAACACTGAAAGGCATATTTCTCAAAGTCTTGCAGACTGAATCTGTGATACTCCCATTCAAATCAAGAATAGGATTGTTGTATGCAGAATACATAAAACAACCAGAATAAGGCATCTTCCTATCAGTCCACGGTCTGGACAACACCTTAGTTAAAGAGTGCTGTTTATATGGCACATATAACACCAGAATAGAAATGGGTATATTATAGTAATAGCCATGTCATACGTATTTCACTAGGATCAATGAACATTTCTACTGTATGCCTAAACAGCTGCAGAAAGAGTGTCCCATTGTGTTCCTGGCTACTGGCTTCCAATCCCTCTGAACAAGAAGCCAATATATTGCTGTTTCTTGGCTAAATTAAAACAAACAAGTACAAGTAAAAAAAAAAAAAAAGTTTTCATGCTTAAGTCTTCTAGGGCTAAAAACAAACAATATGAATATTTTCAAATATAACGGAGGGGAAATGTCTAGTGTCAGGTAAAATATAGAAGGGAACAGTGGCCAATCTGCTCTTTATCTAGAAACAAGTTACTACTGTGACTGAAAGAGCTAAGATATGGCTGTGTAAACTTTGAAACTCTGTGAGCCGTATCAGTAACCTATTGAAAACTAAGTGCCAACTTAATTTCCATAGCTATTTACATAAATCTACATGCAAATCATACATCCATACAGGCACAATACTGTCATTGTTTGCATTTTTATTCCCTTTGAGTGACAAACAGAAACTGCTTCTCTTGTGAGTTCTCTAGTAATTAAGAAAAAAAAAAAAACAAATCAACAACAAACAAAACGAGAATGGCCTAAACGATGGCCCTTTCCATGGATTTGGGGAGATACAGAAAGCATCTAGATGCAGTTCCAGTTCGGGCACCCCACAGCCTAAGTGATATTATGTGTTCAAAAAATATAAGTCTTGAATGTCAGTACAAATGGGGAGAGCTAAATTTGCACTTGGAACATCTCTGGGATTGAGAAAGCAAAGACTCTGCAAAATAGCCCATAGAGCTAGAGGTTGGAAGCTACTTCCTTGCAGAGAGCTCTACATCATCCCCATGCAATGTTTTCAAAAGGGAAGCAGAATAATCTGTTCTTTACCGACCTGGGAATGCTTACAGACAAGTTACTAATGACTGTCCTTGCCACAGCTGAAGAAATACCAGCAATCAGAAATTCCTGGAGAAAAAAAAAATGTTCAGAAAGTATTATTAAAGGAAACATTGGAAAAGGAGTTACAGCCCTCCTCCGAACTAAACCCTTCAAACATGCCAACCCTAGGGGCAATTCTGTCGCCTGTTTGGCATCACATAGAAGACACTATCTCAGTTTATGACAAAAAATTAGCAACACTCAGAGGAGAAAATGAGCTCAAGCAAAGTGTTAAATCTTTGATTTCCTAAACCACTAACCCCATGCTGATGAAAACAAAGAGTAGTATTTTTCTCTTTAAATTCATATGTTTGCATCAACTGCCAGTGTTGAGTTGGTAAAAATCTCTGTAAAATTCTCAAGTGGATCTTTGTGCCTTTTTCCAGACTCTGAAAAGTCAAGGCAGCCTCAAAGAGGCATTTGTGACTGTCTAGCAGAAGTCATGACCAGTTCACGCTGCACCACTGAGCTCCTGCCTCACCTATGTAGTCTGCACTAAATAACTAAAATAAATAGAAAATGATGTCATGAGTAACAGGGAGGGGGTTGGTTTCACAAAATTTTAGGATTCACAAAAAGTTAGGAAACATTTAAAGAATTTGGTGTATTTTTCTTTAAGAAGCTGACTAGCCTGCTTTACCTTATGTGGCATTGAAGAGGTCTGAGGAATCGTGAGACAGTAAATGATGCATGAAAATTGTAGTCTCGTGCTTTTCGTTAAATTTGTACAAAACTGTACTTGTAATGCAACAATCGCTTTGTCGTGAATAGGGCCCCTTGTCATTTGCTAGCTGACCCATCTCTATTGTTACAGAAATCAAAAGGGAATTGATTTTGATGAACTGACATGCAACTGAAGGGTAATACAACCACCAGATGAAGAAAAAGCCAGCTTCACCACCAGTAGGTGGATCAATACTGTACCTATGTCAGGTATATGAGGTTATAACAAAAGAAGAAAAAACAAATAATCCCAAACTACACACCTCATAACATCTAAGGCCTTGTTACTTCTTGTGTTTAATTTAGGGGTTTGCTGGTTTTCTCATCCAGTAATTTTTGCATCTTAGATGAAGAAAACTCTGGCCTACAATGGTGTGTGTGTATATATATATATATATATATATATATATATATGCAAAGGTATGTCCAATCAAGAAACCTTGAAGACACAGCCCTCATATTTAACCTTGCAATGCTTTGCTGCCCTGTAAACAACATAGATAAATAAGTTCTGCCTCTTTATTTAAACAGGCCTGTGCTCATTAACAGTCATAGCATTGTTCCTTTCACTAACCATTCAGGTCAGTACAGGAGAAAAAGTGGGAAAGTGGGAAAGACCTTTACATTATATGATACCTCTTCCTTCTGCTATTTGCAGAACATGGTTCTGCAACAGATTAAAGTTTTTGAGGCTGGGATTGGAAGACTCTACGTAGTCCATTCCCTTGTCTGACATACCATGTTCCAGGAAGAAGAAGGCAGTCTCACCCTAATTCCCCACACTTTGTGTCCTTTGTGTTATGTTTTCTCAATGTGAAAATAAAAGCTTTATTTCAATAAAATTTTCTAGAAAAAATATTGCTCCTGCATATTTCATTAATGATGTTAATAGGTTTTGTTTTACAAAACCAAAAGTGGATACACTTTGTATTGTATAATGATCTGATTCACTTTTGTTACTTTCCTTCACATCATTTACCTGTTTGTTCTTAGATACGTGCATTTATGCCTCATGAATAATAAAGATATCCACGTATTATTATGCCAACGTGTGAAAAACTTTGATATATTGGTGTGTAAAAAATTTGATAGCATGCATGAGAATGAGCAGCTGTTAATTTTATTCATAATTTGTGAGAAAGTTTCCCAAAGA
This sequence comes from Centrocercus urophasianus, assembly GCF_019232065.1. Classification (NCBI taxonomy): domain Eukaryota; kingdom Metazoa; phylum Chordata; class Aves; order Galliformes; family Phasianidae; genus Centrocercus; species Centrocercus urophasianus. Next base: position 63,048,014 of record NW_024884364.1, on the reverse strand, counting down.
CATCATGGAAGCTCTAAAACATTACTTCTGATTATTTGCCAGGGGGAGCGCGTGCTTGTTGAAGGCCTTTTTGAGATCAGTCCTGACTCCTTGGGAATGCTTTACATATTTTACTATGTAAATTAACATCATTTAATGTAAATCATATAATCTAACTGTGTATTTTTCTGAAAGACCAGAGTGACTCTGAAGCATTTGTTTTATTCTCTCAAAGCTATGTGATATGCCTTTAAAGAATTACCTTGTTATGGAGTATTTGTCAAAGAGACTGGACCCCAGTTCCTTTTCTTTTCATATCCAGCACTGAACTTCTTTTATGCTTCTATTAAAAATACTCTTGGGTAAATTAGACACAAAAAGCTGTGATTAAGTAATATTATAATAGTGACAGAAACAGAGAAATCAACAGTTAAAGCTCCCACTAATGTATGCGCCTACTTCACAAAGGTGTACTTTATATAACAATGGAAGAAGGTGGCAAAGTAGGATATGTTTTCCTTGAATTCATTAACCTATAGATGTCTGAGATACTTACACAAGCAAATGGGTCATTCCACCCTCTGAAAAATCAGTTGAATTCTAAGAGCAATAAAAGCTATACCCAATTCCATTCTGAACAGGTCAATTTGTAAAACAAAAAAAAAATTAAATTTTTGATGGTTTTCATGGGGAAGAGTGCCTTAGATACAGTGGAACCTGAAATAAGAGCACACTTAGGTTTAGAATACAGGTGTTTTTACAGGGAGACTCCGTACCAGATCTCTTCTATCTTGCCATTTCTTGAGAAGCCGTGATTATATATAAATAAATCTACTAGAATACTAAATGAGACTGAAGAAAATTGTCTCAGCAGATGTCAAGCTGGATGATGAATACTGCCTAAGATGTGACAGTTTTCAGTACTGCCTCAGCATATCACTGGATAGAGATACCTTGGCTTTCCCTTCTGTCAATAATGTTTTCAGCAAGTGAGCAGGCTTCTGTGCTCTCTGATACAGCCCTGGAATATGAGAGTTGATGCAGGAAAAAAAAAAAAAGTAACAGTTTTTTAAAGTAACAGTTGTTTAAAAGACATGCAAGAGTCAGTTTCATATCTTTCCAAACACTAAAAATAATAATAATAATAATAAAAATATTTAGATCAGCTGTTAAAAGGTTAAAAGTGAGTGTTAGGTTTGTTGAAAGGATAAACCAATTAAATATGCTAATTTACTGATCACTGATAAACATCTTGTTACCTGAAGATGTTTCCATTAAATCCTTTACTTGATGTCATGACTCTGAAAGGAAAGTTTTGTTGTAGACTGATGATATCCTGTAACATGACATGGTTTAGTGGGGAAATACTGGTGGTAGGTGGACAGTTGGACTTGATCATCTTGGAAGTCTTTTCTAACCTTGGTGATTCTATGATTCTATCTCTAGAACTGGACATAAAAAGCCAATCAACAACATACCACAGTGTTTTATGTAGGAGGATCAAGAAGTGCAGCAAATATAGGGAGAGGAAGCATAGGAGAATGGAACTCAAAACCAATTCCTCAATACATACTTGGTGATGCTGACTTACTGGGGTCAATGAGGAATCATCTGTTTCCCTTTTTTAAACTGGGAACAGTAAAATTTTGTGGGGGATTTATAACTAATGCAAAATTGAGGTTTTTGTTTTTGTTTTTTAATCTGAAATATTTGTTAGATGTCTTTGGAATCTAAAAGATTCCATCTAAAAGATTTTTTTGGAAAACCTGTGGTATTTGTCAGTCCTTAGTGACACATGGAGGGGAAAAAAAACAAAACAACAAAAAAAAACACAATATCCTTCCAGAGAGAAAGTCTTGCAGGTTTATACTGGAGAATAATATTTGACTAATTGTATTATAGCTATCATAAAATTTTGCTTAGCTTCAGAGCGCTTTGATTATGATCAAGTTGGCTAGCAAAGGACTACAAAAGAAACTACTAGTTAAGTTTCCCGGATGCTCAGTTAGAAGTGTTTTCTCAGTGAGATTTTGTAATTCTAATTCTTTCTGAAGGGCCTAGAAGATACACACTACACAGCAGACCACACTCATAATCTGGAACTGCCTTTAAAATAATTGGAGGTATTTATATGCCAAGTTAAAGAAATACCTCATTTAACACCTCACATTGAAAAAAATGCAACACATGGAAGAAAACCGAAGTTTTTATTCAAAAACAGACAAAATAATTTCTTGGAGACAGTATAGCTATCATAGCTTAAGACTTATGGCTTAAATACTACTACAGAAACTATTAGGTAAGATCTAAATTGAAATAGTCTGAATAGAGTAGTCTGTGATATGATTTGATATAAAGTTTTCATAGTTCCTCCAAAATTCTCCAACTTTTTCAAAGTTTCTTCACAACACAACACTGGTGCTAAAGATTTAGTATGGTTAAATAGAATTTATGCCATGACATCATAGCACATTCATTTTGAACATTAGTTATTTATTAGTTTTTACAGTAAAGACCAACAAAAATACAGAACTACCACAGAAACAGAAGAACCTATAGATCAAGAGAGGTGATCTTTCCCCTCTATTCATGGTTCAGTTTGGGGCTCCCCATTACAAAAATGATACTGGCATAACTGAAGTGAGTCCTGCACAGAGCCACAAAGACGAAGCACATGATGTACAAGGAAAGACTGAGAGGGCAGGCTTACTCTACTTTACAGATGAAAATTGATGCCCAAGCTTTTCTCAGCAGTGGATAAAGCCCATGAAATCTAAGGTAATTGGGCTGTGCATGTTAGTAAAGGTAGCTAGTAAGAAAAATAAATAAAAAAGGAAAATGAAAATGGAGAGAGAAGCATAAAAAGGGCGATGGTGCTTAAAAAGTCCCTATTACTGCCATAGCAAGATAAAGGGAAGGAAATAACTACTTCCCTCTTTGTAAGCAAACCTGGTGTGTCCAAGAGTAACATTACTTCAGAAAGCAGGAGGGAAGAGCCAAAGCTGCAGACCATCACAGCACTGGGATGACTGTGCTGTGAAACAGAGATGCTGCTGCTGCTCTCGTGAACAAAGCAACAAGAGCTGCACCCTGCCACACTCCAGCATGCCTTAATTGCTATGTATGTCACTTGGTTTCTTTTCAAGTCACCAGCATAGTCCTGAGTAGTACAAGGGGTCATGACCCCTTCGGAAAAGAAATGAAAATATTTTTGTCTACTCTCCAACTTTTGCAGAAATATTTTCCCAAATATAATTGTGCCATACATGTTTTTCTGCTTAGCAAGTGCACATTTGATTTTTTTGTCCCTTTCTCACTACAGTCACCCAGATACTGATTTTTTTTTCTCCCTGCTGAGTTGAACAATGAGATTTTTTTTTACCATTATTTCAAATGTTTTTCACAAGCTTGATTCAAAAAGGGATAATTCCCCACTATATTTGCAGTCTGATTATCAGATGATGATGGACAATAGATTGATAAGAGTCACTCAAGAAGATGCAAGCTCTTGTGTATAACAGCCACTGCAATTATCAGACACTACTAAACTATTATTGATCCTTTTCACATTGGGTGATAACTGAGCATTTTCCACTTATTTAAAGAGCTGTTAGCCAGAAACTCCCATCAATGAAAAGCAGTAGACGAATTTCTTCAAACATGGTTCAATAAATAATAGCACATATAGAAGGTCCATAGTTCCTTAATCTCAGTGAAACAACTAACTGTGAGGCACAGATATACCATCTAGTTGTTGCTAAATGCTTGATTACAATGAAGAAGGAACCTCCACAAGGTCATTTAATATGTAACTCAGGTATCACTGACAGAAGCACTGTAACCATCCAGAAAATATGAAGAAAAAAGGCTGTTGCGTTACCATAGCTTCAATCAACAGGGAAAAAAATAAAAAGAAAAAAAAAATTTAAAAGAAAAAAACATGCATGTCCAGAACAAAAACAAAAGTAGATTTCTCCCTATAACATCATGGGGCAGATCTCAGTACAGCAAGGTTTCTTACATATAATTGTATTATTTCAAAGATATGTAAATCTGTGCTTAATATTAGAATGGTGCATTTTGATAGAACCATAATGACAGCAAAAGTGGTCCTTATCAGTGAAATTCATATTACTTTCATTTTGTTCTCTTTAATACTGGGGACATACAGGATGTGATCTGATAATCAGTGTATTATACTTCTCAAGCAGGGCCAGTGGCAACATAGCAGTGGTCTACATGTAAAACTGGCTATTAAGGATATTAACTAGTAATTGCTTAGTGTAATCTCTCTAAATAATCAGTAATTAAAAAAATAAATAAAAAGGCTGACCATTGTGATTTAAGTTCAGATTAAAATTGACCAAAAAAGTCAATTGGAATGGTTTTAATTATTTATGGTGTCGTATTTTCTTTCAACAGAAATGTTTTATATTTTAGCGAGGACAAAATAGATAATTTGTAGCAACAATGGCTCTTCTTTTATCAGCTGAAGACGAACGTTCCAATACACAGGATTTCAGGTCAAAAATATCCTCTTTTGTTTAAAACAAACTGTTAACTTGTCCTGTTTGTTTGATCTTCTACCATTACATTAAGTCCCATCAGCAGTATGTGTAGGGTCTGAACAGTTTTGATGAAACAGCCAGCTAGTTTATCAGTTGCTTTTAGAATTGAACCTTTCCAGCTTATGCACAAGAGGAGGGAAAGCTGTAAATTCAATAGAATCAGAGAATATTATCTTGAGTTGGAAGGGACCCAGAAGGATCAAGTCCAGCTCCCAGCTCCACACAGGATCACCCAAAATCCAACCTCTGTGTCTGAAAGTTTTCCGAACTCTGGCAGGCTCGGTGGTGTAACCACTGCACTCAGAAACTTTTTATAGGGCCTGACCACTCTCTGGCAAAGAATCTTTTCTTAATCCCCAATCTGACCCTTCCCTGACACAGCTCCATGCCATTCCACTGGGTCCTATTGCTAGAGAGCCATACAGGAGCTCCATGGGCACACTCATTAGACAGAGTTCCTTACAGCTACACTGGTAGAAGGCCTCTGTTCTTCTGGGGCTGTCAGAAACAGGACAAATCCTTAGCCCAGCATCTTTTGACTCCCCAGACCTCTCCCTTCAGTCATGACATCAGACTTCTGAAGAAGAGATAAGATGTTCTTAGTGAGCCATGTGAAATGCTGCTCTTGCTTGAATTCATCTCTGAACCATCAAGAGTATTACATTTAAAGTACTGAGCTCTCTTGAAATGTGCGCCTGTGTAAGTGAGCACCTGTGAAGGAGAGGACTTGGAAATTGGCTGCGTGATCTTTTAAGCACCTCCTTCACAAGCAAGATCCTGGTTCTGGAAGGGGGTTGGTAGTTGAATGGGCTGCAGCTCACGTCTGGTCTGAATAATAAGCAGGAAACTTGCCAGCTTGTAGTGATAGGATAAGGGAGAAGAGTTTTAAACCAAAAGAGAATCGATTTAGATTAGATATAAGGAAGAAATTCTTTACTCAGAAGGTGGTGAGGCACTGGAACATGCTGCCCAGAGAAGCTTCCCCATTCTTGGCGATGTTCAAGGCCATGTTAGATGGGAACTTGAACAACCTGGTCTAGTGGGAGCTGTCCCTGCCACCTATGGCAGAAGGGCTGAAAGTAGATGAGCTTTAATGGTCCCTTCTGACTGAAATCATTTCATGATTCCATGATTCTACAGTACCTTTGTGCAATACTGAACTAGATACCATCCCAATCCTTACCGCCAAATCAATCAATCCTTGGATCCCAGTACTTCTCAGCACATAGTATGCTTCATGCAGAGTTCTCACAGCAACTGAGTAGTCCAAACATAACTATTGCTATGCTCCAGGATAAGCCCACACAATCATAAAAAAAAAAAAACAGTTGAAGATCCAGGTTTCAGTGACCATTCCATCTCTGATCCTTAACCTGCTCTTTAGTAGTGACCTGCAGAAATAGCTTCAAAAGACAACCACAAAATAACTGTCATTGCATTCCTAGATACAATAAATAATCAATTCCAAAGATACATTGTTTTTAAAACATACTCCTCCCTCCCTCTGCTCTACCTGTCTGTACATTATTCCCACCTCTTGGGAGATAATCACTGCTAACACCCTTCTACCACAAAAAGCAGCAACATTTTTTTTCAGACTAAATAAAAAATATATATAAACTAAATCCAGGGCAAACACCAATTTTTCTGTAGATTTGAGATGTTAATCTCTTTTTTCAGAAGAATAGATGTGTTTGTACGACCAAGAGCTTGCTGATTTTTTTTTTTTTTTTACAGTTATGCTAGTTCCAACTAAAAGATATTTTCTTTGTCTACAAGACTTAAATAATTTCTTAGACAACTATAACAATAGTAACAGAAGAAAAAAGTGTATCTACTTAATTTCAAATATTTTTATACGTGGCTTTGTGCACATTGTGGAAGACCATCTGTGGATTTTCAAGTCTAAAGATAAACTCTTGCTTGGAGACAGAACTAGGAATAGCGACTGGTTTCTTGGTCATTGGTTCATTTGTTAAATGGCACTGCCTAAGCCCTTAAAGAAATTCCCCTGCCAAAGGCGGTTACAATACAAATATAGCATGAGCTACTCACTGTCCTTCTCCAAATCCCACTATCCTGGCTTTCAAAAAGCCATGAACTCTGCATTATGGGGTCCTACTGTTTTGTTGTTTTTTTTTTCAACCCACATTTAACCACTTGCTGTCAGAGCTTAACCTTGTCAAAATGTTTCATTTGACCAAAAACTAATGCCACATTCCACATATAATTTAAGATCTGGTAAAGATACAAGGAGGAGAAAAAAAAAAAAGCAATTGACTTGCTTTTGAATGATACCAAAGGGATAATTATTTGTCTGCTAATTTCTGAAGACTCAGGTTCCTGTTCTGTGAGAACCATCACAGAATTACCTTTACCTCTAGACAACCTGAATCTGAAGAACAGCTGCTTTCCTGTCTTCTGTCACAAAGCTTCAAGCAGAACAGCAATTTACTAATACCTCACTATCAGAAATGGAACTCTTCAGCAGGAGGAGGGTATCGCTCCAAACTCACAGATATGAATAATACCTTCTAGAATGGCATGACTACTGGGCTTGAAAACCAAAGCAAGAAATGCAAAATTGTCTATTTATACTGATGTCATTATAAGTAATATAACAGCTTCAGCATCTTTGAAAGTTCATTACAGCTCTATAGCTGCAAATGGTAAAGAATCAAGCCTAGAAAGATTCAAGGGTCTTCTAGTTAAATCTAAGCATAGCAAACTAGAGACTTCGATTCTTTCATTTGGGCAGCACAGATTCCTACCACTCTAAATTTAATGGGTGAAGCAGGAGACCTCTACTGAATATCATAGAGGTATTTTCTAGCAGACTGTCATTCTTACGTAAAACTGAAAAATATTTTTCAGAGAGAAACAAATACTGCTATTCCTATTTTACAAGATGGTTAAAATACTGATTGTGTAAGTGATTTTTTTGAGGACTAAACTGCTTAGACTAATCAGGAAAGAAGTTCCAAGGTCCATAGTTTTGAACTCAGTGTCACCACACTAACATCTAACAAAACTGTAAAGCAGTAAATCACTCTAGGACTCAAAATCTTCTGGTTTTCAAGCTTCAGGATGCACTTCAGTTCATTTTCTAGACTTCTTGACAAATCATGATTACTTCTCCTTTGTCTTACAATACTGTTTTTCATTCGTTAATCATCTATGTCTAACACTAGATGAAATTTCCTACTATTGCCTTGTCTTCAGAAACTGGAGTCATAGATAAATGCCAAATAGGATGAGAACAGCCATAAAACCCCTGAGAACAGTGGTGCCTAAACTGGCACTACACCACAGCCATGGCTACATGAGAACTTGACCACTTCAGGCAACAGTGAGGTCTGTCAAGGCATAAGAAAGTTAACAGCCTGTCCCAGCTGCTTCCTTGTGCCAGCCAGAAAGCTAATATTTCTTCTTTCTTCTTCTATTTCTTCACTCCTTTACAGGAGAAGAAATAAAAAGCATCTAATAACGCAGGCAAAAGTTAAACTTGTGAAAATATCATGAACTCTTCTTTATCAGTTGGAAGAACTTGTTCCCAGTTATTGTTTTTTTCCCTCCTCGAGTCTCATTCTTCTTTGTAATAAGACTGATAAACAATAAGTAGATTTGTAAAAAAAAAAAAAAAAAAAAAAAAAAAAAAAAAAAGTGTCAATATTTTAAATGCTGAATAACATTTTTTGAAAAGGCATAAAACCGAAAAGAAAACTGACCTCTTACCTCACAAAGGAAATCACAGTCTAGTTTAAAATAAAAAGTTAGAATTGTAAGCATTTCCTAAACAAAAACAAAGAATAAATTTGGTTTTGATGGATTACTGTATAGGAATTTTTTCCAAAGGAAATTATCATCAGTTTGAGTTTCAAGGTATATCAACTCTCTGAAGTCAAGGTTGAGAAAAAAGTCACTTTAGAAAACATTAGAATAATATATTGCAAATATATTAAATATCTTAAATACATGCTTAGTCTTCAAAATTTAACATTCTTTGTTGTAACAGTAAGCAGCATTTTTTTTTTTACTGGCCTCTGAACTTTGCTTATCTGGTCCAATTAGATCTCCCTGCACAACCAATTACTTAAGTAAAATATGAGTCAGTATGAGTATTTTTTACTTAAGTAAAAAATGAGTCAGTAGACAAACAGAAATGCTTCAGTTACTCAACACCCAGTTCACCCAGTCCTGCTTATCTGCTAAACCCTTCTGGGTGCCCACTGTACTGGATAATCTCTGAGATGTATGCAGAAAAATGTCTTGAGGGAATCTCAGAAGGACAGCAGCTATAGGATCATGAAGGACTTCATTTGCTGAAGTTCACTGCAGATGCCATATGTACATTCTACAGCAGAGCTGCAAAAGCAAAGTGATAAAATCCTACTAAAGTGCCCCATAAAAGTAATGAGTACAACAGACAAAGTTAGGCTTACAGAACTACAATAGCCTTAGCATTAATTACATTGCTTCTGATCGTCTAGCAGCATGCCACGGAAACGTGAAGCGAACAAAGAGTTCTGACATTCTTTCTCTCTCAATACAGGCACAGAGAAATCAACAAGAAGCTACAGTTCTGTGTCATGCAATTATGAGCCTCATTCGTTAGTACCACATCATTGATTACACCATGAAAGAAGTGACAAATTAGCAATTTCACAGGAGTAGCATAATACTATCATTTGTATCACCAAGTCAGCAAAATCTAAACTCCAGTATTTCAGCTCACCATTCTAACCCTAGGCCGGACATCAATACAGTTTTATGTCCCTTGTACTAATCACTAAAGTCAGATAATATGCAAGGTTAATGGTTGCAGACAGTCTGGGGAAATATCCAAGATCTGATAAGGAAACCCCACATTATTGCTGTTCTATGCGTGTATATCCCAATCAAGAATAGGCAAAGGAAGGAAATCAATACTTCAGGCAGTTGTAATACATCTCTTGGTGTAACATATAAATTGGCCCTTCATTGCCCATTCACATTTCAGTTAATAAATAGTTCAGGCACAGGACACATGGATAGTGAAGAAGTGTAACTATTGTATGTTTGTCACCCATACTTTAGATTTATACTGTCTTAGTACAACAGACTCTATCCAGTGCTTTTAAATTACTTCAGTAGTCCTTTAAAGAAAATAAGAAGCGATACTTAATCCTGATCTGTACTTTGCTATATATTCTACTACCTGAAAGGAACTTGATGCATTTTGCCTCATTTAAACAAGCAGATAATCAACTAGAATATTCTCATTCTAATTATATTCCACCATTGCTTGCATTCACAAATATACATCCCATCTTCACTGCTGATAAACTTATTTCTATATTAATTATAGCCATCTGGACGTTGATTTTCTTTTACATTTAACACTGAGTTATCCAAAGATACCCTATAGTAATTGCAGAATCAGAAGTCCAACCTCAACATGCTCATGCTTGTTTTAATGTGGCATTGCTGGTAATAAACAAATTCACATTACTTAAATCTGTATCTGTCCGATGTTCCTAAAATAATAAAATCTGCACTTTGAAACTTTTTTTTTTTTTTTTTTTTTTTTTTTTTTTTTTTTAAGTAAGCTCTTTTCTATCTCTACTATAATTACATCCATTTACACTCTTCCAGACCAAATACATGCAGGCACTGTGTTTAATTTGTAAATGCACCACTAAATGCAAATGTCAAATTGGCAGCTTTGATGTTGCAGCATTAAATATAGCTTATCTCACCAGTGACAGTGAGAAACAGACACTCTCTCAGGACTGTGAGTTATGACAGTCTCTCCAATGAGTGAAAAATCATCCCTGTACAGCTGTCACTGATGAGATTTTCCTTTTCTTTTTCTTAAGCCTCATGAGTGTTTCAGCATAGCTGAAGCCACCACTCTGGTGGCAAAGATGGAGACTGCTTTAATGCAACTAAGTACACCCTTTACTGCACAGTTTCCTTTGCCATTTAAAAAAAATAATAATAACAATATTTTCTAATAATAATAATAATAATCGGAAGTTGTGCTGGGCCAAGACTAGCTGATATTAACCTAATACACTGTTCGAAGAGGAGATTAGAAAATGACAGGCATACAGAGCCAAGGATTAAGAGATGCCTCCAGTGCTCATGTGGTACAGAGCATGACTTCTTTTCACAGATTTATTAAGGTGCACTTTTAGTCACTTTAACATAAGAAATTACCAAGGTTGTTCTTTAAAGATAACATCAGAGCACCAAGGAAATTCAGTCACAAATGAGAAAACCATTGTTCTGGGCATCATGTCAATCAGCTCAGAAAGAAATGACTTTTCAAAAAGTTTGTAATCTGTAAAAAAGAGTTTGTAATCCACACACTACTGCCAAGAACACAGCAGATCAGCATGAAGTGCTTATAGATACTGGTAAGAGAGACTTTTCATTCTGTAATTGTGGAACAGAGACATCTTTCAAAACACTCTTGGAAGTTTCAATCATAGCAGTGCTAGATAAACAGTGGGTGATAAATACTGATAAATGAGGGAGGTACCTAACATAGCACACATATCTTAATTTGCCTGTTTCTGACTACATGACATTACATGGCTGTGATCCTTTGTGTGAGCAACAGGCATTGCAGAAGGATTGCTGACCACAGTACAGAAGTAGAATGTCACGCTGCAGTCAATTCTTCCACCACAGGAGCACAGGACCCAGAGAGGGCAGCACCTTGGTTGAAAGGAAACAGGAACAACTGCTAAGATCTCTGTGAGCTTCTTTTGTACTAATTTATCTGGTATTTATATTTGAGTGAATTGACCGTGAGTCGTAAGAGCATAAAAGCTCACTTCAAAACAGACAATCTATCACAGAGGACTAGGTATTTCTACTTCATAATATTTCATGTACTGGAGAAAATCTTCTTGAACTATACCTTCCTAAAAGTCTTTAGAAGAGAAGACTAACAAGTAATTCTCCTTTTCTTCCTAGTAGAAGAGCAGGATATTGCAACACTACTTATTCAATTCCATTAAGAGAGGATGGGTACCAGTATCAAAGCTAGCCATTGCCAAAATTGGACAGTGTGGCCTTTCTCTGGAAAATACTGGGCTCCTGCCTCATCGAAGTTGAGCTGTCAAAGCCTTTCCTTTCAGGAACTGAAGTTTTGCACTAACATAAAACAGCTCTCTGCTAAAAAAAAATTTTGCTGAGAATCACCCAGAGATCCAGTTCTGTTATTAAAGCAAGTAAGCTGAAATGAGATGCTAGACCTGCCATCATATTGACAAAAAGCAGCCAAATTTCAAAGGGTAAAACATAATAATGCAATTATTTTTTAAAATACAAGAGATAATTGACTAGAAATTTAAGTTATCCTTCTCTCACTAAGCATGAGAACATTTCAATCTTCAAGTAGCACTATCTAAAGAGAAACAAGCATGCAAAGCATACAGTAAGGGCAGGAGACCTCAAACAAGATGAATTTGCTCTACAGCAAACGCAGGAGCACTGAGAGACAATAAGGTCTGAGGAAGCTGGGGTAGTGGTTAGAAGAAATCTGAGCTAAAGAAGGTGACAAAATATTTTACGTGGTTTTGAGCTCCTGTTTCAAGACATGCTTGCATGTAATTCTGTCATATCTTGGCCACCAATGACAGCTAAGAGAAATTCCCTGGTGATTACAATAGAACTTTCAAGCTAAGAGAGCCCCAAAGATGTGGCACAGTTTATAACAGAGTCCCAGAAACAGAATATAGAGTGTACACGAAGGTGTCCAAATAGGCTACACACTTCATTTGAATTAGAGCACTGCCTCTCCAGCATCACTACCTTTCAGTGCTATTTGTCTTTTTGAAGCAGCACTGGAGAAAAACGTGAGGATTATAATAAGCTCCAGTTTTTGAAGTAAAACTGATAAGATAGGAACCGTAGCAGGACTTCTGCAAGTGAGCAAACCATTATTGTGCAAATTATTGACATCTTTAAGGATAAATGAATAATACCTCTCTTCAAAATCCGGAAAACAAATGTTCTGCATTGTTTCTCTGAGAGCATAAAGTAAAGGATACAAAGGTTGAAAGAACAATTAAAAGATAAGGACAGAAAACTACCCTGAATGTTCATTGCAACCAATAATAGGGCTGCTCTCCAGTGGTCATTTCAGTTCTATTACTCATGGTAGCTTCTCTTCAACTCATAATAATGCAACAGCACTTCTGTTTCCGTGGCCTCAGAAATACAGTACTAGGTTATTATGTAGTTATGATCTATATTTCATTCAAATTTTTATCTTAAAGAAAATAAGTCAGATTTCTAATGTGCATTTCAAGTAAGAATCTCATTTGATTGCTAAAACTTCCATTTCATTTCCTCCACCACTTTTCCTGAAAAAAATGTGATGGTTGGTTGTTGGTTGGTTTGGCATTTAGCGCTTTTTACTTCATTTGCTTTTCAAACAGTGGTTCGGTTGCAGAGACAGTCCTTAAAACCTTACCCAAATAAATCTCATCTGGAGATATCTGCCAGAGTCTGCTGAAAGCTTAAAACATGAGTTCTGAGATGCATGTAATCCCATTGACTTCAAGGGATGGTAACTGTGACTAATCACAGTGCTGTATCTGTCACTGTTGTTAATTACACCACTAATCACGACATAAAAAGAGAAGCATTATCAGAACTAGTGCATAATTCTCAACGACACAAAAGGCCATCCAGAGCAAGACAGGCTTAAAATGCAGAAGAACAAGTTGGTTTTTTTCCTGAGTTTTGCTGTATCTGGGAGTGTAGAATGGGGAAACAGAAAAAGTAGAAGTGCAGAACTCATTTTATTTCCAAGTAATGGAAAGAATGGAAAGAACAACTTTTAGGACTATAGTGAATGACTTAGGATAACATTTATAAGAGTATGACACAGATTAGAACATGACACATTGGAGGGAAGTAGATCTATGATTGAGAAGGGATAAATGCCATTAATGCTCATGGCAAAATCCATAGCGATGTCAACATAATCAGCATTTCTGCTATTCTCATCTATGATGATAGATGAAGTAGTAGCAGATGGGTGAAGTTGGAATGTCTTTATTTAAAAAGGAGTTTGCGCATGGCAACTCAATATTATTTCTCATTTTCCTGTCATATGTTTCACATTTACTAGGTTTAGGTTGTTACAGATGTCAGTGCAATGAAAAAGGTATCTAGAAATGATGTGCTACTCAGATATATGGTAACAACTTTCAAGCTAAAAGGGTTGAACTTCCTTCCCATCTTCTTTAATTTGATAGTTACATTGCTGGAACAGTTTCCGGCGGCAAAAAGAAAACAGCAATGAAATTATATCTGCCCAATCATGAGCATCTTCCATCAGAATTTTTTTCTTTCTCCTTTTTTTTCCCCCCTTTTTGTTTTTCCTTTCTGCCCCTCTTTCCTCTTTTCCTCCCTCTGTTCTACAAGTGTCATGCATTCACGATATTTAACATATGATCTAAGAAACTCTGTGTTTCTATTCTAGCTGATTAAATATCTGTAAGAGAATTTGAAGTAATCCTGGATGTCTTCAAGTCTCAACTTTGAATACAAAGATTAAGACATCTAGTCTTCTGAATGGACAACCTGAAAATGTAGTACCAATGTAAAACAACTTACATAAAAACATGATGGTAAGCAGATTTTGCAGGTAAGTAATTGTACTCAGGGAAAACCACTCATCATAGCATTAACCACTGAAGCATTGCTGTCAATACGTGGAGGGAATGGAGTAAACTTTCAACTCAGCACCTGAATTCAGGGGTTAAATGAGTCTTTGGCAGAAGCTTAAGTTTGCTTCTGATGTTGTTGGATGGGTAATGGTGAACTTAACGACCTTTCTGGAAGCTACCACCAGCACCTCCCCTGTTCCTAATTTTCTGTGGAAGCAATGGGGACCAAACATAGCTGACTGTGAATTTTAAAATAAAGTCTATAAAATGGTTTTCATAGGATGTCTCATGAAAATTACACCTCCTTGTTCCAGGAAACTGAGAGGAACAGCATTCAACAGTACCTTCCCTTCTCAAGGTTGTATCATCATCCCCAAACCTTCTGTCATAAAATGCAGAGTTTCTTCCCAGAAGGGAATATTTTGTCTGAAGCTACTAGAGTGCACGGAGTTTGCAGTTCAGCGTGGTAGCTAACCTGAGTCAAAGCTCACATATTCCCAGAGAATTATTCTTTGTGCCTTATGTGTGGTCTGTCCATCCCAAATTACACTCCTACAAAAGGAACTCAATTAGTAGTAAGCTTACCTATCACTTATCAGCTGACCATGTAAATAGCCTGCAAAATAGTAAAAAGGCAGGTGGTAATCCAATGGGATAATAGCTCAGGGGAAAAAAATATGCTATTAGCCCTGCTGGGCTCCACATGGCAAACAGCCCTTTCCACTCATAAAACTGTGAATAGATCCGCTGCACAGCAAGAACACAGACATGTTCACCAGCATGTATTGAGGCAGGGAGGGAGTGAACCTGCTCTTGTGAGACAAAAGGCTACATTCTGCGAGATAAACAACGCTAAGGCAGCATGATCAAAGAATATTTAAAAATAACCATAATAAAGAATTGCAAAGTGGAAGAAAATGTTCGAACAAGCTGAGTGGAATCTTACTGAAAAAAAATATATATATTCCTCATGCCAAAAGACTAAGCTTTGTCTTGAAGTCACAGTTTGTGTTCCTCCTCCTGCTGTTTCAAGGCCCTGAGGAAACCAATTTGGAAAATGAGGGACAGGAATTTTATACTAGCCATCTCACCACATGTTGATACCAAGCACAAGGAAGCAGAGTATGGGCAATCACTGCTGAGATTCACTCATCTCTAGCCCTGGAAGAGAGAGGGTGGTAGTTCTAAGTATTTGAGAAACATCATCTCTTACTAAATGAAGTCTCCTTCAGCAAGAAAAAAAAAATAAAAATTGGCTATAGTGTTTAGAAGCACAACTATTTTTGCAAGACAGCATGAGATTCCCCTTGGCTTTCCCTTCATTTTCCATTCACATCTTGTTGGAGTACAAATCCAATGCCGACAGCCTCATCTTGAACCAAAAACTTTTTCTCTGGCCTTCAGTATATCATTTACCATATCTTTGCCTCCCTTGCCTGTCTCATGTGTAAAATGAAGATAACAGAACTTATTCACTGGCTACTCCACAGCTGCATTAATAGCTGTGTGGTGACTTGTGGTCATCAGGTAGCCTGGCACTGACATCACAAGAAGGATGATTAGAAAGCAATAGGCTGCCTGTTAGTCTTAGCACCAGGAGAAATGGTATAGGCAGACCAAAGCTGCAGGCAGCAGGTCACCCACAGAATGATTAAATCAGCAGTTGATTTGCAGCGAACCAGAGTATTTACTAGCATTCAAACCTCATTTTATGTAAGGAACTGCTTAATGTGTTTCATCAAATGGTAAGGGATAGTACAGGTTGCTTTCTTAAAAGATTTGTTTTACTTATCTATGTTTTACATTTATAGTTTTTCAAAGCTCATGTATGTGCTTGCTGTAGCAAATATAAGACGTGAGCTTTACTTTCTCAGCTCTAGGAATGATATGTATTTAAATCACTAATTCCTTGCATCCTTGGAAAATATGCACCTAGTTTATCCGATTACACACAGCTTGAAGTAGCTCAGCAAGTAGTAGAAGATTGAACACCTGAAATAGCATTTTCAGGGGGTATAGAGTACCCAAACATTTAAATATCCAACAGTAGCTGCAGAATTTTAAAGTTATAGAAAATCAGCCTCTTGTTTTCTTCTCCAGTGTAAACTGATCTAATGAAGAAAGAAAGAATGTAGAATTAAAAGATCACACTTTCAAGGCAGATAGTGATCTCTAAGACTGAATGAAGGCTGGAAAATGGTGGTTGATGAGAAACAAAAGCAGAAACTAGGAACAAACCTGAAAGAAAAAGCACCAGCTTTCTGTTTTCTCCTTCAAGCAGTGGTACACGTCTCTCCATACCTATACGTTATTACACCACTGAAGGAACATGCTGGCTCTGTACCGCTGGAGAAGCATCATACAAAGTTAGGGGAAAGAGATAGAACTTCAGTAATGTAGAACTTCATTTTCAGAAGATGAGGACAGCCTTTCAGCATGTCAGAAGATAGGAAAAAACCTGTTTACAGGACTATGCATTCACTACCTAGAATAAGTTCTCAATTATAAGAGAAAGGCCTACTGTGTTCTGGACTGCAGTAAAAGAGAAGTGTCCAGCAGGGAGAGGGAGCTGGTTGTCCCCCCCTGTTCAGCTCATGTGAGGCCCCATCTGGAGTACTGCGTCCAGGCCTGAAGCCCTCAGTATAAGAAAGACATGGAGCTCTTGGAGGGGGTCCAGAGGAGGGCCATCAAGATGATCAGAGGGCTGGAGCACCTCTCCTATGAAGAAAGGTTGAGGGAACTGGGCTTGCTTAGCTTGGAGAAGAGAAGGCTGTGTGATCTCATTGTGGCCTTCCAATATTTGAGTACTCTAAATAGGAGTGGGTACGACTGTTTATGAGGGTGGGTAGTGATAGGACAAGTGGAGTGGCTTTAACTGAGACAAGGGAAGCTTAGGTTAGATGTTAGGAGGAAGTTTTTCCACCCAGAGGGGGTGGTGACGCACTGGAACAGGTTGCCCAAGGAGGCTGTGGATGCCCCATCCCTGGAGGCATTCAAGGCCAGGCTGGATGTGGCTCTGGGCAGCCTGGTCTGGTGGTTGAAAACCCTGCACATAGCAGGGGGATTGAAACCAGATGATCATCATGGTCCTTTTCAACCCAGGCCATTCTATGATTCCGTGACTTAAGGACACCACCTCCAGGGATGTTGCTTCCACATTTCCTTCAGCTTGCCTATAGCCTTCTCCTAACTCTTTACCGGGACTACTGGGAAATCGCATCAGCCTTTTCTATCGAATTATATTTTCATATAAGCTCATGATTACTGAAGAAAAGGGTTATGTTAACATTTATCACAAGAAAGAGAAAAGTACAGGGAAAGTATG
This sequence comes from Centrocercus urophasianus, assembly GCF_019232065.1. Classification (NCBI taxonomy): domain Eukaryota; kingdom Metazoa; phylum Chordata; class Aves; order Galliformes; family Phasianidae; genus Centrocercus; species Centrocercus urophasianus. The sequence goes on along the minus strand of NW_024884364.1, from coordinate 63,030,468 downwards.
TTAAGTATACATCAAACTTGAATGAAAAACTAAGAATGGGAAGTAAATCAGAGTGAAATTATCTACAATGCATATTTGACAGTGGAACTCGGCCTCTGATTCTCTCCCCTCCACTCCTTTGCCTCTTATTGAAAGTAAATGCTCCTCATTTAATAAAATCTTTCATCAGACTCATCAGTACCAGATTTCCAAAGACGAGCCTGAAAAGCGCCATGAAATTATTAGTAAAACTCAAATAACAACAACAACAACAAAACAATTGGAAAGAAAAATCTTACAAACCTACTGAAATTTTTACTGAGTACTTACTGAATATGTTCAAACAGGTACTCAGAATAATGTTTGTGTGATGCAAATTGCCCCAAACCTGTCTTTGCTTGGCTGTCCCTTTCATTCAGTCTCCTCATGTAGTCTTCCATATTCTTCAACAAACAAGGTTACAGATCTGAGAGCTCCCTGTTTCTTGAAGTGTCCTTTCCTACACCCCAGTCACATCTTTCACTTTGCCATTATTTCTTTCTGGAATGTTTCCAGGCAAGAAATCCCTCACAAACAAAACTATCAGGGCTTTTTACAAAAATGTAATTGTCTTGTAATAGCTTTTAGACATCCTGTTCATCTAAACTCATATTTAGTAAAAAGATAACGTGTAACACTATGATTTTGAGGAGTATATTCCTGTCCAGCTACTCCAAAATCGTTTTCTACATTTTGTGGCCCAAAATACTGTTGTTCCTTTTCCAAAAGAGATTACCAGCAAAATGTTACCTCCTCAATAATGGTTTCCTCTGTGTTATTGACAGAAGTATTAAATTGTATTGATATTCCTAAAAACCTAATGTGCAGGATGAATATTCACCAAATTTAAGTGTCTGCAGTCATTTAAGGCCCAGGGACATGCTGAGAAGGACATTTTTTTTCAGCTTGTCATACATGCTAAGTAGACATGACAAAAGAAAGAAGCAAACAATGTCCTACGATTTTGCTCTAGGAGCAAATATTTTGTTTAACGATTCAAAAGGAAAACAACTTTTAATTTTATGGAATTTAATACAACAAAAGAAGTCAAAATAGGTGCAATCACCACAATATCCATTCAAAATATGTGCCAGGACAAGTTCTGACAGTGAAAAGTCCCAACTAGGAAAGGATAGTCCCCAGTCCTCCTTTGCACACAGTTAAGAAAGTGCTGTGTTGAGTCATGGGACAAGAGTGCAAGCTTGTCACTGCAAGCACAAAAGTCATTCTGAATAAAGTGAGCCATATCTGTGACACCGTAGAAGATATTTTTGACCCTGTTGTAAAACAGGTCCATAAAGCAAGAACAGAATTCTCAAAGGTTGGAATTCTCAGGGGCTCATGGAAAGGCAAAACTAAGGCTGTGAGAAGCCAGAGAAAAAGAGCAATATCTCATTTACATGCTAAATCCAATGTTCAAATCAGAAGTGCAAGAAACCAGTAATCTATTTCCCTCACTGCAGTAACAGACAGAAAATGAGACTGTCATAAGTAACACCACAGATTACAAGCAGAGGGGAAAAGTTGAATTTTGAAAAAGTTGGAAAAGTTTAGTTTTGAAGTTAAACTGGTATTTATTGATTTTAGAAAAGATAGCAGAATATACTAACACCCAGATGAATAAAAGGGAATGTAAAAAGAATGTTCTCATTGTTTTGATCAGTGGGTAGGCTGGGATGCTGGATCAAATGAAATCAAATGAGTCTGTTTCACTGGCTCCACTATTAACCTAACTGCTCTGTAATTACAGTTTGCCGTGTAAGTGCTTTTTGCAACAAATACATTTTGCTTTTTCAAAATAGGCCTGAGTCAACTGCATTTCTAGTCAGAGACCAAAACACCTTCACTACAGTACAGGTTGTACAGCGTGTATGTATAGCACTGAGAGTTGAAGAGCGAGAGCTGAAAATGAGATGGGAACATCACTTAGATGGGAGAATTGAGGCTGACAGACACAGGATTGCGCAGTTATGCCTCTTTTTCCCAAACTCCTTCGGTACGTCTGTATTATTCTTACCACAAAGACAGTAGTATTGAAAGTGGAGTAAAAATTTATGTCCCTGACCAAGATTCATCTAGAGGGAGGTAATACAGAAGGGCTAAAACACTGAAAACTCATGATCTTGTGTACCATGTATGGTCTTCCCCGTGTAGATAGGCATTTTAAAATATCACTCGTTATTTCAGAAAGGATCGTGGTCACAGTAACAGTGTTAAATCAACACACTGAAGCTCAAACAGTCAGTCTTTTATATGTATGCAAAGCAGAAATAACAAGTGTTCAGATTTGGTAAACTTCATTTGGTTACATGATACAGTTTGTGGAAACATAATGCAGAAGCTCTTTTGAAGCACCTGAGGTCTTCCACATTTTAGAAACTCCATGTAAAACCAAGAAGTCCCTGTCTGTATTACAAAATTAGTCTTTACTTCGTGAAGTGGCTTTCTAATATGAATGCCTATGATGCAATGGGAACAAATGTGGGAAGGGGACAGAGTCTTTATCAGAGCCTGTTGTGAAAGAAGAAGGGGAAAATGGTTTCCATCTTAAAAAGTGTAGATTTAGGTCAGATACAAGGAAAAAGTCTTTTGCAGTGAGGGTGGTGAGGCACTGGACCAGGTTGCCCAGGGATAGAGTGGATGCTCTTTCCCTGGAGACTTCTAAGGCCAGTTTAGGTCAAGCCCTGGGCAACGTGATCTAGCTGTGCATGTCCCTGCTCATACAGAGGAGTTGAGCTAGATGGCTTTTAAAGGTCCCTCCCAACTGTAAGGATTCTATGAGTCTAAAAAGGAGAATTGAAGAGAGCATTATTAAACATACTGTACTTGATATTATTATGTAGGAACTTCCTGCTGACTATGAAGACAGTTTCAGATCAGCCTTTACTTTGTAAGAGGGCAATTTACTTTAAGAAACGTATATCTCTCCATAGTGGAAAGCTCCTAAGGTCTTCACATTTCTCAGGATGGAAAAAATAATATTTCCTTAAACATATTTCTGCTTATTCTTAATGAGAACCTCTCTGATTACTATTATTATTATTATTATTATTTTAAGAGATAGCATCCACAAAACACATTGTACATCCAGGGAAATTATTTTAAAAATGTTATAAATAACAAAAAAGTTAAGAGGAAACACCTGAACTGCCAACAAGGATACAAGTTTTTGTTATTATCACATTTACACCCTTGCAAATGTAACATTATGAATTTTTTGAGGACTCCAGCACTGAGAGAACCAAAAGTACTTCCAACATTGTATTAAAGAAATTTGGACAATAGGTGCTTCATTTTTTTGTACATTCATAAAGTATATAAATGAAATAAAAAATTGGTGGTGTCAGAAAGCAAGCCATCCTGAAATCATTCAGTATGTTCCTCATGGAAAACACATGTAACCTCTCATTTCATTGTTTCTTGCTACCACGTTTGCTTCACACTCCTTCCAAAGTGCAGCAAAAATAATCTGACCTCATGCGACAACCACATCTAGCATCTATTTTAGCTCACTAAATAATCAGATGCACTTACTATGCCCTAAAATAGGATACTGACAAGTGAAGACCTTCACATAACAAATTACTCTGTACATATGCAATCAAGCAGTTTTTGGGGTGAGTTTCCAGAGAGCTTGCTTTGAGCAAATCCCATTTTTTTTTTTTAGGGGGGTGGGGAGGAGTTTGCTCCATTTTTTACTGCCAAAGGCTTGATTAAATATTTAAATTTAGGCATCTTGGTTGTAATCAGTATTTCACAATACCCTAACTTTGTGAGTAGCTCGGCTGTCCATTTTCTCCAGTTTCTATTGTCTTTATCTGTCTAATTGTCCAGATGGCGAACAACAGAACATATTAAATATTGACACGAGGAAGGCATCAAGAAAATGTACATTGCTTTTGTTTATTTTTATATACTAGCAAATGCTTATTTTGGTGAGTATTACCCCAAACGGTCTGCACTGTTACAGAATATCTTTTTTTTAAACTAACTGCTATTCTGAGGTTAAAACAAATTTAGATATCACAGGGATTAACCATTTTACATTTTAACAATTTGCCTACTTTATTAATACTATTGTTTAAGGCTATTCCTGTGTCAGCTGCATTGCATAACATATTTACTCAGCTGAACAGTGTGTATTGTTTCTTTTTACAATGATCCCACCTCCACTAGCATGTTTTTATTTACAGACATTTATTGCTTGCTGGGCTTTATCTGCATCACTACCATCTACAACAATCATGATACCCCTCACATGTCTCACTGCAGCAGCTGCTACAGATGAAGATGGATCAAGATCCAACCCAATAACTCTGTGAATACCTGACATACAGAATTTATTTCATTGAATACTTAAGAAGAAAACATGCATTTTTACCATCTCATACTTATATTTAAGTTCTGAAAAAGCATTTGAGATTACTCAATCTCCTTTAAGGAGATGATGGAAGGAGAATATAAATAATACAAAAGCAGATTTTAAGGTATCTCAGTTTTGAAATAGCATGCAGTTGATTCTGTACTCAAGATACAGTGCAGCTGTAGGGCTAGTTTGTGCAATCCTACTTCCATTCTTTATCTGCAGAACCTTAGTACATCTTTCTCATACAAAAACATTATTAGATTTAATGTATATTTAATGTTTCTAGAGTTCCAAAAGAAAAAATGCAGATGAACAATGGATTGCTGTTAATATTCAGCTTATGATTTATTATATTGAAACATTTATAGACAATATCTGTATTAGGCCCTATTATAGACTGATGACAGGATTCTCTTTGAGATCTCTTCAGAAATATAAATAGGGAAATTACTCTCTGCTCACTACAGTTTACTTCTATTTATGCCTAGGCTATAATGCCTTATAAGGTTATAAGGCTGTAAGACATATATGCTGCCCAGTTGAAGTGCTTCTACACCAATGCATACAACTTGGGAGACAAACAGTAGGAGGTGGAAGCTACCACGCTACTAGATAACCATGTTGTTGCTGACACTGAAACATAGTAGGATGATTCCCAGGACTGGAGGGTGGCCATTGACAGCTACATGCTACTTAGAAGAGACAGGCAAGGAAGGAGGAGAGGAAGGGTTGCCCTCAACATCAAGGATCTTCAAGAGTTCCAGGTATACCTGTCTCAGAAGAGAACTACATTCCCCAGAGGACTTTTCATTTCCTTCTTCTATTCAGAGGGAAAGATAAAACTGTTCATAGGTCATGGGAGGATTCCACCTGACTCATGGGAGGTTTATTCTGCTCCCCATCCAAAACATCCAGGTTAGAGAGTCAAGTACCCCAAGGATAACTGGTCTGACTTTTAAAGACAAATGTAAAGAAGGCATTGAGAACTTCAGCATTTTCCTTATCCTTAGTGGTCATGTTCCCTGCAGTTCCCTGTTTATCCAGTGAAGGACAGAGATTCTCCTTAGCCCTCCTCTTACTGTTAATATATTTCTGTAAAAAAGTTGTGTTCTCTTTCACTCCAATAGCCAAAGAACTCCACCATTTCATAGTCACTCTGTCCAAGACAGCTCTCAACATTCACATCTCCCATCAGTCCTCTGTTTGTGAACAGCAGGTCTAGTGGTGCACCTGCCAGCTTCCAGTTTCTCTTGTTTGTTGCCCATACTGTGTGCAGTGGTGTAGATACACTTCAGCTGAGTGTCTTGCCTCAGTCCCAGTCTCATTGTTCCTCTGGACTCATCTCTAGCAGGCCTGGTTTTATCCCCTTCATATCTAGTTTAAAGCCCTCTCAGTGAGCTCTGCCAGTCCCTAGACATTCCATTTCCCCCTCTGAGACAGTTGAGACTCATCTGCAACCATCAGGGCAGGTGCTAAGTAAACCCCAACCATTGGTCAAAAAAAAAAAAAAAAAAAAAGCCAGACCAATTCTTGCATTTGCACCAATCTCTCAGTCATATATCTATAAGATGGGTTTTCCTGCTCTTTCCAGTGTCCTTCCCTTGCTATTGAAGGAATACAGAAAATACTACCTGTACGCCTCCTCCATCCACTAACCACCCTAGTCCCCTTCAGCCCTTTTTGACAGTCCTCAGGACTCTCTCAGCAACTCCATCACTGCTGGCCTGAGCTATCAATAAAGGATAATAGTCAGAGGGATGAATCAGACTAGAAACATCCAAGGCCCCAGGAAACAGTACACTTCCCTGTAGGTAAGGTTGGGCCAACATAGAGGGCCATCCATTCCACTCAGAAAATACTTACAATCACCTTTCTGCCCTTCCTAGCAGACGCGGTTCTGAGTCAGCCACCTTATCCTAGACAACCTAAAAGGTGGGCATCCCACCACATTCTCATTTACTTCTCCTTCAAGTTCCAGAGCCTCAAACCTACATCACTGCTGCTCCTGTCTCCACCCCTGCAACATCAGAATACTGCTGACAGTGGCACCCAGCAGCTGCACCCTGGCAGGGCATCCCCTCAACCAGACGAGGGAGGCAATTCCCTGCTTCAGCACAGAATGCATCTACTCCAGACATAAAAAAAAAAAAAAAAAAAAAAAAAGCTTCTATAGGTACATCAACTGGAAAGTCTAGGATGTGTACCCTTCCTAGCGAGCAACACAGGTACTAATAACAACAGACAAAGAGAAAGTTCAAGGTATTCAAGAACATTTTTGCCTCAGTCTTTACTAACGACTGCTCTACACACAGCTGTTGAATAGAAGGTGGGAACTGGGGGAGCAATGCCTCCCCTGCTGTAGGTGAAGATCAGGTTTGTGACCACCTGAAGAACCTGGGCATCTGTAAGACCATGTCTTGATGAGATGCATCCAAGAATCTTAAGGAAACTGGCTGACCTAGTTACCCAAGCCACTCTCGATGTTTGAACAGTCATGGTGGTCAAGTGAAGTCCCTGGTGACTGGAAAAAAGGCAGTATCACGTCTGTTTTTAGGAAGGATAGAAAGGATGACCTAGCGAACTACCAACCTGTCAACCTCCCTGTGCTAGGGAAGATCATGGAGCAGATCCTCCTGGAAACTATGCTAAGCCATATGAAAGAGAGAGAGGTGATATGTGATAACCAGGGGTGACTTCACCAAGGGCAGGCCCTGTCTGACCAATCTTATCGCTTCTGATGATTGTGTCTGGACAAGGGAAGAGACACTTACGTCATCTATTTGGACTTCATTAAGGCTTTTGACACTGTCAAAAGATGCAAAATACAGAACACCTCTCCTACACGAATAGACTGAGAGAATTTGGGCTATTTGGCCTGGAGAAGAGCAGGCTCCAGCAAGATCTGATAACAGTCTTTCAGTAACTAAATAGAGGGTCTGTAAGAAAATAGAAAAAAGACTCTGCAGCAGGATCTGTTGTGATACAACAAGGGGAAATGGTTTCAAACTAGAAGAGGGAAGATTTAAACTAGATATAAGGAAAAAGGTTATGGGTTTGTTTACTGTTTGATTTTACAATAAAGGCAGTGAAGCACTGGAACAGGTTGCCTAGAGAGGAAGAGGATGGCCTGTACTTTGAGACATCAGGCTGGACCGGGCTGTGAGATACCTGGTCTAGCTGTAGATGTTCCTCTTCATTGCTTGATGACCTTTAAATGTCCTTCCCAACTCAAATAATTTTATGATTTTATATCCCACACTGTGGTGTCACTGCATAGGAGACAATTTGGGCAAATAGAGACCTCCTTTCTGAGGCTTAAGCCTCAATGACCAAATAACTTCTTTTCTGCCCAGTATATCTGAATGATTCCACTGACAATTATGTTGTTTGCATTTCACTGGCACCCTCTACTCCAAAGAGAGACTGAAGGGACAGGGCTGAGAGAGAGTGAAGCATTCCAGGGACTATCAATGCTTTAATCCTTTATTACATAATAAGTACATCCATCACTTAGGACTGCAAAGCAGCAGTACAGTTTTAGCCTCTGGTCCCCTTACTGTCTGTAACACATGTTGCCATCCTGAGCTGAAACTTCAACTCAGCTGCACAGCTAATATAAACAAAGTTGGCCACCTCAGATTAAGAAATGTTTAAGAGATGTCTACATGACTATGGACATTGCCTTCAACAGCATGGCATGCTTAAGATTTTCCTTCTACATAAACAAAGCCTTATGAAGCAAGACAAAGAGCCCTAAAATGTACCTCAACCCACGGTCAAGATAATTCAAAATCTCTTCAAAGCAAGTCTGGCAAGGAACTAGGTGCCCCACACCATGAAGAGCCTGAACTGCAAAACCCTAAGGTCTATAGGACCTTTTCTCATCAGTTTTACTTGTAAACAACTTCACTAGAACCAACCTGACCAGGGAAGCGTTTCAGTCTTGATGAGTAAGGCATTTTTCCACCATGTAAACTATTTTTAATCTCCTTAATCTTTTCATCCAGCAATGCTCAAGAGCTATTATAAAGACTGTCTTTCAGCCCACTCCAGCCCTAAGAATATTCACTTCTCACTAAGGTCAGAATAAATCACCGAGCAGGTTTTTGGTTGTGTAACAGAAACCAGGCAAAAGGAGTAGGTCTCAGATCCCCATTTCTAGAATAATGTTTTGGCACATTTTGCAATGACTGCAAACACTGAGCAGTGCATGCTGCCCAATTTAATTAATCTTATTTCAACCAAGGACAAGTACAAACCCAGAAGAACCAAAAGTAAATAGCTGGAGGAGTATTTAATACTCCATTAAGGAGAAAAACAAAAACTACATTAAAGTAAAATTCAAATAGCCTACTTAATCATTCAAAGATCAGAAAATGTCACTGAATCCATAGGCTTTCCCTAGCTACTGCTGTTTCCTAAGTATCTAGGTGCCGCAGATGTCCTCAGATGTCCTCTAGCAGCATCAGCATTAGTTTGCCTAGGCACACAGATACCTTTGTTCTCATCAAGGTGAGCACTGGATCTGTTCTCAGCAGCCTGCGATAGAGGCAATCACAGAAAGGGCAGCATCTGGCTACTCTGCATTCAGGTGCAGAGAAATGCAGGGTTACAGCTCAGCACCCTAGAATACAGCCATTCACAGCCTTTCCACATTGCATGACACGATACCATCAACATTCAAGTGACCACTTTTTTTCCTCCCTTTTTTCTTGTTTTTCTCAAGTTAACTTTTTATATCAGGTAAATGCTATTATTAGGAAAAGTAGTGTTGAATGCATGCTCTTAAATTAAAGTGATACAAGTTCAAGTGGTATGCAGTCTGAGACACTGGTTTATATTGGCTCAATGTTAGAACTATTAGAATTTCATCCACAGCACTATTTTCTTCCTTTCTATATAACTGAGAAGGACATCATTCCAGCTGGAATTACTTAAGCACAAGTCATATCCTAACGCATCAAGAATGAATCATTTACCTAATTATAAATCTTTTTCTCTGTTCACATTCAGTTTTGCATATTAAAAAGACACATAGTAAATGTAATCTATTTTTTCCTCTCATTTATACTTTTAAATATTAGTTCTTGATAGGAATTCATAGAATAAAAGCTATAGCAACTAAAAATGTTGAACCTCATGCTTTCAGCTATTACACTTTTTAAAGAATATACTGCTGCTGATTTGCATTCTCTGTCATGTTGCTTCAACTTGATTTTTCTTGAAAGAAAAAGATGACACTAAAAACACTGGGGGAGAAACTGAAATTAAACAAAAAACCTTAACACAAAAGCATCTCTCGCCTAAAGTAAATTTGTCTGTTCTTAACACTGGCTCTGTGACTAAGTTTGCATCAGAAGAATAAAACAATAATCAGGCAGATAAAGGCAAATTTCCTACCTAAATTCCAGACTAATTCTGATGTGCGTTAAGAACTGATGACAAAAACAGGATGAAGGGATCAGATGGGACGAAGAGCTGCCTGAGAAATAAGCACTAAAGAATAAACACAAAGCCATAAACTGGAAGTTGAGGATACCCTATTTCACTCCAGTAGAAGCAAGCAATTAAAGGAATTCAGGAGATGAACACCACTGATTTAGCCACAGGATTTGAGGTCTTCAATGTCTGCTTCCTTCTGAACAAAAGTAGAGAAAACAAAAGAATTCGTATAAAAATATATAATGATACTTATGGCCAAGAGGAAGAGCAGTTAACAACAGGCTTATGTTTAGAGGCTCCTAAGGTATGAAGTGCCTTGGATTCATGACCGCTGTGGACCTCTGTTCCTTTTGTCCCTCTGTTATTCAGTAGCATAATCCCTGGCTGAGCACAGATTGATCAGAGCCAAATTCATGAAAATTCTTACCATGTTCTTCAAAAAGTGGGGGTTTTTTGTTTGTTTTAGGTCAGAGCAACTTTTGTACTGATCACTTGAGCTAAACTTACAGGCCAGTTCTGAACTTTCATGAACAAAACTCACCAAAGAAACTGGACATGAGCTCATATTTTTTTCCCATCTGTAATCTCCACACAACTGCTATTTAAGAATGTGCCAGTCTGGGATACATTTTCGGAGAACAAAGGCTTCAAAAACGCTAAACCTCCCTTATTCAACTGCAATCCTGCAACTAATCTCAGAATAGATCTTGTATTTGTTTCCTCTGTGTCTTTGCTGGCTCAACTTTCTGCGGCTGACTCCTATTTATCATTCGTGCTGCCGGGCAGCAGATTTATTTTACTTAGGGGTTTTAGCGACATCTGGTGGAACTACGAGAAAGCTCACGTCTGAGAAAAGCCACAATGAATCCCACAAAACACACTTTGTGGTTATTGGCAGATAGCAACTGTTAGTGGTCAGTTCGATTAGAAAAGATGCAATATATCTACCAAAGATCATATGAGGACGAGATAGAAAAAATCCTCAGTTCTACTCTGGCCAAATTCATCATTGAAGGGAACTCTGACAAGAAGCTAGTCAAAATAATTCCTCTACAGTATTTGTTCTGTCCTAATAACGTAGCCTCAGCAAAACAAATCTGAACCTGGATCTGAACTCCAGATGCTACCAGCTAGCAGGTTGTCTCTCATCACAGTGAACATCAAGAAAGAAGAAAAAAAAAAAAAAAAAAAAAAAAAAAAATCATTCAATGCAGAGAGAACAGATCTCAAAAAATACTCTGTACCTAAACTAAAAACAAATTGCATACAAACAATAGACATCATCTATTTCAAAAAACACAAGCTTTTAGAAGTTACAGACTTCTCTGGAAACATGTTCAGCTTCTACACAGAAGTAAAACATGAAGCAACTTGGAGGAGACCTGAAGAAACAGTTATTAGTCAGTTTTCACCTCTGACTTGCAACCTACTTTTTTTCTACAGTTAAAATGTGTGAATGATTCTGATTCTGCAAAAGAAGTGTCAGCCAAAGTTTTACCTGTCAAAACCAAAGAAAATCACAGGATTTCTGCACCAGATTCTGAATCACATACTGATAGAGACAAAATGTCTACGCAATTACTGATCTGACATCAGAAAAAAAGCTTTACAAAAAAAAAAAAAAAAAAAACTTCCAGTGGCTATCAAAGTTATTAAGATCCATACATTTGCCTCATAAGTAAGGACCAAGTCCATTGACTCCTTTCTTTTCCCAATTCTTATATTGGATCAACTGGTCTTCAGTGGCAAAGTTGAGAAAAATGGACATTCCTGACACAGATTTCTCAGTTCTAGATTTACATCCCATTAAAAGTACTGTCAAAATCACTCTGCAGCAGCTGCTTATGAGCATTTCTACTTTCAATCCCCTAGAGGAACTTTTGGAAGAGCTGCAGTTAATTAATCATTAATCAGTGACATTTAGACAGTTCTCAGTTTCACCCATCATAGATATTCAAATTCACTTCTAGGCATCTGGATGTTCCAAATGAACCTGATACAGAGTCTATAAAAACTGCTGGAAAAAAAATAATAATCAGTGGTATTTGGAAGTTATCTTTTCCGGTACGTTCAGCCCCTCCACTCAAAACTAGAATCATATGCAAATACAAAGAAGAAAAAGAACAATTGTTATATAAACAGCATTTTAATTTGAGAAACTACCTAAAGGAGGGGACTACAACAAAGTTAGGGTAAAGAATACATTCTTTGTCTGAATCATAAAGATACTCTACTTTGGGAAATAAGATTAGGCTCCTTCACTTCTCAAAACTGTAGACAGGAAAGGTTTTTCTCTTTCTGTTTTTAAATAAACATTCCAGAGAGTTACTTTATCACAGTTATCCATGTATATCACTGAACCAAATGTTTAATGCTTCTCAGGAATATTAGACAACATATGAAGAGGTAAGTACATTTGAAAACTCAGCAACTATGATTGGTGCATTCTGCTCTTCACAGAAAGCAACAATAAGTCATCCTTAGATAATCATTACAGCCTTGACTCTGACTTACCAGCGTGTTGTGAATAAATCATAGCTGGAGACAGAGGAGTACAGCATGCTTTTCTCCACTGCAGCATTCTCCATTGCTAGGAGAGGGTCAAAAGTGGGAACATGAGAAGGACTCTCCTGTATCTCAGTGAGTCTTGACTGCTGGAGCGGCCTACTGACACTCCTAGCAGTTGATACACATTGAAGTACTTTGTGAGCCACTCTGTCTTGCCTTGCAGGAACTTCAGCTTTACTCAGTACTAGTAAGGCAACAGCAAGAACGTGATGTCTAGTTTTGGGCACCGCACTTCAAGAAAGACGTGAACCAGAGAGAATGTGTAGAGGTAATAAGAGTGGAAAGAAGTGCAGAAAACATTAGTTGGGATAACAACATCTTCTAGAAAAAGAGAAAACAGAAAAGAGTCCATGAATTATCTATAAAGATTTAATAAGTTACTGAACCTATATACTATATACTGACTATATCCTTAGTGACCAAAAAAAAAAAAAAAAAAAAAAAAAAAAAAAAAAAAAAAAAAAGGTAAAAATGGCATCAAGGGTACAACACCTTTTCTTACAGTATTGTATGATTAAGGTTTTGGTTTTGAGTCACTGCATTTCTTAAGAGTTATCTTAAATAATTAAGCCTTTATTTTCCTTAGCTTATTTTTCTCTGCTGCTTTGGAAAATAATACATACCCCCAAAGCTGATAATGATTTGTTTTCTGAAAAAAGTGGTGTGAGCAATAGTAATCAACAGACAGTCAGGATGGATGAAACTAGGCAACAGCATCCAAGGGGTGTGTGTGTGTGTGTCTGTCTGAGGGAAAGGAGGGGGGTTGCTCACACTTACACTTAGAATTTCAACATCTTAATCACTGTACTATCTGAAAAAGAAAGAATGAATCCTACTGGAAAATGGAAAAATGAAGCAGAGCGATAAAAGTTTATCACACTGAAAACTGGCTTGAAAGATCTCTTCTTTCTCATTCTCGTGCCTCCTGTTACCACTCCCAAATGCACACGTTCATTTTCAACATCTTAGAACCAATAGTAGTTCAGCATAATAATACACCGATTTAGGAGGTTCACGAATGGATGAAACCTAGAAGGACATCAGGATGAATGACTATGAACAGCTGAACCTACTGCACTATTCCTCCCAGTAAAATGTTTTAATATTATAAACGTTATATTAATTAAAATAGTAATTGACTATTATGTTGAATTTATTATTAATATGTTATATTAATATATTTATTATTGTATGAATTTTAGAATGTTGTGGTGTTCCAGAGGTACGGAGCCCAAATGATATCCAGACTTGGGTTTATGGAAGGTATCTGCAATAAATACATTCTTGCAGTTACAGATGAAGCAATCATCTCTAGAAAACAGTTTCAAAACTTTCTGCATTCCTCAGCATAGAGGCCAAAAACCTCTTCTTTTAAGGTTAATATGTTAACCAGGGTAAATATAATTTCTGCATACTTCATTTTACCTACTCAGAGTTGCTGTGAGACTTATTCAAACATCTACTATACTTTCTGAAAGGCACATAATTGAATAACATAAATAGCATACATAGAGATTTATTAACACTTCCATATATTAGCAGAAATTACATAAAGATTAGACCCTAAACTGTGACCCTACTTTCATCAGAATTTTTTCAGTCTGGCTTCCCCCCCCCAGCCCCTAACACAAGATTGAGGAAAAGGTAGTTCAAATGTATTTTAATAGCTCAGGAAAGTGCCAGGGTCAGCAGAGAGTTAGCGTGGGCCCCTCAATAGACAAACATCAATAAGCCATTTTTCCTGGAGAGAAATGTAGTCAATAAAACATTAAAGAAACATGCTTAAAAAATTTAAAAGCCCTTTCTGATTCAGAAAGCCCATATTATGACAGCAACTGGCCACTCAGGATGCACATTACAAAAGCACAAAAGCACTGCTGAGGCAACTGAAGTAATTCTGCCCCTGGTCTTGTCTCACAGCGTACCCAAGACAAACATTAATGGCTTAATGTCTTATCGCTTAATTAAATGATTAAATGTTTTGAATGTGAAAGACAAACTGTTAAGTGGTAGGTTCTGGCACATCTCACCCTGAAAACACATTAAAATCTCTTGCCATCTGAAAACAGGAGATGAGAGGCCCAAACATTTGGCTCTACACTACATAAAATGAATCCAGCCAAAACACACTGACAGTGACAATGAGTACATAAAAATGCAGAACTTTGCTTCCAGTCTGTGTCATACAGGAATGAGAAAACAACATATGAACATGTGATTCACCATAGCTAGCACTGAGAAAGTAGCACAGCTCTGACTAAAAGCCCCCTGCCATGTCCACCTTTAATCCTAGAGAGCCTAAATTTGTATCATGCTGCAGGGGATTGCTGACTGAGAGTTACTGTTTAGCATGGGGTTTAATCACAAAAAGACAGACCAAGTGACTTAGTTTGTCTTTCGAGTTATGAGGTCTCTATAACTAGACTACTATGTTCCACTGGCAAAACCAGAATGGAAATGCTTAAAGAGCACAGCCTTCAGGCTTGACAACTCTACAGAAAGCAATTTGAGCAGTTTCATTCATTCATTGGAAACTTCAGATATACACAAGGCCAAAAGAGAAACTACAGAGACAACTGAATAAGGCCCCTAAAAGTCATGAGCCCACAGAAAATCAACTAGTGTCAAAAATTTGTCCTTGAAGTCGAGCAACAAAAAGACAGAGTCCAAGAAAATAACACATTCTTTAGGTCACATCCTTAAAGAACAAACAGATTTTAAAAAAAAAAAAAAAATTCTCTAAAGACAGAAGTTACACAGGAGTACAGCTCTTGATAATGAAATCCAGTACAAAATGAAATAGATCCTACAGGATCCGTACAGTAGGCATCTAGTTGTGCAGTTCACAGTAGATGCAGGCTAAGCAGGGCAATGAAAGACAGCAGCTAGTAACTCCCAAGGAAGGAGTACGTTCCCAAGTGCGAGGACAACTTTCACAGACAGAAAATTGCTTCCTGCTCCTACAGACAAGTATACAAGATTTTCGCCTACATATATGTAGCAAGCCGCCAGTTCAAACATGAAGAGCAGGATACCTTTGTTCAGTGGCTCTCTCAAGCAGAGGGAGTTCAAAACCAACATGCTGACCTCAAGAAAATGCCCAAGTGTCCATCCAGAGATGGGTTTGGTAGAGGACACTCTTCTCCTAATTTTATTTCAGTAACAATTTTAAAAGGGACATCATGGTTGCTCTGCATTCTGTCTTAATTTTAAGATAACATGGTACAGAAAATGGATTGTTCATTGATAGAGAAGATGAGCATTACAAAATTCTGGTGTTCTAATGACAATCACAATTCTAAGCCAGAAATTCAAACAATAAATCAAACAATAAACAGTATGTCAAAGTTCAGATTTCAGGGATTGATATAAAAATATATTTATAAATCCCTCTAGCTCAAGATTTGCTATTTAATTGTTTTTAATACAACTTTTCCATGGTGTGAAGTAAAGCAAATGCATTAATTCATAGTTTAAAAATAATTCCCACCACTTTCACTTTCTCTTACCAAATAGAATCCTTCTCCAATAGAATTATTTCCCACTTTTTCAACCTACTTCTAATCCTCACCTACCCTGTTGTTTCCAGCTGTGTTTTGTTTCACTTTAATTCCTGTCTTCTTCTAGTACACTGCATTTATTGTAGCCAATGTTCATCCTAACTGTGTTTTCTTTTCTCCCCTCCCCACCCCAAAGGATTCTTTTATGTCATTAAAATAACCTTGAATTCCCAACCAATCCTTCTGTATTCCAAGCACCACTTCCAGTTTGATACTACTCACAAGCAAAACAGCCTGCTCTTTCTTCCATCATTACTGGAAATAGAGATTACTAGCTAGGCAGTATCAAGAGTTAGGTATCCTTGTGTCTTTCCCAACATATTAAGAAACTGAGTGCATTTCACTTTGGTCATTGAAGGTCTCAAGCATGATTTGTCCACCCTCAGCTTCAATGATCTTCTTAGTTTTAATCTGTCGCTTCTAAAGTTTATCAAATTTCAGTTATTTCTGTACAGGGGGTAATACCAGTATTCTAGGTGGATGGATTGGTTCTTTTCATCATTCCAAAAAACAGATTATTTTTCAGTATTAGTAAAAATACAATCTCCTTAAATGACCTCCTGAAGAAAACAAGAACAGAGGTCTCTTTCCACAAAAGCTGCTCCAAAAGACTTATTTCTTGCATCATATTCAACCCCCTTGCTGACTTGGTACCATTTAGCTTTGTCTCCGGTATAATATTTAAAATAGATGATTGGACAATAGGCATTTTCTTACAGCAAGCCAGCTAAAATAAACTTAAACAAGTTGTACAAACCAGATTAAATTTGATTTCTGTAATGTATGCTGCTGGCACAATTTCATTTGGGGAAATCAGAAGTCTAGCAGATTGGTTGAGGCCACTGTTACAACAATGCTCTTCCTTCATGCCCCTGCTGTTGAAGGGATGCATGCTGAGATAATCAGATTAAGTAGCTAGATGACGCTTTCAATTATGCTTCTTCCCCAGAAAGGTCACCAGATTTTGGCAGAGAGGCAGCAACTAGCTTTGGAAAGGAAGCAAAGAGCTTCCCCTCTTTCCTAACATAGTGACCTAGGAACAGTGACCAGGAGCCTTGATTATTGTTATTCAGCTTCAGCTTGCAGAAGGTTCAGAAGCCTGTATGCACACCAGAGCAAACATGACATCCTTTATATGAACTATGAAATGATGGATTCATTTTGCTAAGGTAATACCTTCACAAAAGTCAGCGGAGTTCTTCCACAGTCAGTAACAAGTGGGCCTCCTTATGTGAATTGGAGTAGATGTTAGAAAGCAAAATCTTATAGTAATAAATCATCCTTATTCCCACATATTCCTCTGCTAATCATTTTTTAGGTGATCAGTCACCAACATGATGGCAGTGGCTTTTCCCACTCACTCAGCAATAACCAAACCATCAGGGTATTATTAGCACCCTCTGGGCTGAAACTAGGACATGAGGAGGGCACAGCACAGCGCTAACTCAAGTTATGGCAAATAGTTTTATGCATTTTGATACATTGGCTAAACACAGTCCTGTGAACAGCAAAATATACATATATATATATGTATATATACACATGTATATATATGTATATATGTATATATGTATATATGTATATATGTATATACAGCCACGCTTACTGTTTTAATAAAGCAATTTGAGAATAGGTTTCAAGATAAAAAAATCACTAAACTTCTATAAGCTCTGTCTTCGCAGAGAGAAATATCCCTCACTTCATAATTACATCTTATTTGTGTCATTGCTGTTTGGCAGCACATATAAATGTGAACAACTGTTTTCAAGGATGAATTATGGAAATAATAAAATTTTATCAAAAAAATGTAATGAACACTATGAGAACTCTTTAAGAACTGCAACCACTTCCACAGAACCAAACTGATGCAAAAACAAGGTCAAACATCCCACTAGTTGTCTGGTTTTGTTGCTCTCTCATGTTTTAATAAAAAAAATACTAAAACAGTTTGCTACTTGTATACATTAGCTATGTTATGTATTTTATACTACGCAGCCCAAGACAACAACCTTTCACTCAATGCAGTCCAGGCAAGCCAAAACATTGGATAGTCATGACATAAGGTTTTAAATGTACCTGTAATTAGTGGGGTTTGCTTGTTTTAATCTACTCTAAAACACCAAGGACAACTCACACACCTGGCAATACACAGGGCTCAAATAATTTGCTGAGTCATGAATAACTAGTTGGAGCATTTAGTTACATGTTTTTGTTCTTAAGCTATAATTGTGACATTGCCTATGGGCTTCACAAAGTTTATAAAGGAGAACATGTGCCATCCATTATGTATGTGAATAACTTCTGTTATTCTGATATTTTTGGTTTAGGTTTGTTGTCGTTGTTTCTGCTTGCTTTATTTTGTAGTTAAGTTTATGGATTGACATTTTGACTTAAAACAGCTCAGATGCTGTCATTTATATGAGAACTTGCTCAAGTATTGTAGCAAAAAAGCAGCCCACGTGGATAAACACCTTAATCTAAGTCTCTGCCGTTCTCAGTTGAATTCAATGCCACGAAACATTCAAGAAACCCACAGTGGTTCAGGATGCCATCTAGCATGCTGGGGGAACACTGAACTGCTGGAAAGGATACAGCCGTTTTCAGTGCCGTTTAGTTCTGAGCAACATCTTCACCATCTCATCACTAGATGGCGGCGACCTTCACAAATCTCTAATCAATGAGCGCTTTATTCTCAAAGGCGCTTGCCAAATGCATGCTTTTCCCTCCTTAAAATCCATCAGCACTTCTTTGCTTTCTATTTTGCACACTTTCCTGCAGAATGCTTTTGCAAACAGCACAGTAGATCTATTTTAAAGTAAGGGCATTTTGGGGAGAAAAGGCTATGTCTTACTAAAGCTGCAAATTAATTTTTTCAGAAGTAAATTATGTCACAAGACTTTGACAGCCCTGTAATGTAGCAACTACCCCACGTTCAGTTTAAATAACAGTCAAAAATAAGCTAAGTATATCTTTACTAGTAGTAGTAAATATAGCATTGCATTATGCAAAGATTTCTTTCAGTTATATTTACAAGAAAAGCATACACTGACTAAAGACAGGGGTTTTTTTCCCTCAACGTCTGTCACTTAACATTCTCCCCTCCCCCCAGATGGTCAACTTAAATATTCACATAAAGATCAGTTGTAAATATTTACTTATATAAATGTCACAAATGCAAGAGCAAGCCCATCTATGAATGGATGAGTTAGCGTGGGGATAGACAAGCAGTATATGGAGTAAAGAGCTCAAAAACACCATGAAGTGATCTTACCTCTCCCAGCTTGCAAGCTATAGACATAGTTCACATTTGAAGAGAGGAAAAGATTTCTATTTTCTAACATTCCAGTTTCTGGAAGTTTACACAGATCAATGTAGTGCAGTAATGACATTTCATATCACAAATAAACGCAAAATAGTTATTTCTGGCCTTATATGCAAACCTACACACACATTTCGATACAGAAACAGGTATTACTTATACATAACCAGCACTTTTCTAACATGCTTATCACCGTGCTGCTTATTAAGAATGAAACAGGAGAAATCAGACTCTATATAGGTATAAGAGTCCACTAAGGTAGCTCTTATTTCACTCTCATTTCATTGTAAACACCTAGGGGACTGCCTATCTGGAGAAACACAATCACCTACTTAGTTGATGGAATAAATCTCACACTGAGGTGCCCCTTTTCTTCCACCCCCCCTCCCCCCTCCCTTTTTTTTTAAACTACAGAAACTGCCTAGGGTGACCCATCTTTACATGGGTACTTCTCTGAGGAGCCTAAAGATAGACAAGCTTGCTTATGCTTTTCTGATAATGCAAGTTGACTTCGGTCTCTGGGATGAAGCATGAATAGTTTATCTACCTTCTTGTACTGCAAAAAGAAGCCAAATGAATTCCAAGGAAAATATCAGCTTACACCAAGCAGGAATACAGATAGCAGTTCTACCTGCAAGTCTCCTGTACAGTATTACAGTGCTAGCACTAGGATCTCTATATATAAGAGGTTATAATAAGAATAGCGTCCAAAGTGAATAGACTTGAGTTTACAAGACAAGTGTATCAGTTATTCAGGCTATCACTTAATCAACACTGACCCCATAAGACAGTTTCAGCTCCTTGGTACTCTGATCTCTTGGTCCCCACACTTAAGAACCTACTTCTGGGCAATTTTCTTTACAGTTAGTTGTAATCCATCTAGTAATTAAGACTGAAGAATGTCTTCAACCACACACTCCTGAATAGCAAAA
Source organism: Centrocercus urophasianus (assembly GCF_019232065.1). Taxonomy (NCBI): domain Eukaryota; kingdom Metazoa; phylum Chordata; class Aves; order Galliformes; family Phasianidae; genus Centrocercus; species Centrocercus urophasianus. The sequence goes on along the minus strand of NW_024884364.1, from coordinate 63,010,263 downwards.
ATCTACTGATTAATAATTTAATTGGTAAAGAAAATCTTCCATATTTCAATCTAATGTTTAGCCACTATTTTCATCATTTTGATTAAAATTTCAACTTTTTTTTTTTTTTTTTTTTTTTTTTTTTTTAAATACTCTTCACAAGTCCAGAGTCTGTGTTTATATAGCACACTGCAGCGGAGCACTTCAGATAAAAGCTGGAATGGTGTTAACTTCCCCCCCATCTGACTATATAGGTACGAGAAGAAATCACCAAACTTGCTGTAATATTGTTTTTAAGATATTAGATTTTCTTTAAGTTCTTTACGGTGATAGTGGTGAGGTGCTGGCAAAGGCTGCCCAGAGAGGCTGCAGATGCTCCATCCCTGTAGGTGTTCAAGGCCAGGTTGAATGGGACCCTGGGCAGTCTGGCCTAGTATTAAATGTTGGAGCTTCATGATCCTTTAGGTCCCTTCCCACCCAAGCCATTCTACGATGATTAAATAACAATAATAGTACTGTTGAGCATTAAGAATAAAAACATCTCAAACTTACTACTTCCTTGCCAAGTCACCTGTAGCTATTAAAAGGTAGGTATTCCAAATACTATTTGACTAGCTACTGTGTTTGACCAACATTTGTAAAACTTGTCACAACATAACCAGTGCATTTTACTCATCCACCTCTATTTAATAAGCCAGTTTTGCTCACTCTTGAGAAAGAAGTTAGAGGTAAGGCAGCAGCTAAGAGAGCACCAAGAACTGAGAAGCATACCCAAATTAATTAGCAGTATTAACTATGCTGCTGCACACTGAAGATTCCAATCCCTTCTGACAAATAAAGTCTCTTTCCAGAAAGAGAAAGAACCATACACAGAAAAATCGCTCCCTTGTCTAAGTAAGGTGCAGATCTTCAGCTTTGTCTCTTCTGAATATACACAATTGTCCCTTTAAAAAAAAAAAAAAAAAGTGAGCTAAAGTCTCTACCTTTGCTTTTGTGTGTGCACCAGTGAGACCCTTGGCAACTAAGAGATGTTCATGCAAAATTCTTATCCACCAAGAATCTCAGATACAAACGTAATCTACACTCCAAACTATTTAGACATAATAATAAGATTAAAAGCATTTGCATTAAGTAGCATCCCTTCAAGGTGCAGAAGTATCATTTTAGTCTGTTTACAAACAGTGAAGTCAAAGCCTGTAGAAGGAATGAACATATGGTGCATATATGCAGAGGGAACATGGGGTCTCCCCAGACAGGACAAAAGAGCTTATGGCAGATATATTCCTCCGGAACCTTTTTCACATACTTCTAGTTTTTCCCCCCATCCCCTGCCCCCCCAGCCTTGAAGACTGTTGTTTCTGAGAAACAGATGCTCATCGCTTGGACTTCAGTGTTATAAGCAGTATACAGGCTGTAACTACAAGGCTAAGCTTCGTGCCCACTCCATTGCCTTTAACTCATTGAAAGACAGCAGTTCTCAATATTTCCAGTTTGGCTTTTTTAATTTAAGGTTGATTTGTTACAAGGTAACTCAGAGCTGAAGACTTGGAAAGTCTTTTCCATCAAATGGAGCCAAGGAGAACTATCATATCATGTTGCTGTGTCATTGGTGATGTCTTGCATTCAGCAATGGGACCTCTCCAAGCAGTCTACAACATCAAGAAGTGGAATCAGGAGGAGGTGGGAAGCAAGATGGGGTAAAGAATGAAAAAAAGATTAGATTTATTGTTCAAATCCACAGAGAGAATGAAGAATTTTCTTGGAGTAGGAATAGTCGCTGTAGTGAGGTATCTAAGAGGTACCATAGTTGTACATTTGCCTGGGCTTTCAGGTCCTTGTTAACTCCCCTCAACCCCCCAGTACATTTGCTGAACATGTGTTGTTGTAAAAGTGTATGTTTTTGCCAAATACCAAGTAAAAGCAAAATAAAATAGATTGCTAAGTGTTCTAGCAGTATTTTAAACCTTAAAATTGCACATTGTTACACACCCAGAAGAAATACTCAGTCTTTAATATACTGGATCAAAGTACAGGCTTCAAAGTTTTCCTTGTTTCCTCACACAAGTAAAATTCTGGAATTACAATTCTGAAGACCCCATAAACCATTGCATTGGCACAGCCCACAGGTTTGCAAAGGTGTGATTATAACAAGGATGACAACGGTCAGATTGCTAGAGCTCTTTTGTAAATAATAAGAGGATAGTATGCCCACAAAAATAAAACTGAAGACTCAAAACTAAGTCAAATACACATTTTCTCTAAGGCTTTCAAGAAAAGCAATCTGCCCAGCCAACTGGCTACACACTAGATAGAAAACTCTTCTGCAAGACTTAACTCCTATTGCTTCTGAAACCAGCTGTTAAACACTGCTAAAACACCACCAGTTCAATCTCCCTTCTTCCCTAATGCCATTCCTTCAAAAAACACAGCAACTCAAATGTTCATTTTGCAAGTAATACCATTAGTAAAAACAAACAATAAAAAAAACTTAGTAAATCTTTTGCAAAAGCTTCTATCTTGACTTTTTCCTCAATAGGCTTCATTCTTCCTGGATAGTCCTTACATCTTAGACTATACTATTAATTAAGTATATTTAGAAATCAGTTTCCCAAGCTTAAGTTATAATATTACCAATGTATTTATCCATCCATATTTTACAGAACACAGAAATATTAATGTTTTTAGATGAGCCACCGTCTAGTGAAAGTAGCTGTGTGCTTTTAGTCTCGTTCTGTTAACACCATCTTCCATAGTACATGACAGACAGCCTTTCTTGATTTATGACTCTACTGTGAAAAGGTAAAACCCAAGATGTATCAGATTATCTCTTAATTGGGAACTCTAACTACAGGAGAAAAAATGAAAGCAATGCATGCTTGAACTACAACTCTGAGAAGAACAGTACAGGATTATTCAGCACATTTCTTTAAGTTTCTAATTGAAAATTTTCTTACTGAAAGCATCTTCTGCCTGCCTTCAATGCTGCTCTCCCTCTGCCCCCCCAAAAATAAAAAAAAAAAAAAAACAGAAATCACTCACTTAAACTGATAGTTGTTTTGCTACTGCAAAAAAGATTGTTATTTTCACCTGCTATCATAACAACATGTGGAGCACCAAGAAAACTCAAATTATATGATGAAGAAAAAAAACAAATAGATTTGTTCTTACTATCTCAAATCTAGACTGGAAGCTTTAAATTTCCCTATATAGCTGCTTGTTTTCTCCTTCTAGCTGTCAAACATTCACTCCAGAATTTTAAGAGGCGCTAAACTGCTCAGACAATTCAACAGACAGATGTAGCTCCTGACATGGATGGGGAATCCTACTACTGTCAAAGAAAGTAGGACCTGCGTGAAAAAGCTGCTTTGAACAGAGTTCTGCTTACAAAGAAGCAAAACTGCTTCTGAGGTTCTTGGTGATAATAGGCAAAGTATTCATGTGTAGGCCAACGGTCATATATAGAAAGAAGACTGGAACTCACCCAGCTAGTGAAGGGGCTCTCTGGATCTGAAGCCCTCCTTTTCAGAAAGCAGCCTAGGTCCAAAAAACGCTCAGTGGCTGACCCTTGTATGAGCACAGGACAGCTGGAGCTTGAGTCCACCCCATCTGGTCATGTGGGGATCACAGGTGCAAACAATTTGCCTGGGCCTGGGTCAGCCATTCCCCTTCACCAGGGGCTCAGTCATCAGCTCAAGCTCTGAAACCAAACAGTTTCCTTATAGACAGTAATGCAGATGGATATTTTTGTTCATTTATTTTGTAAATTTAAACAAAATTATATATAAGAAGAAAAGGTGTGGTGTGGAAATCATGACTAAAAAAGACAACATTCTCCATTGCTTTCAAGTTTTTGTCTAGACACTTTTAAAAATCTTTCTTTTTCACTTACTCAAAGTTTCCAGAAGCATAGCATCAATATGTTTGCTCCCCACTCCACTACTTTTAAATATGAACAGGAAAGAAGTTCAACTGGTTTATAATTAATCCTTTTTTTTTTTTTTTTTAATTTAGGGGTTTTTAAGTTGTTTTGCATCTATACATAAGACTGCTACCATAGACTCTTTATTTTTAAAAATCTGTACTAGTGAAATGAATCAGAAACAGTCAAATTTGTCTCAAATGCAATTTGCATTACTTTGGGTCTCTTAAAAACTTCTGTAAGTACAAAGTTATAAAACTGTTAACTCAGTAGAAGTATATAATTATCGAATTTGTTCATGTCATTCTGTGAATGCCCACACTGGATTATCAAAACATACCTTGCCTGTAGAAATACTTGTAAGTATCAGAGAATCAAGCATAGGCCAACAAGTAATCAAGCACGTGCATGGCACAGGGCACCAAATTCCTTCATATTATACTAGATGATGTAGAAAAACAGAAGGTGAGTCAGAATTTCCCACATCTGCATGTCATATTTCTCTAGAAACATACTCAAGAGTTCCTAAAATATAATGAGTCACACCAAAGCATTTCTAGGGAGTATGAGTAGTTTAACAGAAAGGTAATTAGGTTTTAGCTATGTCTGAAAGCACCATTTTGACTTATTTCCATTGCTTAAGTTGAAAAAGCAGCACCATCTGCATGCCCGTGAATGGAAGCAAACTGTCTTATTTCTGCAGAACTACATCAAAAGAAATAAGGTCAGCTTTTTAATGTCAAACTGAAATCTGGGGGATTTAGCTCTCTTACCTTCAGGCAATCTGAAATTAGATAAATGTAATAAGTTCACATTGGTTGCTGGGGAAGAAAAGAAAGGTGAGCCCAAGACTCTCACCTTTGTCTCACGTAGAATGCCTTTTCCATCCACACTGCAATACTGGTCCTTACTTTGCAGTCACTCCAGTATGGGTTAACCTGGCAGCAGCTCAGCACCATAGAGTCCATGGCTCACTGTCCCCAGGTGGGATGAGGGAGAGAATTGAAAAGAAAATATACCTCATAGGTTGAGATAAAAACTGTTTACTACGATAGAAGAGGAAAATGGAAATAAAAGTGCAATTATAACAATATGTTCAGCTACAACTCGATTACTCACTACCTACTGACCCACCAGCAACACGAAGTGCCACCATCACCAAACTACACCCACACACCTTAAGCAGAGGCCACTCTAGCCACCTACCCATGGCTTTATAGCCTTCCATGTGGTATCACATGGTATGGAATCACCTCTTGCATCATTCAAGCACTTGTGCTGGCCCCACTCCACACCATCACAGTGGCAGCTCATTCCTGCACAGTGGCCCAGCCCTGCCCCAGCCCTAGGCCCTGGTTCACTCCTATTGCTCAACAACAACCAAACACCACTGTTTTGACTGAAACTAAGACAGAGGATAAGTGCTTTTACATCAGTAGCTGTATGAAGTGACATTCCTCAGAAGGATAAAGGAGATATTTTCTCTCTCTCTCCACCCAGATGACTGCACTCATTCAGCTGGTACCACAGCTGAAGCTGTACAGATGTGTCATGCACTGTAGCACGCACAGCTCCTGCATCTCCAGCCTATGACACTGTCCCTCACAGTATTCTCCTGGAGAAGCTGGCAGCCATGGCTTAGACAAGTCTCCCTTTGAGTAAAGAACTGGCTGGAGGGCTGGAAAGCTGGTGAACAAAGTTAAATCCAGTTGGCAACCAGTCATGAGTGGTGTTCCCCAAGGGTCAGTACTGGGGCCTGTCCTATTTCATATCTTTATTGATGATTTGGATGAAGATATTGAGTGTACCCTTGGTAAGTTTGAAGATGACACAAACCTGGTGTGAAGTTGATCTGCCTGAGGGTATGAAGGCCCTACAGAGGGAGATGGACAAGCTGAATTGATGGACTGAGGGTGATGGGATGAATTTTGACAAGACCAAGTGTCAGGTCCTGCAGTTTAGCCACAGCAACTCCAGGCGACAATATAAGGTTGGGGCAGAGTGGCAGAAAGACTGTGTGGAAGAAATAGACCTGGGGCATTGGTCAGTGCTCAGCTAAACACGAGTCAGTGGTGTATCCAGGTAGCCAAGAGGGCCAATAGCATCCTGGCTTGCATCAGAAATAGTGTAGTCAGCAGGAGCAGGGAAGTGATTGTCCCTTTGCACTGATGAGGATGCACCTTGAGTACAGTGTTCAGTTCTGGGTCCCTGATTACAAGAAAGACATTGAGGCCTCGCAGAGTGTCCAAAGAAGGGTAATGAAGCTGGTGAGCACAAGTCTGGAGCACAAGTCTTATGAGGAGCTGCTGAGGGAATTGGGATGGTTTAGTCTGGAGAAGAGGATTCTCAGTGGAGATCATATTGCCCTCTGCAACTACCTGAAAGGAGGTTGTGGAGAGGTGGGGGGTCAGCCTCTTCTCCCAGGTAACCAGCAATAGGACAAAAGGAAATGGCCTCAATTTGTGTCAGGAAAGTTTCAGGTTGGATATTAGGAAAAAATTCTCTGAAAGAGCAGTCAGCACTGGAACGTACTGCCCGGGGATGTCGTTGAGACACTGTCTTGGAAAGCGTTCGAGAAATGTGTAGATGTGGTACTAGGAAACATAGTTTAAAAAGCAATATTGATGATAGGTGGACAGTTGGACTGGATGATCTTGGAGGTCTTTTCCAACCTTACTGATTCTATGAACACAGAGACCCCTGATAGCCGGGACTTAGTACACTGTTTTGCATATCAAATAGATACAAAATTGTCAGCACTGAAAGAGTATGTAGTCCAGCTAGGTATACAATAGGCTGTATGGCAATTCTATAGCACATACAGGGAAACACTTATTTGAGATACTCATTCTTTCCAATGCACAAATAAGAAATCATCTTACAATGAGGAAACCAAAGGACACTCCTTCAACTTTCTAAAGTTTTTCTTGAGATGTTGATAAATAAAGGGCAAGTTCCTTTAAGCAGCTTGCTATGAATGCACATTGAATGCTAGAAGTTACCTTTCTGCAGCACAGAATTTCATTATTACGTCATTTAGATTTTCATGAGTGGCACAAAATGTGTCTGCAACAACATGCTGAGTGTAACCAGACTAAGAGCTCCAGGTTCACATTGTTCGGTTCTGTCTGATCAGAGCTGACACTTTCAGTAAAGATAAACAAAAATGCTGTGTAACACTTCTGACACTTCTGCATTGTCGATCAATAGCTTTCTCTTTCTACTGTGGAGTAGACTAATTCTTTCCTCGGTGTCTCTCTGTTGCTAGGTGTATCTCTGATGTCTCTTGCTACTTATATCTCATTTTGTTCCTTTGGTATATCTGATGTTATCTTCACTTGCTTATGCTTTCTCCTTTTAAGCTTTCTTTTAAAATGAGACTCAGCCTGGACTGTGTGTTCCTTTCTGCATAACAAACTCAGAGTTCTCACTGTCTGAGTTTTTCAATGGATTTTCATCTTTTTTTCACTCCGTCTTGGCCCACCACAGCCACAATGTTTAAATTTTTTTGTGTATAGCCACTAAGTTTTAGCCAGTGTTTTCCAGAAATCCTGACTTGGCCACAGTATTCTAACTGCCTTACTTGTGTCTTAGGTTCTACTGATTTTAATCATAGAATCTAATTTTCTAATTTTATCAAAGAGTCATAAAATTGTTTAAGATGGAAGGGACCTTTAAATGCCATCTAGCCCAGCTTCCCAGCAGTGAACAGGGACATATACAGCTGGATCAGGCTGCTCAGAGCCCCATCCAGCCTCATATACAATGTCTCCAAGGATGGGGCATCCACCACTTATCTGGGCAACATATTCCAGTGCCTCACTACCCTTACCGTAAAAAAATTGTTCCTCATATCCAATCTAAATCTGCCCCGTTCTAGTTTGAAACCATTTCCCCATGTCCTACCACAACAGTTCCTCCTAAAGAATCTGTTCTCTTCTTTCTTATAGACTCCATTTGTTTTACCATTAGTATACCCTAAAATCTCTTCAAGTAAACTTGTTTTTATTCTTTGAACTAATCTTTTCATTGCCAAGAATTTAGTTTTTCTTTAGCTATATGGAATCATGAGAAAACTAGGACTGTCCATTTGCTTTACTGGTAGGAAATACATTTCCTCATGTTGTGCCTTAATTAACGCTACTGAGTCAGACCATCCTTCAGAAGTCCAATTTTTCTGGCTATATCTACTTTTGTATTTCCAAATGCTGTGTGTATTACCTATCATTGGTACACAGTAACCACCACATAGACTGCCAGTGATTAAAGGGCTTACCTTTTTTTTTTTTTTTTTTAGGTTTGTTGTGCAGGGGTTGTAAATGTACTTTGGTGACGTACAAGTTCAAAGGGTCCTTTGTAAGGACCATTCCAAAGGGTATGGTACTTGCACAGTTACATGAACACATCTACTCATACGTTCTACCCTTTGGAAGATCTGATCTTTAGAGGAGTCTGCATCTGCTATACAAAACTGAGAGTGAACTAACACCTGACATATAACAGGTAACCTTATAACAAGAGGTAGTTAGAGGAACACTGGCTGACATGGTCCAACAAAGTCCAGCTCTGTACCACACCTTGTAACGACTGACCATAGTCAGGCATCTGTGGAGCATATTGTCATTACCTGGGAAATGCAGACGTTCAACAGGTACTTCATATTTTTACCAGATACTACACTGTGTGGTTCACTGCTGTCTTCATCATCTGCTTATCCTTTCTTGGTAGCAGTCGCAGAGCTTGCATTGTGAATTCTCTGCTTGAAGCAAAGCTAACAATCTCTGAATCTGCTCGTCCAATTATGTGATTGCTTAGCAACAACCTTGTCCCCAGGAACAGTGAAAGCTGGAAATATACAGACAATGTAACTTATTGAAAGACTTATGCTGACCAGTAATGTCCCTCCTCATTTCTTCTACCAACCATTCATATTAACATTGCTAACTACTTCGGCATTTTAGTCCCAAGTTCTTTCTAATGTAGACTGGGGAAGCTGACTTCTGTAACATAACTGCCAGTTAACTGTCAGTAACATAAACTGCACATGGGCCATGTCAAAGGTATTCATCACATGTCAGGTGTTTTTTTGCATTCAGGAAGCTTTATATGGTTTAACCTTGGAAGTAGCATATGGCACTGTAAAAAATATAATCAATAAATTAAGTCACACCCTGCATACCAAGACAAGAAGTTGTGTTTTTCATTTCATAAAAAAACCTAACTAGCTCTGTCCTATAGGGCACAGTCGTGGAGGGATGTTATGGCATGCTGCACAAACAGCTTAAATGGGCATCTCCTTTTCTGGGGATCAGGCTTTTAGGCAAAGTCAGTAGAAGTTCTCTTTAGAGAAACTGCAAAAAATTAAGGAGCAATTAAAACCATATGGCTTGTGTTTTGCAGGGCAATCTTGAAATATATGGGTTTTCAGAGAGAAAAGGAAGATAATGTGCTATCTGAAAACAAGATATTAAAGTTATTAGCTAAGGTCAAAAAACCTCAGTCTATAGTTTCATACTTTCAAGTTCTTCCAGCTGCTTAATTGTACTGTTTTCTTTCTTTTTTTTTTTTTTTTCCCAATTTATTTAATGCATGCTAACATCTCTTTTTTTTCTTTTTTTTTTTTCTGTATGAGTCAAGAAATATTTCAATGAAAGACTAAAAAAAATCACCCCCCCAAAAAATCCCACATCTTAAAACAGACATATTTTACATGTAGCACTGGCTGTATATAAGAAAAAAACATTAATCTAAAAGCTTTTCCAGTAAAGTATAACGAAGTCATTTATTTTTCCATTTTGAGCAAAACCAAAAATTCATACAATGTATGTGTTGTAAACAGTGAGGAATGACTGAATGATACACAAGCCTCTAAAGGGAAAGGTCCTTAACAAGATTTGTACATGCCTTTCTGCATCCTCTATTTAAATTAATTCTTCTCAGTGTAACTTTAATATGGAAATAAAGAAATCAAACACCTGGAAAACACAGAAATGAAAGTAACAACAGGGACCAAAATGTAGATATTGGAGCAGAGACAGGCATCCTGGACTTTTCCTCAAGATGAGGTCTGTGGGGAAAAGGAGAAAGGAGCATCACCAAACTTTATGCATGACTTCATGACTTACAATTCTATCTTTACAACATCAGTGAGACTTTTGTTATGAAGTCACTTTAGAATTGTAAAACTATTGAGGTGATTCAGAATGTTCCTTTTCAGGTAACACTCAGGTACGTTTTTGCTTAATCACAGTGTATAATTACATTTTCTGATCTTCAAATCACTCTCAGGACGCAATACTAATTAAAATTCACTACATTCTGATTACTTAATGCTAGATCTGTAACGCTTCACACTGATGGGAAAGATTTAACACTGTCATTCAAAGGTACTCACAAAGGTACACAGAATCATAGAATTGCTCAGGTTGGAAAAGGCCTTAAAGATCATCGAGTCCAACTTCAAGCTAACCATCCTACCCTAACTCTAACAACCCTCCACTAAATCATGTCTCTGAGCACCACATCCAAATTGTTTTAAATGCAACCGGGGATGGTGGCTCAATCTGACCTCACTGGAGCCTATTCCAGTGCTTAATAACCCTTTCTGTAAAGAACTTTTTCCTGATATCCAAGCTAAACCTCCTCTGGTGCAACTTGAGGCCATTACTAAATCAAACATTATTTGAGGGACATGGTTCAGTGGTCATGGCAGTGATAAGTTGATGATTGAACTAGATGATCTTAGCTTTCTTTTCCAGCCTTAATGATTCAATGATTTGATGAATGAAAGATTTCCATGTGGATCTTGAACAGCCAAACCCTGTTCTGAAAACATGTTAATCACCACTAAAAAACTCTGCAAAAAAGCAGTACAAGCATTTTAAACTTGTACACTTGCAGGTAGAATATTTCTGCACACTTACCTCATTTCATCCATGCCCACCAGCCTTTTCAGTGATTAGAAGACTCTCTTTAGTCTAAGATTTCAAACCCACAGATTCGATATATGGAGAAGCTCACCAGCTCATCCTACGGTTTTAACATCTACTTGACACCACCTTTGTAAATTAAGTAATCCCACTGTATTTGCAAAAGAAGAAAAGCACTCAGCCACCAAGCATGTGCAAAAAGAGTCACTGAATCATTAAGGCTGGAAAAAGACCACTGAGATCATCTAGTCCATCTGTCAAGATGCCTGAGTTCTTAAAGCCAGGGTTATACTCTTCCTTACTTCAGGAACACCCAACTTCCAGACATGGCTCATTTCTCAACCACTACATTTCACAGGTGCGTAACTGCATGCAGAAAAAAACCTCCCATGTTAGAGATCTAAGCAAGGAGGTGCTCATGGACTGTGAGCCTCCATGGGAAAGATGGGCACAGGGGGAAGCGTTGACCCAACTCTCCACTCTTTTTTGTACAAAAGCATTCTGGTCCAAACAATCAGTCATGAGATGGACACTTGCCTGAAACTCACCATGGCCTCCAGAAGGTGCCACCGTGATGGCAGTGATGGTAAATAAGTTGGGTGCTAGCAGCATCATCACTCTTCCTTGTGGAAGCTGTTCCACGTGTATGAGAGCACAACTGAGACACTGGCCTAGAGAAAAGAAGCATGAGAACCACCACAGTTCTGCATCCAGCTGGGAAGGACACTGTGTGACAGAACAGGGAAGGGAGCCCCACTTAAACATGAGAAAGGCCTGTGAGTGAATTTGGTGCTGAGACATGCTCCAGCAGTGCTGGGAAAGGTGCACAGCTCTCACAGAGAGGCAGGGCCAAGGAAGGGTACAGGCACAGGCATGCTGCAAACTGGCCAGATCAAAGACATCATGAATAATGATTCTGTATTCTTGAGATAGTCAATAATCAATTTGGAGGAAAGTGCTACTGCAAGGAGTTACCATGACCTTATTCAGGCCAGCAGAAGACAGAAGCTTTTCAGGTAATCCCCTCAGGTCCCATTTGTAGTTGATGAAAAAAGACGGGAACTTCTAGAAAATGATTCCTTTCATCCCAAAACTAATGGGTGATGCACACTGTTTTCTTGAGTTGCCCCTTTCCCTTCAGCAGTTCTGAATTCTGGGTGATTAGCACAGAGGTAGCTGTTTGAAGAGGAAAAATTACTGACCTCACTCTTGTTCCAGAGAGACCCAAAAGCCAAAGGAAGAGGAACAAAAAGCTCCCACCAAACCTGTAGCGCAAAATAATTTCTTGTGATATTGTTATGGCCTTGTAGAGCTCTTCATATTGACTGATGCTGCTTTTGGGATCTCTGCAGGGCAGCAAGGGAACAGTTCTGGTTCTGCCTTACCTCAGTGTGTTAGTGCTCTTAATGTGTTTTCCTTTCCAGTAACTGTAGAATAGGGAGTACAGTGAACTTGAACTAATTTCCTCTCCCCCTTATAACACACGGCAAAAGGAAACTCACCCTGCCTCATTTTCTGAATACAGACAATAAAAGTAAAAGAGCATCTACACCCAATCTTCACAGGAAGTGAAAGTGGCATCAAAGTCCTCGGCATGGCCCCATATATTTATTATTACTGCAGTATCTAAATATGTGCTTTGTCTCCAAGTGAAAACAGAATTTTATACTGGTCATAAGGATAAGAAAGCAGTTATATATATGTATTTTACATATGGTCCATTGAAAGTTTAACTTTGACTGTGAAGGCAGACGGAGTAACTTCTGGCAATTTGTTTTAGGATGAATAGTTTTCTCTTTGCCATGTACCAGTAGTGAATTATTCACTGTTGTGCTGTAAAGCTACAGTATTTTATAGGCAGGCAGTTAGATATGCAGCTAGAGTTTTAACTTAAAGTTTCAGTGTCTTGGCGTGATCTCCCACATGCTTTCTTTACTGCCATAAACCAAACCAACATGAGAAATACAAACTTGGCATAGCTGAGCAGTTAAATTATATTCTGTGATGCCGTCTTCACAACTAACATTAAATCACTTCATTTAGAAATGATTAAAACATATTTTTTTAAATGTTATTTAATTATTCTGAACAATAACTGAGTCCTCCTTGATTTCATATAGTTAAAATTTAAGTTTATTTTAGATTCAAGAGGGGAATAGACATGCAAAGATTTCATTTCCAAAAGTATCCTTTACCACAAAGTATAATCAGCTAAATAGCGAAAGACTATAGAGGCACAATTTTTTTCTGATCACTAATTGTATGCAGAGGATGGAGTCTAGAAGTGCATTTGTTCTTATACTTTTGGAGGGCTTGCAGACAAGATGCAGAAGTATCTTCATCAGAGAAGTGTTTGTTCTACTACTAAAACTCTGAAAATCATGAAATGGTACTACGTTATTATTGCGGATGCCCCGTTCCGGCAGGTGTTGAAGCCCAAGTTGGATGGGGGCTCAGGTAGCCTGGTCTAGTATTAAATGTGGAGGTTGGTGGCCCTGCATGTGGCAGGGGGGTTGGAGATTCATCATCCTTGGGGTCCCTTCCAACCCTGGCCATTCTGTGATTCTGTGATTATAGTACCACAGTGTGATTTTTTTAGTATTATAAGCAATATTTACCTTCTTCTCTTGAAGCATGTGGTATTCTATTTAAAGAAACATACTCTGAATTCTAGTTTCCTGTTCAGAAATTCTCTTGGAAAATCTATTTCCAGTAGCAGCAGCTCCATCTGGCATGGAAGACCATGTTAAAGACAACACAAATTGAAGAAAAGTGAAGTAATTTTATTTGATGACCCAGAGAACGAACAATTCTTTTGTTCATCTCATGTTTTCTGGATTCATGGAACCAAAGGAGAAATAACATCTCCTAACTGCATTTCTTCAATCAGGGTATCTACAATAGCCTGGGTAGGAAACATAACTGTATACCATCACATTGACTGTACTGTGAATTTCACTGATAACAGCTTTCTGTGGAGGCTGCTGTATCATTTAATAAAATATTCAAATCATTCCCATTGATACTCACTGTTTTTCACCTCTGGTAGCAAGAGCTATCAGACAAAACCAGACATTGTTGTAAATGAGAGTCTCCTGGCACCCTGAAATTAAATTTACTGAAACAATGAATTGTTTGTCATAATGCTTCTAGAATCATAAATTCCACAGGCAGTTGCTGGGCCAGAGTGACAAGGGACAATACTTTTGCAAAACACCTTTGCAAATCTGATGCCTATTTCTCCATCCCACAGGCAGAAATTTCAACAGGATGTGGGGAGATAATCATTGACATGACCTCTTCAGAAATACCTTTTATCCATGGGCTTGCTGCATCACTCCCCCATACCTGCAGAAAATAACAACAACAACAAAAACAAATCTCTATGAGGGAGAGAGGGGCACAAGAGGCACACAGCTCTAGAAAAGCCCTAGAAAAATTTATCCATCCTATGTCTCCTGATGTGAAATGTTCTCCCTTCTGGCAACTCTGTGAACATTTCAGTGGTAGATGTGGAAGAGGAAAGACTGTACAAAGGCTTGGATGTAGGGGAGGTGCAGCCCGTGTGCCACACAGATGCTCATGTTCCTCCTGCTGGTCTCCTTCCTCGTACCTGGGCACTGAGCAGCGAGTGGACTCTCTCACATACTGCTCCAGTGGTGTAAAGCAGTCAGCTTTGTTTGGATTATGCTCTACTCTTTAAATATTTTGACCACACATAATTCCTTCTTCAGAACTAACCTGTGGTTATATAATACTGCAGCTTACAAGCTCACCACTCTTCTGAACACTCAATGAATGTTCACCGATTCCTACAAAGCAGTGATATTGCTTATTGCTGAAGTATTCAGTCTTTGCTAAATTAATAGGTCCACATAATGGAGGCATATCTGATTGAATTTTATCTATTTACTTGAATGGAGACAGAAGCTGCAATGTTCTCTGCCCAGCATACACAATTAAACAAATGAATGTTAGTTACAAACATAACTTCTTCTTTAACAAATATTTTTCTCTCCAGTAAGTGCCACTGCTTCCATAAGCACATTATTACAAGCTGGCAACAGTCAAAAACATACTTATATATCGTTGCAATGGAACTTATTCTATTACTGCTTAGTTTAAAAGTGGTATTCAAATGTGGATTATGTGTGAATTCTGTCACAATTGGGTAAGAAAATGGAATGATTAAAGTTCAATGGATCTGTTCTTCTCAAAACACAGTAAAATAGGCTGTCATAAATATGCTTGTGGAATAATATGAGAATGTTTTATAGTCAATGTGCATTCATCAGGAATATTGTATTCACATTAATTTCATTTTATTAATTCTAATATGGAAATCTGAGCTTCGCTATGGTGCAACAAGAAATACGTAATAATATAAAATTTCAAAAGCACACAAATAAAATTAAGCCTTACCAGCTTTCGTTTCCCCACAGAGCACTGCAAATAATGTAAACAGAAGTTTTACTTCAGGGTCGGTGTAGCAGAACAAATTTTGCTCAGGCAGAAAGCCAAGAAAACACAAGTTCAAATCCCTACCCTTGGGCTCTGCTTTCAGCATGGCACTTATGCCCCTATGTAACTTGAAGAAAAAGCAGTGTCAGTGAAGGCAATGAGCCTACTTCACCATTCATGCTGTTTCTTTTTTATTATGGGCATAATCCTTCACTGTATCATTGTGGTGCTCTGAGGTCTCTCACCTCTCTCTGATGAACTGATACAGTCCTGACACTATGCAGCATCAGTGTTCCACAGTTTTAATACATTTATTTTTTGACATAAATGCCATTCTGCTATCTTAATGCTTCCTGATTTTAAGCACTGCTGGGCACCTCTGCATCTCTTTGACATTACAAGCACACTGGAGTAATGATTGGAGGAGTGCAACTGACTGCCCATCCCACCCTGCCAGTTTTTAGTGAATTTGCCTGGATTTTGCTGTTGTCTTCTGCTGTGCTGTGTACACACAGGTACTTTCCTCTTCTTCATTTTTTTTTTTTTTTTTTTTTTTTTTTTTTTGAGGGCTTGCCTATCTATGTAGACTCAGCACGTTTTTAAAGTTGGACCAGCTTTCATTGTGTTCCTAAAGCTGTGCACTTGGCAACTATCTGCACCATCAAGACTCCTTCCTGTTGATATTAGCTCTTGTCTTAGTTCCAAGAATTCCCCCTTTCCTGCTCTTGGCTTTGAGGACCCCTTTAAACCTGCTCACACTCCTAGACCATCCTTCACCATCACCATTCCTACTGCCACCATCTGCTCCTCCAACTCCCTCTCTTTCATCATCTCAGTCACATGTCCTCACTTTCAATGCATACTGCTATATGGAGTACACCAACACACAGCTGATCCTTGCCTTTCCCTGTCAGTAATATCAGTGTCCGTACAGTCTGCTTGCTTCTTTGTGAAGTGCTTTCTTCCTAGGTGCCCTAATTTTGTGGGATTTTTTTTCCCAACAATACACAAAATCTCTCCCTATCTTTGACAAATTCATTCTTACAGCCCTTCACTCATTAAATCACGCTCATTTAATCCTCCTATATGGTCATGTTCTTCTTTTAAGTGTAGTTCACTTTTTACAGGAAATAGGACCTATATCCTCTTGGTTGCTCATCACTCCAGCAACATTCCCGACTGATCTCCAAACCAGAAGTGGCCTTTCTAAACATTGGTGAAAACTCAATCAGTATTACTAAACTTCAGTCCAAACCACGTGCTTGCCCCATGTCTGCTCTTCTCCAAGTGGGCATTCTCTGTTACAGATTACCAGGAAGCCTGCAGTTACCTGTGCTTTGCTGTGTGGAAATTGCACTTTCCAGCAATCTCAGAATTCAGTTTTTTTCAAACACCGAGAAGTATCAGTATCATTCCTCAGTATCACCTTGATATTGTTATATGTAAAACATAAAACTTTTCAGAGACTTCACAGTCGATAAATGGAAAGCCTGTAATGTTTACAAAGAATGAAATTGTTAATTCAAATACATTCTAACCATGTCATCAGCAGGAGAGTACTGCCTCTCTTTTTTAAAAAGTTGTTTTTTTTTTTTTCTCTATGCTTTCAAAGTTCAAAGCATTACAAAACAGCTTGCAAAATACTGTTCTTCATCATACGATTGTAGACTATATTAGTAGCATGTGGCAGTCTTGCAGTAGAAGTGGCAAAACACTGTCAGTAGAGTCAAGACCTGTTTTGCATATAAATGCTGGTTTTGTTTTACAGTTTCGCAGTAGAATGATCCTGGTATACATTAGTCTGGAGATCATTTTCATTCAGACTTCTGGCCTTGTTATTGCAGCTGGACTGCTATATATGTTCTGGTTAATCAAAAACTGACTTTAGTATTCTTCTGTTGAAGATAACTTTACAAGTATTTATGAGTGCTTAGATTTAATTTTGGAAAGACTCATTATATCCCCTCAGTCCTACACAGATGGCAGCACTAAGTGTAGGGGGATGTGCACAGGTCCAATTACTCAGTATGTTACAATGTGATTTGATTTATTAAAAGTTCCACCAAAATCAGTGAAGTAGAAGTAAAATCATTGACTTCTCTGCCACGCAGGGGACTCCACGATAAAACAGAAGATGTAGCTACTATGTGTTGGCAAGTCCTACATTCATGACTTAATGTGTATCAACATAGAAAGGTACCTAGCTTCCTACTTTTAATGCACACTACTTTTTTCTTACAATACCTCAAGCTATCTTTAATAATAAACATTCTTACTGCTAATTGATTTTTATTTTTTTTAATTGTCCCTCAGTTGCCATCCCACATGCCATTTGCCACATAAGATGACTGCTCGTTGGTAATCACTTTCCTACTGAAATTCTTGTTGCAGGGTCTTGCGTAGCACTATATGCACCTGGAGCAGCCCCAGACCATAAGAGCTTTTATAGCATTAATTCACCGAAGCAATGAAACTGTTATATCTGCTGGCAGGTAATGGACAAGTGATTTGGCATAGCTGTTACTTATGGAAGTGAAAAAATAGTCACATCCTGGGCAGCATCAGGAAAATACTGGCAACAGTTGATGATCCCATCATTCCTCCCTACTTCACACTGTTGAAACTCACATGAAGTGTTGGGTCCAGTGGTGTTTCAAAAAAGACATGAACAGAATCACAGAATCACAGAATCACAGAATCACCCGGGTTGGAAGGGACCTCAAGGATCATGTAGTTCCAACCCCCCTGCCTAGCAGGGCCACCAAACACACACATTCAGATCAGGTTGCCCAGGACCCTGTCCAACCTGGCCTTAAACACATCCAAGGACGGGGCATCCACAACCTCCCTGGGCAGCCCGTTCCAGGGCCTAACCACTCTCCTTGTATAGAACTTCCCCCTAACATCCAACCTAAATCTTCCCTCCTTCAACTTCGATCCATTTCCCCTAGTCCTGCTGTTGTCAGCCCTTTTGAAGAGTTTACTCCCCTCGTGGGTGTAGGTTCCCTTCAGGTATTGATAGGCTGCAATGAGGTCACCCCGCAGCCTTCTCTTCTCCAGGCTGAACAAGCCCAACTCCCTCAGCCTGTCCTCATAGGGGAGGTGCTCCAGCCCCCTGATCATCTTAGTCGCCCTCCTCTGGACCCTTTCCAAAATCTCAATGTCTTTCTTGTACTGAGGGCTCCACACCTGGACACAGTACTCCAGATGGGGCCTCACAAGAGCCGAGTAGAGAGGGACGATCACCTCCCTGTCCCTGCTGACCACCCCTCTCCTGATGGAGCCCAGGATCCCATTTGCCTTTCGAGCTGCCAGAGCGCACTGCTGGCTCATGTTCAGTCTCTCGTCCATCAGGACCCCCAGGTCCTTCTCTGCCGAGCTGCTCTCAAGGACCACTCCTCCCAGCCTGTACGGGTGCCTGGGGTTCTTCCGGCCCAAATGCAAAACCTTGCACTTTGCCGTGTTGAACCTCATTAGGTTCACCCGAGCCCAGTCCTCCAGCCTGTTGAGGTCCCTCTGAATGGCATCCCTTCCTTCCACCGTATCAACCGCACCACTCAGCTTGGTGTCGTCAGCAAACTTGCTGAGGGTGCACTCAATTCCCTCATCGATGTCATTAATAAAGATGTTAAAGAGCACCGGTCCCAAGACAGACCCTTGGGGGACACCACTTGTTACCGGCCTCCACCTGGACATAGAGCCATTGACCACCACCCTCTGTCTGCGGCCTTTCAACCAGTTTCTTACCCATCGGGTCGTCCACCCATCAAATCCACTTCCCTCCAATTTGGAGATGAGGATGTGGTGGGGGACCATGTCAAAGGCCTTGCTCAGGTCCAGGTAAATGACATCGGTCGCCTTCCCTTCGTCCACCAATGCCGTCACTCCATCATAGAAGGCCACAAGATTAGTTAGGCATGACCTTCCTTTGGTGAAGCCGTGCTGGCTGTCTCGGATCACATGCTCATTCTTTATGTGATCGAGCATGTTGTCCAGGAGGATCTGTTCCATGATCTTCCCAGGCACGGAGGTGAGACTCACCGGCCTGTAGTTCCCCGGATCCTCCCTGCTCTAATGAACTTACTAGATAAAGTCCAGAAAAGGAATAAAAATGCAAAGGACCTGGAGAATCTATCATACAAGAAGAGGCTGATCACATCACTGCATTTCTGTAACAGAGATATCTAAGGTATTTTATTTAGGAACAACCCCCTCAGCACTTCGCTACATAAATTCCTCTCAGGAATACACAGATGGAATCAGAAATCAAAAAGATACAGGATCCCACCAACCTCTGACGTTCTAAACAATCATGACAAACAATATTTTTCCACTGTAAAGTTGTACATGAGGTGGAAGTAAGCCACAAATATCTGTGCTTTACAGAGCAAAGGGTGCCTTTCTACTGGCTTTCACCTGTAGCATTCCATGAGCCTGGACTTTATTTCTATTTTCCTGAACTTCCCTAGCCCATCCAGACTATATCTTTTTGAGTTCATGCTCACACAGATCAATCAAACGTGCTCTTACATGAGGACCTTTTGCATAGCTACTTAGCTACTGTGGTGGCCTTCTCACCGTGTCACCTGCCTGCCACTTCCCTGAGGGCCTCACAGAGTGACTCGGTAACCAAGCTGCCTTTCAGCAACCCTCAATAGTAAACCTTCAATTCAAATGTAACCAAAGAGCACAACCAGGGAGTTCTTGTTTCAAAGCGCGTAGAACTTAATGTGGAAAAACACTGTTCTCCACACTCTTCCAGTTCTGGGAAAAAGTATGCTGGGAATTCAGCACAGTCCTGCATCCTTAGTTCTGTCTTTGATGCCGCAGAAGCAGAACAACACTGATTGTTATTTTTATCTCCTTCCATACAACCAAATTTTGAACAATCAGCATCGCCCAGGACTGAATCATACAATTTCTGGCAAGTCTAGCAGGGAAGCAGAGAGAAAAACAGCAAACATACAGTGAGGTCCTACATAGCTCAAGAGTCAAGCTTGAAATCTCAGTCACGGAGTGGACTTTTCACCCCCTGTGGAAGAACAGACCAGATAAAATGGTATAGCCTTACTTCAGTATGGGAGCAGGTGTAACAGTCTTACAACAATAC
>NW_024884364.1:62961484-62989765 GCF_019232065.1 Centrocercus urophasianus | reverse complement strand
TTTTTTTTTTTTTTTTTTTTTTTTTTTTTTTTTTTTTTTTTTTTTTTCAATACTAAAACCAAGCCCTAAAACTTGTTCTGTAATCACAGGCAAAAGCAGGTAGTATAAGCAGTTGGAGGTGGATGAAGGTGGATGAGGTGAATGAAGGCTTGTAGAGCTCCATTTTCCACATACATCAGCAACTGACTGTATGGACTCTGTGATAATGGTATTACAAAGTCTTTATATGAATTCTATTAAAACCTGAATTCACAGAGTTGTGCAGGTCTGTACTGAATGCAAAACTCCACTTTCATCAACTTTCAAACTTTATAAAACACAAAATGATTAACACACAACTTATGAGTCATAACCCACAAAACAACAGCAATCGTATCTATGACTATGATTTTTTATTACATTCTAAATATCCACAGTATTTGAAATCTATAAAGCTTGAATTATAACTTTCAAGATTAGCCCCATGACAGAAGCATCCCCTGGTTTTAAATGTCTGGCAGTTTCCATTTGTTACTGAAGAGTCTTGAGAAAGATTTCTTGTTCTATTTTTCAAAAATTCCATCTTCCCTGAGCTACCCAATGCATTAGCCCCAGCAAGGGGGGAATGCTCATGCTCATGTTAACTGAAGGGTTAAGATTTGAGAAATCCTCCACATCTGGAAACAATGGTTTTGCTTCTAGGTGAAACTTTGCTATCTGCAACATTCAAACAGCTTCTGTGCTATCATATGACTGATGGCAAAATTTCTTATTAAAAAATGACTATTATCTGCAAGAAAACCAGAAATGTCTTATTAATTCTTACAACACACTGGATTTGAAGAAAAATTAAAAGAATGTGATGGAAAAGCAAGCTTCATTTCAGCAGTCATTAGCAAATGAACTCTCTATTATCTTCAGCTGAGGTACAAGAACAAGTATTAAGCCCTCAGGTCTGCAAACAGGTTCCCACGCTGAACAATGTGAAGTCATCACTCATCAGGACTCTTCATGGGCTGAAAACCAAGGAAAGTGTTTGCAGACCTCAAATCAAATGTGTCTAATGAATTATATCTCTCTGCTAATGAAAAAATAATTAAGACAAACAACTGAGCCATTCCCATTTTAAAATTAATACTGGTTGTAAGCGAATGTTTTCACAGATCATTTTCTAAATGTTAAGAACTGCTATTCATATAAATCAGAATGAAAAATGAATGAGGTACAATGCAAAGGTAGAGAGCAGATGTTACAAGCACTAATCTTTCTTATCAAAACCAGGATAAATCTGTACTTACAAGAGAGGAAAAACTGTAATAAAATGTTTATTATTATAAACATTTTATGTTTATATATATTATTATATTTATATATATATTTATATAAATATTTAATATATATATTTTTATACATATATTATTATGTTTATTATTATAAAATTCTCACTGTTTGTGAGAAATTATTTAAAAATATGCCTACAACCATAAACCCAAGTTTTATAACAACTGTTGAACAGCAAAGTATGCTACAGAAAGTTTCAAACTGTTGAGATAAAAATGTCAAATATCTATGTCCAAATGTCAAATATCCATATCCATGTTCAAATTCCAGTTTCAAATGTTCATGAAACAACAAAACATCATCATCAAAACACCATATCTTCTTTAATAGGTTCCACAGATTGTGAGGTACATATGCTTCCCCAAGCAGTACTTTTGTAGTATATTACAATTACTGATTATTATAATGAATTGGCTATCACTAATTAGAACACCTATTAACCTATCATTGTTGGATCATGGTGTTTAGCTTCATTTTTTAAAATCCAATATTGACTTCGTAGGGAGATTTCAGGAGTATTCTACTGTTAGCTGTAACACACCTCCGTTTACAAGGCATGTGTTATATTTTCTAACTGGTGCTGAGTTACATTATGTTTATTTCATACAGAAATTTTGAAAAGTTAGCCCTATCTAACTGATATGTGTGAAAATATTAAATTCTGCTTAGCTTCATGGTGCAAAGGAAAACAACAGGTCGTCATACCCTAAGAAAACATCCTCAGAATAAAGCTGATGGGTGCCATTTGCCCAAGTCCATCTCCCTGCCAACGTAGAGCATCACCAGAGCACTCAGCCTCAATCACAAACAAGCAGTGAAATATCTGTGTTTGCCTGTTTGCATCAGATTTTATTTATTTATTTATTTATTTATCTATTTATTTGGCCTTTATAAAGCTCTGAGGTTCACTGGAGAAAACAGATTTATTGCCAAATGCACACTAATCACTGACAGGGATTAACAGGTTTTACTCCTCATTGAAACAAAAAGTTACTTCCATAGAATGAAACATCTCCAAAATGTGATATTTCAGTTACAGTGCTTCATTTACATACTGCAGTTAAGACAAATGGCAATGTTATCACCTGAGAAACAATTGTAGAGATTTAATATTGTCTGTCAGAGGAAGGTATATCAAATTAGTTTCTCAGCTCTCAACACATTCTTCATTCTTGTCACAGAGTAAACGTGCAGAGATGCTTCACATATCACAAGGCAACATGGCACCTCAGGGTCAGGACACAAAGAAGTGTCTGCCAGCAATCATGAATGAGCTTGATGGTTCTTCAACAACAAGATATTGAGGACCAAGCCTATACCTTGAGCACAACATGTATCTGCATATAGGAGCTGGAATCCAGTGTTGTCCTTTAGTCTTATTTGGAATCCCTTTTATGCTCAAGAGCTCCAACTTAGGACATTTTTACTGGCACAGTCAGCAAGTTACCACCTTGACAGTAAGTACATCCATATTTAATTCTTCACAGTGTTTACAGAATAACGTGACTCTGTTACTAAGAAGTAAAAGTAGGCACATGGGGGAAAACAGTTTCTCATTGGTTCTGTGGGCCATAAGGCATGCCTGCTGAGCAGTATAGCAGAAATTCAGAGATACTTCTGATGCTTAGCCATATATTTTGTGAAAACCACACTAAAGAAAGAGTTGTGGGACTAGTGATTAAGGGTTTTTTCCCCCAAGTGCTTGATTTCTGATAGGCATCACATCACAATTTTCCCTGTTAAACTTTCTCCAGATAAGCCATTCAATTGCTTTGTTCATTCAGAGGGGTATAAGTTGATTTGATACAGCATCTTTCTTATCTGAACTTACTTCAAAGCCCTCTGTGCTAGGAGATCAAGCAGCATCTGAAAGATTCTGTTTACTTGAAATACTCAGTTGTGCTTCAGCTTTAATCACATATCAGTATGGGACTAAAATTGGTCTGCTTTATTTGTGCCTGCTCTGAAACAAGAATCTCTGTATCAGGTCAGTAAGATAAACATCCTAATCCTGACACCTCACACATTCATGACTCTTTTCAACTTGGGAACCAACTTTTGCTGAGCTCCATCCTTCCTTACAGTATGAGTCAGTACCATGGAGAAGTTCTCTTCTTGCTATTAATGAACAGCTGAAGACACTCAAGAAACTTATGCCCACAAATGCATCAAAGAAGCTAAAGATGATCTGTCAGTGTGACTACAAAGCCCAAAATCACAGCAGATTAGAGATGACACAGCATGAGTTCGGATATAAGATTTTTAACAGGCTAAGAGTTTAGAAGGATTTAAAGGAGAGAAAAGCAATGCGGAGATTTGTCTTCTTCCTTTTCAAAAAGCAAAAAGCTAGAGCATCAAAAGAAGCTCATCTCTGTGTAGCTGAAAGTATCACAAAAGTTCCTTGCCAAGAAATAGAGTAATGCCAGCAATGGGAAAAGAGGGTAAGGGAAAAGGAGGAAATTGTCATGATTCAGAGAGGCAATTGCTTCCTTTTTGTCAAATTTCCATATGCTCGTTGGCTTTTCCTATCCCCAGAATTGACATCGTCAGGAAAAGAGAAATACATTCTTTCCTCTCTTCATCCTCAGTGCTAAACTGAAGTAAGCTGTATTTTCTTCTCTTTATGCACCCAGCAAAAATTAAACTAGCAGTAGTTTCCCTCTTCTGCCACAAGGCAGCTGTGTAGGGAAGGTGCCACTGAGGAGGGGAGCTCTCTGTAAAGTTCGGTGGAACTCAAGTGTTCTTCAGCTTTCTAGAGAACGTTTGATCATGCCAGCCAGACTCCTGTAACTTAACACAAAAGATGATGCACTGTCTCTGCCCATGTGACCTTCTACCAAAATAGCTAGCAAGCCCTTGTTGCTGCTTTTGACACCCTGCTTCAATAGAGTCTTGGACATTAGCTCCTCATTGACTTATAGAATCATTATTGTTTAGAGCTAGCAGTTATTTCTCCCTCTCCCAGAAGGAAAATCATAAGAAAGGTAATGTTCTCATTCAGAATAGAAGTGTAGTTTACTGATAACAGAATCATCAGAGCATGTGACTGGCTCTAGAGCTTAGTAACTGAAAAAATATCTATCTTTAGGTTCCTAAGTCATATCCAGTCTGGAATGAGAGCAGCTTTAAATTGTTACCATCTATGACTGTGCTTCGGCTATCCCTTATGAACAGTTAGTCTCAAAGCATTTCTGTATGAAAACATTAGCCAGGAAAGCAGTCACTGGTGACTGTCTTGGGCTGAAAAAAGGAAGAGCTCATAGGCTTCAGATTGACATATATTTTTACGACACAAAAGATACAATTAGATCCATCCTTCCAAACAACAGGCCTAATACTCTGTTCAGATATAAATCCACTAATGCAAGGATTTCATCCTCAGTCAGTACTGTGCAGCAGATAGCACTTTCTCTTAGTTATACAGTAAATGAATGCAGTTGATCTTTCACAGACAGAGTAGGCACATCCACTCTGTGTAAAGCCTGAACAGTCCTCCACACACTACACAGAGGTATTTGGGAATTTCCTTGTCTATTTCAGTGTCAGGCCCAAGTTACAAACTGCTCAGTGAAAATGTGTCACTGGCTGTCTGAACTACGACACCTTATTTGTCTGTTTGTCTGACAAATAACATGATTCTATGCTTGAACAACAGCCTTTAGGAACACATAGCATATTGACAGAGCCATGTGTAAGGCTCCAAGAAAATGCCAGGAAGTTTCTAAAAGTTCACAGAGCCTACAGTATTCCCAATTTCTACAGTGACTTGTGGATGAAATTATCAGCAGCATTTCATCTTCATATTCTCTTCTGATTCATGTTCTTTACATGGAACTAGACCCCCATTTTCAGACAGACCATTGCTTTGAAATCACCAACATGATTTGCAACTTAAAGACCCTTTGGTTCTTTGAGCAGTATTTTACCTTTTGCTGAGCTGTCACACAAGACAGGGACAATGCGAATGCAATGTTCCAGACAGCAAGCTCCCTTACTCAATTAAAGACTGTTTTTAGCTTTAAAAAAATAACTGCAAAGTTCATCTTTCTAAGCTCCATGTTCCATGCTGAGAAGCAGATTGAAAGAGGATCAATGTCCCTTTTCCTCCTACACATACAAGTCTCCCTACAAGTGCACAGTGGAACAGGATTTCTATGTACTAGCGCTGCTCTGGCGTGGATCGGCTTCAGAGTTGACTCTCCAGCATAGTTTTCCATTAGGACACAAATTTGACACTTTCAAAGCTGGGTGTTTCTTCTACATAGCAACACAGAAACATGAACTGTTCTGCATTGGGTTGGCGTTGAGATATTAAAACAGAATCTTCAGCTAAATTAACAAAAAATGACCGGAAAATACAGCGCAACAAATTGTTCTCCAAAATCTAATCTTAAGCAGCAAGGTTCTCACTAGTTTTACAGTCTGCATCAAATGGACCTTTCTACATACTCAGTCAATCCAGGATGTCTGCACTCAGACTTCAAGACTAACAGTGATTTTGGCCTGCTATGTCTCTGATACACACATCTAAGTATAAGTAACTCGTAAATCACATTCTCATTCTGCTCCACTACCCAGACTGTTAGCTGATTATAAGTGCTGCTATGCTTTATTTAGTATAATAGGCTGTAAACTCTCATTCAAAATATTGTTCTGGTTTAGAAATCTGTTAAAAATATTGAATTACTTTTTAAAAGCTCTTCACAATAGGTCTTCTTAGGAAATTTGATTCTTCCTACAAATAAATTATTGCAATTATTTCGGTACAGTTATGTCAGTTTATGAAATGAATTGCAGATCAATGGTCTATTATCCATTTTGTGTGTTATCAACATGGCATAAAAAATCAAATATGAAATCAAATGCCATTTTATTCTTTAACATTTGTTGATATGTTTGTTTGTATTTTTTTTTCTTAATCTCAATTCAAGCAGCATAATGTCATGTTTCCAGATGGTGAAAAAGTATTATATTTGTGTGTATTATGGTTAAACACTACTAAGAGATCCTAAGAGACAGACTAAAACCAACTCCAAAAAGACACTGTAGAGCAGTTCTCAAAAACAAGATATGCTTTGCTAGCTACTATACGATATGAACTTTTTGACATACTTTATAAATGTCTTGCAGCTGGATGTTCCATCTCCCAGGGAGACTGAAATTACGTTTTTGTAACTCTGTATAATCCTTGCTGATTGGTAGAATTATAAGATGCAGTCTTGCTTCAGCGTAATCAGTACATGGAAAAGGGTTATGCAAGTGCCTGAGGATGAGCATTTCATACTTCAGATGTGCTATCAAGCCTGGACCATGGAGGCAATTTTCTGTAACGTTTTGAAAAATGATAGGCCTTAAAAGTTTTCCTTTTTCTGTGACACTGTGTAGTGGATGCACCGCTTACTTCTCATTCTAGTTATTCTGCTATTTCATCTCTTTCAGTGTGGTGGTGGGAACAGACATTTTTGTAGACTTTCTTAATGCTATCAAACATTATTACGGAGGACAACAAAAAAAACAAAAAAAAATTCTTTTAATTCTGATGCTTTAACATTTGACAATAGGAAAAGTGATTTGAACAATTTTTAGAAACCTAGCATTTTTCTGTAAGAGAACAGAACTGATTCCCCAGTGTTTCCCATCACTTTTCACTGGCATAGATCTGATTTCACATTCATTACAGACATTTTTAAGTAATGGAATGCTCTAGAGAAATCAGACCGGTGCTTTTAGTCATGATAAACTAAAATTAAGAGAAGATGAAATTATTTTGCAGGAAGAAAAAAAAAAAAAGAAAAAAAAAAGAAAAAAAATCTGTCTATCACAAAGACACAAGTAAGCCTACTTAAAAAACTGACTGCTTCATGTTGTCAGGGAGTCTTTTCCAAATTCCAAAGCACTGCTGATTTCTGTTGCTTCCCCCCAGTGCTGAACCTACTCAATATACCCAATAAGTATGGGTTTGATTTTGCACCATGTATTCTAAATGGCTAGTGGCATCAGAGGTGGTGCTGGAAACATTTTGAGAGACCTTTTGATCTAGAATTTACTTACTTAAATGTGAACCTGATTCTTCACATGTCTTCAATATCATTTTAAAACTCCTTATAGTCACAGCAGGCCCTTTTTTGATACAGTGGGTTTGCCCTGGGCCCCAGAAGATTGCTGTATCCATTTCCTTCACTCCCATTCCAATTCTATATTCTTACCTGCAGCACGTCCTGTCCTTTGGACTCCAGTGCAGCTGCCATGCCAGCTTCTACTTCTAACCCACTTTGTTGAAATCATAAAAAAAACCACAAAGTGCCATGCCATGGAGAGGTAAGATATTGTATTCATAGCAGGATCTCACTGTTTAGCTTATTTTCCTATGCTTATTTCAGTCCATTTTGAACCTCTAGAGGAAAGCTACCAAGATGAAATCCCTACTTTAACTCCTGAAGCTCCTTAAGTAACTAGATTGCCAGCAAAAAGTTTTACTGATTCATTTCTGTCTTTCTTAAGAGCCTCAGAGGAGATATGTGTAATTTCAGTGGTCCTAAAGAAAAAAATCTTGGTAAAATGAGCTATGCTGCAAAATATTACTTCCTTTATGACATCACAGGCACTGAGTAAACTCGAACCACATCTCTCTGTAAAGTAGATAATTCGTATTTCAAGGCAAAATACGAGTATTCAAATATCTACATCAAGTAGACATCAAACACATTAAGGATCTGCTCTTTTGTCTGGACACATTTCAGACTGAGAAAGTAAGAGTGAGTTTGTAACAGCTGACAATTCAAATCTCAAGCAACTGAGAAGCAGAGCTTTGTTTACAGAGCCCTTCTTGGATGTATTAATGAAAGTATTTGATGCACTTCATTTTATATATTCCACATAAATTCAAGTACACTGATAAGGCAGAGAGTATTGAAAGCTGAGAAGGCAATAAAAATCGAGATCTAGTAATCTTATATTCTAGCAGAAAACAAAAACTTGCCCATAAACAAGCTATTCAATTTCAGGGAAGGAGAGGCAGACACAAATGTACTGAAGCTTTGTGATGCTATGAACTTTATCCGTGCAATATACATAAAGTTGCATAGCATTTGACTAATATCTACAAAGTTTATCAAACATAAGAATCAGAAGAATACAACAGGAAGATATGTGAAGCAGCACTCTGCAAATACTCATCCACCTGATGTGGGCAGTAGTTTGTGACCTTCATCATCATCATTACTGACAAGGATGTACTTCTTCTCAAATATTATTTTTACATAGTCAAAAGCCATCAGACTTACTCTAATCTCAGAATTCCAATACTAATTTATTATGCAGATATGCCTTTACTGAATACCCTTTTCTAAAATAAAAGATGCAAGCCCATCTCAGGGGACCACAAACTACATGAAAAGTAAGACTGAAAAATTAGTACAGAAAAAGCAGAGATGTAAAAATACAATTAAAAGTTCTCCCATTTCAACTAATCTTAGTTCACCTTGTTTCGCCTCTCATCATCAGAATCATCTTTTCTTCCAGTGTTAAGATACATTTATCAGGTAAAATACATCAAACTTAAATGTATCATTATTTCTTTCTTTTTTTTTTTTTACCAGAAAGTTGAGGGCTTTTAATTACTTTATTGTCAGCAATAGTTGGAACTTAACTTTTATTGCAAAATAGTTTCAATTTACCTGTTTTGTCTTACACTTGTAAGGAAATCCTTACTTGGTAAGAATTTGTTCTCTAATGTCAATCGATACCTAACATTTCAGGGCAAATGTTCAGCATGTCATTCAACCAGTTTTGTCAACAGCAGACAACTTCAATTTGCATGTTAGAATAAGCACCATGAAATTGATGACTAAGTAGACTGAAAAAGTGCTATTTTGTGAATTTATGGATGTGAATTGCAATTGAAAATACCTACCTTTGTAAGTTACAGTGGAACATAAAGGTAACATTTGTAAACATGAAATATACTTGAATTATAGTGTAATAGAGTCACAAAGAAATGAGTTTGAAGGTCATTGACCGATTCAGTGATGGCTAAATGTTCATAATAATCCCAAATAACAGAATAGCATTTAAGCATGAGATACAACAGTACATCTCTAGTGGAAAGATTATACTTCAGAAAACAAATGTCCCACTGTGGTGCTATTAAATGAGAACTATTTAATATTAGTGCAATTTGAAGAGTGAGTTAACTTTCTTTGGGGCTTATGCTCATACCAGAGCTTCATCAAAGCACTGAGCACCTAACTGAAGCCTCCTTTCTTCATGAGTCCCAGAACAAAGCTTGCATTTCCATGACAAAGATGAAGCCAGCGTAAGAAACATTAGGAAACATACCCCACTTCAAACATGTTCACTAAATCCTACTTAAATACAGCAAGAAAAGCAAGACAGTTCTTTTTAAATCAGTGAACAATGTGGATTCTTTGGAAAACTTGTTACACCTTTTTTATCTATTTGGTGCTAGGATCACGGCACTGTCCAACTGCTACCAAAATGTTTGCTCCTGAAGAACTGCAACAACAACATCGCGTACTGCAACTCCACTTAGCTTGTAATTAAAAAGCTAAAATCATCGCCACATCTGTCAGTTCACCAGTATCCCAAGGAAACAAATGCCAACAACACACTGCTAGATAGTTTGTTCTTCAACAAAACAAAAAGGATGCTTCAATTGAATAGACTCTCTGCTCTCATATTAGCAAGTACTAAAAATGCTCTATTATATGCTAAATACATTCCATTCAAATGCACTCAGAAATTTCATTGCGTTATCATTCTTTTAAACAAAAGCAATATTATTGATCTCAATTCAAGTTTGAATGCAGTACAAAGCAGATTTTCCAATTGGGAAGAAAATTGGAATTCAGTACATGCTGCATTTTGTCTAACTAGCATTTACCCACAAAAACAATTTTTCATTTTAGAAATTTCTTCTAAACAGAGTTAATCCAATCAGTAACAAAGACATTAACAAATGTAATGTGCAAAAATATTATCTCCAACTACAGCAATAAAACACGCACCAATATTAACACGCTTTGAGAAATAAAACACTGTATTTCTGAGAGCCAAATGCAGAGGTATGTTAAGTGAATAATAAAAACACACTTGTGTGTACTAATTGGATAATGACATATATTGCTGTGACTGTCAGTTACCACTGTGCCTTTAAAAGTTCCTTTTGCTAAGCATATAATTTCACTGTTAAAAATGAATAAAAATCTATGTAACTACCTCAAGACAGCTTTCCATATGGTACAGATTTAACTTCAATATTACTTAGAAAATAATACCCATTGTAAATCTTTGCATTTTGCATTCTTGTTTATATCTGCCAAGGGTATGTTTTGTTTTGTTTTTCTAAACTTTTCTGAGTCCTGGTGAAAGTTTATAGAGTTAACATTATATTCCCTTCTTCATTGGAGTTAAAAAGAGTGGAGTCTAGATTACATAGATGTTTCCTGTAAGGAAGCCCTGGGGAAAGCTTTTTTTTGCCATCAAGACATTGTCTGTCCTCCAGTCTTCCCATCCCATTGAAATCCTCAAATATGGCACAACTCTGATCACTTCTCAGGCTGCCTCTCCCCCCATGCACTCTGATGGGTGTTATTAATGCTACTCTTGTCACCAAGGCAGGGACACTTATCAAAATTAAGGTAAATCCTGAAGCAATCCTCTGCTTCAGTTCATACAGCAGGTAAGACTGAGGAATCCTGCTCTCATATGCAAACGTACCCCAAAACAAGCATTTCTGCAAGCCTGGGTCTGAATCCAATTTTATTTTTATTACCACTCAGAGCTCAAGACTATCGAAGCCATCAACCAGGTGAAAGCACACACCAATACAGAACCCAGGGAGGTAATCTGAGGAATTCAAACCAAACTTTGCCCTCTGCTCCCCACAGGCTGAGGCAAAGAAAGAAGTCCCCCATACAGGACACGCTCCCGGAGTTCTCTGCTAGCCCCTTGCCTTTGCCCACGCGAGGAATTTGAAAGCATCCCGCAGCCATATCGAGACCCCCTCGCATCAAGTCGCAAAGCACACTGCGACAGCAAGGTGCACCATAAAACACAGACGAGCACCAGCGCCGGATCAAACCCCGACAGCGAGTTCCCAAAAGCACGCAGGCGAGGCAACATTTCCAAGAGCACCCGGCAACAGAATGGGGAGCCCTGGCTCTGCCCCTCGCATCGCCCCTGAGCCCCGCTCAGCTCCCGTGGCTGAGCACACGCCATCCATCCTCCGCGGGCTGGGGGATCGCTCCCAGCCAAGTTCGCCCACCGCCGTGCGCCTCTAACCTTACCCTGAGGAGAGGGGAGAGCCTTCCTCCCGCGCTCGGTAGTCCGGCTGCGCGCGGGGTGCAGCGATGGAGAGCGAGGACCTCTTCAGTGATAATCAGCTCTGAGAGGCTGCTCCTGTGAATAGTGTACATCCTGTAGCAGCAGGCTCTGCTTCTAGCAGCTGGCAGCAGCCTTCGCGGGAGCAGTGATGAGCACAGCTTGAGATCTTCCACAATTAACCAAATATTGTATAGCAGCAACAAATCAACAACTAAAGCCCGGCTCGCAAATAAAAGCAAAGTACAATTTCAGATGGGAGCTGAAAGCTTAAGTCACCGAATGCTACATTTCTTCTTCAAGATTATTCCAGCAAGCTCCTTCTGCTATTTTTACTGTACCATAATGCACTAGGTCTGGCTTTTACCCTATTGAAAGAACATGAATATATTATTATCCACACAAAAGAGCAGGTTATTGTTTATGAATTACCAGCCTTCCCAGCAACAAAGGCTATTTTCATAAGAAAACTCAATTTCATTTTAGCTCCAATTTGATTACCAGCTGAAGAAAAGCAGCCCTGCGCCTAAACCTCAAAGGATTTTTATTCATACCATTGAATGGGCTTTATTGCTTCCTTTTCAAAACTGATGTAGAAAGCTTTTAGAGTAAAACATTGACAAAAAATTATTGCGCTGCTATTTTGTGCAATAACAGAGCTGAAGAGGGGCAATGATTTCTCAGTCATCCTTCACTGTACTTCAGAACAGTAAAGGCTGGAATTAATGACAGACCATAGAGAGGAGCTAAGCCAAGGTCTCACAATGCATGTCAAATCTAAATGATCACTATACATTGAAAAGACCCAAAAAAGCCTGCAGCTGATTGATTCATGGCTTTCACAAGAAAGACAGGCTTGAAGAGTTTATTGCACCACAATTTACTCTGAATTATCATAAAAATGAATGTAGAGGCTGAATGTCACCCCGGCACACTCCAAAAACACACATCCAGGGACAAAGTTCACCCAGGAATTATAGCAGTGCCGTTCATGCTACTATAGTTAAGGGTCTGTCACTTTTCTCCTATTATAGGGGGTTTTAGCTCAGCTGTAAAGCTGTGCTCCAGAATGAAACTTGGCACAAAGGTTTCATTTGGAGGGAATATAATTTTTTTAAACAAATGTAAAAGGAAAAAAAAAAAAAAAAACAAGCTGACTGTTTTGAAGTTAAACATTTCTGAAAGCTGCTTGCTGATGTCTGAAGCTTTTTAACAATTGTGTAACTCAAGATTGGGTTTAGGGTTTTTTTTTTCTTTAAGAAATAAAAATTATGCTGTCAGACCAAAAAGGGAACAAATCCATTTTGCTGTATCGGACAAAAAGATTTGAAAATTATTGATTTTTTTTTTTCACATGGCTTACAGAATATGTGATAGAAGAGCAGGACTGAATTGGAGCGGATGGGCTTTGCCAAAGACACCTGGGTGCTGTAGTACGAACACAGCCTCTGTACCATCGCTGCGATCTGAACTGGTTTCGCCACTAAATTAAGGACCGTCCCAGAAATCCATACACAGCACATCAGAATGACTCAAATGCTGCACATTATGAGACAATTTCCGTGTCTTTACCCAGCTACAGCAAGAACGGAACTAATTCATTTCTATCTTCTAATGGTTTGATGTCAACTTTTGAAAAGCAAAAGAAGGAAATATACTGTAATTATTACAACAAGTCCAAGTTGGGGTTGTGCTGGTTGGTGCATTTGCCTGACATAAAAATGGTAAGAACCAGATTAATTTTACAAGTAAACAATTACCATCTTGTGCTATGTTCCTTTTAATTCACTGTGTACTTCTAGAGTTAGTGAGCCTAAGCAGAGGGTCAGGACACAATCTTTGGGAACTGGTCTCTTAAAACTGCAGTGGATCTCAAACCAGGAATAGCAGAATGCTCTGGATTTCCTCTCTGGTTCTTTTTTTTTAGCATGAGAACAGCTCACAATGAAAAAGAATCTAGCTAAAAGCAGAAGCTGCTCCTGAGGTGCACATCTAGGCTCAGGCCTGTTAAAATTTCAAAGGGTTTGGTCCTGGATGCTCACTTCAGTGAGCTGAAGTTTTTCTACTGGGATAACAAGCCTACTAATCTTTGAGAAATAGAAATTGGAAACTAAATATGAACCTTATTTGTAAATGTTGGTCTTGTAGTACTTTCACTGGAAGTATATAGAGTTTATGAAAGCAACACAAGCCTGAAAACCTTTGCTTTGGCATCAGAGTCAGCGAGAAAAGGTGTGTGCTTACAAAGAACCATATTTTAAGCTAAATTTTATAGTGTGATTTTACTGATTTTATTAGAGCTGTTTCACAAAGTCAGGTCCCTACCTACAAAATACAATGCGCACGCAGACCACTAGCTCATAAAAGCCAGGTACCAAGAAGTGTACAGCTCAACTTGTGGCAGTCTCATCCCACTCACACCTCAAACACCTTCATTCTTTCATTTTATGTTTTACTGTGTTTGAAACTTCTCTGAAGAGTAGGTGGAAGTGGCTTGCATTCCCCTGAGGCATGACTGAGTGATAGCAAAACCAGTGTGGGAAAAACAGGAAAAAATGGTGTCCAGACCAAGGGAAAAAAAATTAAAAACAAAAGAATGAAAAATTGATCAAATAGCTTTCAAATAAAAACATTCTAATTTCATAGTGTTTAAATACACTTAAAACATTGAGAATGTTGCATGATCAATCACTCAGGCCTGACCAGAGGGGTGGACCCCCAAAGCAATGCCCACATCCAGCACCTTCTCCCAGTTGCTAACTGTCTCTATTCAGGACAAGTAGCATTCACAGGAGGTATAAAAAGCCCCACCACACAAGGTACCCAGCAAACCAATGGCAAACAGTCCTCTAATGCTTGCTGTGAAGTTCGTACTGAAGAAATTTGACAGTATTTTACACGTTACTAAATCAAATGTCAATTTACTTGTATAAAGGTGTGAGCTGAGCTGGAAACCTATGGCTAATTTGAGTTCCTCAACATGCACAAAAGACAGATGCTGTCAACTGGGAAGATACACTAGAATGGAGCAGTCATGGTTTTGTGCTGAGTGCTCTGTCAGGACAGTAAGAAGGAAAATAGCCCTAGGGCTTGTCCACACCGTTCTGTTAGAGTATTGCACAGGGCAAGCAAGAGAAGCTGCTGTTACTATTTAAAAACAGGAGTTCCTTAAAATGATTGACTTACTCCTACAAGGTCTTCCTTACTAATCTTTCCATGAGACTGATGAAGAGTCATCCCTCCCATACCTTTGACAAGATATGATGGGAGTGTCCTTAATCACACAGAGAAGAGCAATACAAACAGAGGATTTCCAGCAGATTCTACTCTTCATTAGGCCTTTTCCTCCTCTCATTTTATCTTTCCATAGCCTTTGCCATAGACCCTTCTAGCGTTTCCCATCTTTTCAGGTTTAACTTCAGCAGCAGGCTTATGCTCACTCCCATCACAACCTTCCATTCAAGAGAAGGTTGTTATTTAATATTTTACTTTCCCAGCAGGTCCTGACCATTCTTTTGCCTTCACTCACTCTCTGTTAAGAGATTGGAATGATCCAATACAGGAGGGAGATGGTACAGACATTTCTGGGCTCAGACTTAGGACCTTCACCTCAAAACAAAAGTGCTGAAATGTCTGAGCCATTTGACTAGTAAAATCACTATTTAGCTAATATACAAAAACTGTCCCTTCTCAAAATAAATGACATACTATACCTTGAACTGTTTAAAGCAGTCAGCACCAAGTAATCCTCATCAGGCAATTTTACCATTTCCATACAAGTCTAAGTCAAAGCACTGTCAGTTATTTTCTGCTCTCCAAGTCCACAGGTCACCTTGCACTTCAGCATTCAACAGGCCTTAGAAAGAGCTTAGGTACAAGACCGCAGGTGTCTCTAATACATGAAAGAGGAAGGCAAGGAATTACAGAACTTCAAACTAGAACTTCATCTACTCTTTTTATACTATTTGCACTTCTGCCAGAATTAGAGGAATTTCACTTTTCTTTTTATTGACTTTTTCATTGTTCCCATGTTTTTTTATTGTCTGTCCTCTGAGAAAGGCCCTAGACCTGAGCCTTCCAGCAGCCAGGCCACGGGGCTGCCCTCGACTCACCAGAGACAACAGGTTTGCTGTCTGTTGTCTGAAACAATATGTCCCTAATCACATTTATGCTTTTCTAAGTATTCCAAAAGACTGATTTCCAGCTAGTGTGAGACAGCAGAGGGAACACAACCCACTATGCCTTTTTGTTAATATAGAGATGGTCAGACCACATGAGCTTAAAATCCAGTTTATGTCTCTGTAAGGATACAGGCTATTGTCTCTCCTTGGCAGAAATTGTTTAGCTCTAATCAGAACAGTAAGTATTCATGTAAGAAAAGCAGATTCTATTTATTAGAAATGCTATTTAAAATCAGAAAGCGAAACTCCCTGAAAGACTTAGCTAGCAGAAGAACCCACACAAAGTAATGTAAAAAGAATGTAAGGAAAGACTAGTTGCTGTGAGGGGTATTCTAAGCACAGAAAAAGCAAGCTCAGTTCAAGGGTAGGCAATTAGAAACAACTCCCTGAAGCAGATTTGAATTGAAGAAGATAACTTGGAGACTACTACGGGGGACAACTTAACTAAGCTATAGCTTTAAAACTAGTGGAGAGTAAGTAGGTGGGAACAGCTCCAAGCAACAGCAGCTGTGTGGGGCCAGTCCTAATTTCAAAAGGATCCCTGAAGAAAATAACTATTTGATAACTAGTCTTATTTATAATACAAGGCAGGCAGCTACACCTTGTTTCTCTGGTTCTTCTCACTGTGTTCTCAGCTGAGAGCAGGTATGTTTGAAAGAAACAACCAACCAACCTGTATGTATGGCATTAGCACATTCTTTTAACTTCCTTTGTTTTTCCTCAGGACGAACAGAACCAAAAATATCTTTTCTACTGATATTTCAAAAGAAATATAGTTCTCTAAACTTCACTGTTGTTGTTTGTGACAGGATACAGTTATATCTGGTGCAGTGATGTTGGAAGAAGTTAGCTTCATTTGCACTGGGGGGGGATCTTTTTTGAAAATGAACAAGGAGAATTAAAAAGAAATGGAAAAGGGAGCTGATAGCAAAGGTTGAGGAGAAACACAAAGGGTCTATTGGACAGCATTTCTATTATTCTCTGTATGGTGCATTAAGTGCATTACAGCAAAAAAAAAAAAAAAAAAGGACATTTCTTTCCTTCTCTTTAAAGTCCAACATTATTGAACTTGAAACCTTTAACTGTGAGCAAAGCTGTGGTTTTTCTCTAATACAATTCTGCTATTGATTTCTTCATGCATTTCATCGGAATGATTGTGACAGTTAAAAAAAAAACACATTACCTTGATGAAAGATACAATTTTCCTCATGGAGAAAGGCACGTGTGATGTATCAGGCATGTGAATCTTAAATGATGTACAAAAAAAAAAAAAAAGACAGAAATATAAAAATTTGAAGAAATTTGATCCAATTAACCTCATCTTTTCTAACAAAGAAAGGTGCATTTTTAATGTGTCTTAATATCCTAGCACAGAAGAGAGCAGCTGTTGTTGTACCACCCAGTAACTATTGCAGAAATGTATCTTCCCATTTCTCATCTCAGTCTTCCCAATTGCACATCAACTAGCTTTGGGTTGCAGAATCATATGATAGAATAATAGGATGGTTTGGGCTGAAAAGGACTTCAAAACCCTCCCAGCCCCACCCTGCGCTGCCCAGGGCCCCATCCAACCTGGCCTTGAGCACCTCCAGGGATGGGGCACCACAGCTTCTATGGGCAGCTGTGCCAGCACCTCACTGCCCTGTGGATGCTTTACAGCTTTAGCACACATTAACAAAGCTCCTTTTTCTTGCAGACATGAACTACATGAAATTCACAGATTGGAAGGGCAAAAATAATCATCTAACCTAACACTGTGCATTATACACAGTGTAAGATTTTCCCTGTATGTGTTATTTCAGGTTTAAAAGCTTTACTTGAATTGGAATGCATGCATAAATTCATCTTGAGTTGAAATTCGTGCTGTGAAGGACATTGTTGTTTCCCTTGATAAATTATAACAACGTTTAATTTCCCACACTGTCATAATTTCCTTCCCTGTGCCTTTCCTTCTAGTTTTTCAGTTTTTTTGAAGAGACTCCAATCAAGCATCCAGAGGCAGAACATGCTCTGGTTTTGGTCTCATTCTGGGAGCAAATTCATGTGAACGGTGCTGCCATGTTTTTTTCAATCCATATTTTGCACATCCCCAGGCATACCTGAACCAACTGTTCAGGTTGGCATGCTGGCAGCGTTAGGCCTCAAGTATGATGGTATGATATCAGCAAGATAAAGTTTTGAGAAGATATTTCATTTTTCATCTTACAAAGCTTTCTCCATGAAAATACCACAGGAAAGGACTCCCCAGGCAAATCTGCTCAGCCCGTAGTCCTTTTCTGAAGTGTAATGTAAGCAGTTCTACATGTCCAAGCACTGGGAACAGTAAGAACATCATGATGCTCTTTGTGAGCTCTAGCAAAGATATCCATAAGTAGTCGTAGCCAAACTTGAAGAGACCTTTGGTATATTGTTCTGCAACCCTATCCATTTCTGTGTAAATATCTAGGAACAGGATAGAGAAAAGAAGCAAATCTTCAATTCAGAATGTGAAATGCACAGCACAGGATGTGGGTAACTTTGTTTCCTTTCAACACCCTTTCAAAACAAGAAACCAAAGGCTATGTGCTCTTTGAGAGGATATCCATCTCAGGGCCCTTTATTTTAGTTTGGGCAATAGCTTACTCTCCATGAAGCTGTTCCTTACTCAGTCACATATCTTCTTTAAGAATTAACGGCATGAATTGAAGTGTCACAGTTCTTCCATAGAATCATCTGAGTTGGAAGTGATTCCCCAAGGTCACATAGTCTAACTCTCCTGCAATAAAAAGGGACATCTACAGTTCAATCAGACTGCTTAGTGCATCCACAACCTCTCTGGGCAACCTGTGCCAGTACCTCACTACCTTTATTGTAAAAAACTTCTTCATTACATCCAGTTTAAAACTCCCTTCCTTCAGTTTGAAACCACTTCCCCTTGTCCTGTCACAACTGACCCGGCTAAAGAGTGTGTCCCCTTTTTTTTCCCACAAACTCTTCTTTATATTAAAAGGCCACGCTCAGGTCACCCCAGAGCCTTCTCTCAGCCCCAGCTCTCTCAACCTGTCATCATAGGAGGAAGTGTTCCATTCCTTGGATCTTTTTTGTAGCCTTCCTCTGGGCACATTCCAACAGGTCTGTATCTCTTCTGTACTGAGGACTCTACACCTGAACACAGCACTCCAGGTGAGGCCTCACCAGCGCAGAGTAGATGGGCAGGATCACCTCCCTATGCTCTGCTGGCCCTGCTTCTTTTGACGCAGCCCAGGATACAGCTGGCTCTCTGGGCTGCGAGGGCACATTGCTGGCTCATATCCAGCTTCCCATCCACCAGTATCCCTGAGCAGAGCTGTGCTCTATCTTTACATCCCCCAGCTTGTACTGATAGTGGGGGTTGCCCCAACCCAGGTGCAAGACATTGCACTTTGATATGTTGAACCTCATGAGGTTTTCCTGGGTCCATTGCTAGAGCCTGTTGACATCTTTTTGAATGGTATCCCATCCCTCAGATGTTTCAATCTCACCACACAACTTGGTGTCATTTACAAACATGTTGATTCCATCCCGCTGTTGATGTCATTGATGAATCTGTTAAAGAGCCCAAGTCCCAGCACTGACCCCTGAGGGACACCACTCTAACTGATCTCCATCTGGACGTTGAGCCATTGACCACCACTCTCTGGACATGATCTCACAACCAGTTCCATGTCCATTGAACAGTCTACTCATCAAAACCATATTTTTCCAACTTGGAGAGAAGCATGTAATAGGGGACTATGTTAAAGGCCTTAACATTTTAACATCTAACCCAAATCTCCCCTCTTTTTGTTTAAAGCCCTTCCCCCTTATCCTAACACTATTGGGCTGGTAAAAATTTGATCTCCCTCCTGTTTATAAGTTCCCTTTAAGGATGTTATGGAGGACTGTGTCAAAGGCCTTACTAAAGTCCAGATAGATGACATCACATCAGTGGCTCTTCCCTTGTTCACTGATGCAATTACACCACCATAAGAAGTGATAAGGTTGGTCAAGCAGGACCTGCCCTTGGTGAAGGCATGCTGGCTATCCCATATCACCTCTTTCTCTTCCATATAGCTTAGCATAACTCCCAGGAGAATCTGCTCCATTATCTTCCCCAGCATGGGGTGTGAGGCTAACAGGTTGGTAGTTCCCTGGATCATCCTTCCTACCTTTCTTAAAAATGGATGTGATATTGCCTTTTTTTTTTCCAGTCACTAGGGACTTCATCTGACCACAATGACTTTTCAAATATCATTGAGAGCGGCTTGGGCAACTACATCAGCCAATTCCCCCAGGACTCTGGGCTGCATCTGGGACACCTAGACATATGGAGGTTCAGATTTCTCATGCAATCTTGAACCTGATCTTCACTTACATCAGGAAAGGGCTTCCCCTGTTCCTACTTATCAAACCATTCAATCCAGGGCCACATGTAGAGCAAGTACTAGCAAAGGCTAAGGCAAAAATGTTCTTGAATACCTCAGCCTTTTTGTCTGTTGTTACTAGTGTGCCTGTTTTGCTCACTAGAAGGGTGTGCCCTCCTGGACTTTCCTTTTCCATTTGATGTACCCATGGAAGCCTTTCTTCTTCTTTGCACCCCTTGCTATGTCCAGTTCCAGTTGGGCCTTGGCCTTTCTGACTCCACTCCTACACAGCCCAGCAGCATCCCTATTCTTCTCCCAGGTTACCTATCTCTGGTCCACAGAAGCCTGCAAAATGACCCCTTCTGGGCTACCTATTCACTCACCATAACATTGGCTAAAACAATTCCTGGCCCGGTTCCATGCCTTCCCTGTGGTTGCAGGAGAACATCAAGCTGGATGTGCTTTTGCTTTAGTGAATTGCTGGGAAAAGATGCAGAGCCTCAGCCAGGACTGGCAAAGTATGAAATACAAACTGCATTGCAGTGTACAGTCCACAGGACTGAGAGGTGTAGCTCGATCCAGACCAAATGAGGAATTTTCCCTGCAGAAAAGTAATATTGGGAGACCATGAAAGATGGAAAGTGTAAGGTGCACCAGGAACAGATGCTTCAGTCTTGGCTGAACATGAACACAGACTCACCAGCAACAAGGCCTTACCAGGCTAAGATCACCAGCTAGCGATGTTCTGATTTTGAAACACCAAGTTCTTCAAAGTTAAGCTATTTAAACTCTATGTAAAAGGAAGGATTGACCTTCCTCTAGATAAAAATCCTATATTTATAGCTCTTACCAAGAAATAAAAGGTACAGTTTTGAGGTTTTTTTCATCCTTGAAGGAGCTCTGTCCCCTTGGAAGAAAACTCCAGCAGAGGTTTTCATTAAGAAGCAGCATTTTCCCCTTCTCTGCTATACTTATCACATCAATAAACTCAAATGCTCTACCTGAAGCTGGAAAAAAAAAAACCAGCATTAGAGTAGCATTAGATTTTTATGTACACCTTAAAATCAAGAATAACTCTTGTTACTATTTTTTTCCAGCTTAACTCACAGCACTCCCTTTAAATTCTGAGTAGGAGCCCCACTGAGTCTTAAAATTAAGCTCCCTTAGGAAAACAAATTCAGAACTACCATACTGTGCCTCTTGAAACTATTCTGAGAAAGTGTTCCTGCAAAACAATGCTTGCAAAACTCTTGACAATGTTACAGTGTGCTGAGATTTCCCAGTATTACTGTAGTGTTACTTCAGTGATGCTCACTAGTCCTAGAGAGAAAAGACTAAGATAAAAACCCAAAAAGGAAGAGGGAAAAAGTCAATTTGGAATAACTATCTGTTTCTGATTTTAGCAGATAGCCAGTAAAGGAGGCTATATTATATTTATATTATATTTCTCCCACTATATCCACCCAGTTTCATTGAAGAGCACAGGGATTTCCCAGGGCATATAACTATATTCAGTAAACCAGTAATAGCCTCATCCTTGAGCTTCTCCACATCCTTTTAAATATTTTATTTGTTTACCATATCCTACAATAAAAAGTTACATAATTTAATTACGCACTGGTTTGTTTGTTTTTTTTTCAAAGACACAGTTTTGAGTTACCTGCATGGTCTGCAGTCCTTCTTCTGTAAAGACAGTGGCTAACAATTGCCTTGTTATCCTTCTGGATGTAATTTTATAGTCTTTCATCTGAATTCAGTTGGAGATGTCCATTTATAAACACATTACACATTAAACATAGAGGATTAATTGGAATTTGACATTTTCACAGAATCATTTGAATTGAAAGGGACTCTTAAAAGCTATCTGGTCCTACTGCTCTGCAAAAACAGGAACACCTACAGCTTGATCAGGTGCCCAGAGCCCCATCCAGCCTGAAATAATTCTACACACCTGCAAATGATGCTGTGTCTCCCCTTGTCAAGCGCAAGAGGACAAATTACTATTGGAGGAAAAAGAGAGTGTTATAGGAGAGTGGTTTCTTTCCAAAATCCACACCTAAATTAAACTCCCCTAATAGCTCAGCTTGGCTGGTATTTTGGCTGGTAAGCCATGAGTCTGGGCAAGCATTGCATCTCTTGGTGTCCTATCACCCCTCTGTACATGTACCCAATGTACAAATGTACAAAAAACAAGGACTTGCTGAGTTGAAGGATGGAGCCTGTCTCTCTGGAGTTAGAAGCCTTTGTGCCTAGATGCATTTTCAACCTGCATTCTGCCTCTTCAGAAGACTCAGCCGTGAAGGGAGGTTTGGGATCAGCTCTCCCATCCACACTAAGATTTTGCTTGATATTACTAAGATTAAGTAGGATAATCTTATCTTTTATTATCCCAGTAAATTTTATCTGCGTTTGTCTGTTTTAGTACTATTTGATCACTCCATTCACTATCTTAATTTTGGTGAATTTCATCCAATGAATTATCCCATTTTGTTGTCTGGGGACACTGAAACTTAACATAGGATTCTATAGAGTTTCACCAGAACCACACAGGAAGTGACACCTACAAGGCACTGTGAGTTGGATTTACCACGCAACTAGCAAACTGTTTGTACAAATGTCTGTTCTCAGTACAATAACGTGAGCTTTTTTTCCTACCCATAATACCAGGAAGTAATTAAAAAAAAAAAAACGCACACAGATATGTAGCCCTCTGTTTTGCATTACAGAATTCTTATAACTAGCTTATAATGGAAAATATCCCTGAGGGAAAATCAAATTAAAAATTACATTTCCTTTGCCATATACTTAAAAATATGTAAAATACCATGCTAGAACAAGCACTACTTCATCTGCTGAAATAAGTAGAATGTTTAAGCTTCATGTCATCTTCACTCAATATGAGCATTCCATGTGTCAAGATTAATTCATTATTCGACAGGCTTTCCTGCAAAGCATAGGCACAGATTGCTTTTTTGTTGTTGTTATTTTGGCTTTATTTTTTGTTGCTTAGCCATTGTTGTTCAGAGGAACTGTGTTTTTTTTAATATGGAAAGTGAGAGCATTACATTTTTAATTACCATTTCATGACAATGCATGGTAGGGGTACCTGGCCCCTGAAATGTGAAGCAGGATGCTTTGGTGCTTGATTCCCTTTGGAGAGCACAGATTAAGAGGGGTGCTTTAAAGCAGTGAGCTAAACAGCTCCAAACCAGCCCCTTGAGAATTTCTTGCTGTGCATTTTCATGCAGGGCTCAGTTCTTCCAGCACATGTTGAGCTGGCTTTCTCCTTGAAGATTCATTCCTTTAAAGGCACATGGAGCAGCTGGTGGACCTTCAGCAACAGTAGACACCAGCTAATCACCTTCTCCAATC
Source organism: Centrocercus urophasianus (assembly GCF_019232065.1). Lineage (NCBI taxonomy): Eukaryota > Metazoa > Chordata > Aves > Galliformes > Phasianidae > Centrocercus > Centrocercus urophasianus. The sequence goes on along the minus strand of NW_024884364.1, from coordinate 62,966,190 downwards.
AGAGAAATTCATGAGGAACTTGGCATTTGAGCTGGGTGGCACTAGGTACACCTCTAAGTTGAGATGTCAGTGCCTTTAATCTGCCTGCATTTCAGTTTGTGTGTTCCTACACGACCTATTGGATCCCTCCCTTAGTTACACAGGTTTAGATAATGTTTGTTGATCATCATTACCCATCCTTAAGGAGTGAGGAAATACTCCATAGATGCAGAAACCTGAAGTGATTAATCATAGAACGATTAAGGTTGAAAAAAAGCACTAAGATCATCTAGTCCAACTGCCTACCCATCATCTCTGTGTCCACTAGACCATGTCTCGAAATCCACCCATGAGAAAAAAGATTTGTAATAGAATTGTTAAGATTGGTATGAATGGAGAGTGATTGGGCACATCTGGATGCTGAAGTGCCAGAAAGAAAATCAGAAGTAAAACTGCAAGCATGGCAGCTGGTGGTAGCACCTAGGTTAGCAGATCTGCAAGTTCCTTGCATTTGTGACAGGCGTACCTGGACATTCAGATGGAGCATACAACTTATCACTTGTCAGCAGGGAAGCACAAGTGGAAAAGAAACAAGTTTCACATTAAGATTTGCTACAATATCTTCTGGATGTCAGCACAACTTTCGGATTGGACTTCAACTCCTCTCTCTCATGGAAGCTCTAAATGTACTGATGTACTTGAGACACTTTAGTCTCCTATCATATGTTTTGGTCCCATAGCCTTCCAAGGTAAGTGATGAGATGGGGCATGAATCTTCACAAAGCCTGCCTTTTTTCTTGTGAGAGGAAGCAAGTACCTCATTGAGGCACAAATCATAGAAATTACTCTTGACCAACAAATCTCCCATTTTGGAGACCAGTTGCTGAGAATTTGATAGCTGTTTAGAGCACTCACAGCAGATCTGCCAGTGCTGTTAATGAATTTAGGAGAGATTTGGCACTTGAGATTATGAGAAATTATTCTTGATCATCAAGGATTCTCCTCATGAGGTTCACCTCAGTCACACTTGCTCTAATGGAGACAAACTATTGGGATACTGGTAGTGACTGCTGTTGCTGTTTAGCTGTTTACAAGCATTGCAGTCACAATTCCTCCTCCGCAATTCCCCATGAGGGAGTTAAATGCATTTGTATACCTAGGTTGTATTTCAGCTGACAAGTGCTACATGCAAAGGCTAATAGGAAAATAGTCCCTGAGCCTTCAAGTATATTACCTGTGGTAAATTAATCATTTAATATAGGTATACATTTATGTAATATTTGCCTAAGTGTTGCTCTGAAATTCTCTTTGAATAATGCACAATGAGATTTAAATGTTTTCCTCAGCTTTCCTTTCACGAACATATTTTCCAGATTTTTGCTCGTAATTCATTCCATAGCTACATTTCATCTGCTTTGTGAAATTTTACTACCTCAGAAAGATATAATTTGCATAGAAATGAAATACAAACAAAAATGCTGAAGAAAAGAGAAGGCGATTTAAACTGAGTATAGCGTCACAAACAATTTCTTTCATAGGTGCTTTCAAGTGCAGTTGGAAGTAGATGTTTAGAAGAATACTATCAAAGAACATGCTGTACCAAGAAATGGTATATTATAAACCTGATTCAAGCAGCCACATCTAAATTCCACATGCAAGTGGATTGAATGATTGACTGATTATTACTGGCATTTATTTCACAGAAAGAAGGAGGCTTGGTAAAAGTGTATTATTCAGTCAGTGGCGTGCTATGATGGATAAAGAGGTGAAAATCACAAACATTTAAATCCAACAAAAGGAAGAAGCCAAGGAAAGCAGTGAAAAAGAGGAGAGAAAATTTATTGCTAAGTGATCATCTTTTAGTCTCATCTATTGATGGTCTACTCTAGTAAACAGTCTCAGAAACAGAATCACAGCTTGTCTTTACAGCCCAAAACATGAGGAAAAGCTGTAATTAACAATAAGATATCACACGAGTCCTTGAAGAATCAATAGGTAGAAGCATCACTGTTTTTAATCTGTACTTTAAAGTCAAAAAAGAAATACATGGAAAATTATGCCTTGGCCAGAATTTATGAATTGCTTTCAGGCAAAGGAGGAGCAACTACTCTTTCTTTTCTTTTCTGCCCATGGCACATGCACTCCCGTTGATATTTGTTTTACTAGCAGGACAGGTCTTTGTTGTTTAACTCTTGCACTCTGGAAAGCAAATAAAATTACAGCAAATATTGGACTCGTGTGTCAGGGAGCCAGTGTGCTACTGGTGTTAGTGCTACTACTTCAACACATTGTACCACATAAACCAGGCATGTCCAACCTGTGGCCTGCTTGCCAGCCCAGCACAGCTCTCAGTGCAGTCACCTCTGGCTCTATGCCATCATGGCAGCTGCTCTGTTCAGCCAAGCCAAACCATCAGTGCGCTATTAGCGCTGTCTGCGCTGAAAGCAGGGCACAGGCAGGGCACTGGGCAGTGCCAGCTCGAGAGATAGCTAGTAGTTTTGTAGACTTTGATTCACTGACTGAACACAGTCCTGTGAACAGCAAAAATACGGAGCCATGCTTTTCTGCTGCGATAAAGGAATCTGAGAACATTTCCAGATTGCAAAAGAAGTTTTGTTTTTTTGTTTACAATTGTATTTTCAGTTGACATAAATAAGTTACCTGCACATTTTCAAATGGAACGTATACAGTTTCAATCAGAAATTCAACTCAAAGAAAAATTTTATCCTTTACCAGGGAGACATAATCCTTCTCTTACTAGAGAGAGAGAACCCTAACTTCACAGTCACTCCTTATTCATGCTATTGTTTTCATAGAATCAAAGAATTCCTCAGTTGGAAAAGACCTTAAAGATCATGGAGTCCAACCACAACCTAACCATACCACCCTAGCCAACAGCCCTCCGCTAAATCATGTCCCTGAGCACCACATCCAATGGTTTTTAAACACATCCAGGGATGGTGACTACACCACCTCCCTGGGGAGCCAATTCCAGTGCTTCACAACCCTTTCTGTAAAGAAGTTTTTCCTGATATCCACCCTAAACTTATCTGGTGCAACTTGAGGCCATTTCCCCTTCTCCTGTCACCAGTGACCAACCCTGCTCTCACTGTAAGCACCTTCTTTTGCAGTACATATATTTGTGAACAAATATTCTCAATGGTGAACCACAGGAACAGTAGAATTTCATCAAAAATCTCTAACACCTGGAGAGCTCATGAGAACTGCAACCACTGCCACTGAACCTGACATTGAGATATTAGTGTCACAAAAACAGGGTCACATACGCCACTTTTTCTTAAAAAAAAGTAATAATAATAACAGTTAAAATTAATTTTGTTACTTATATATGTTAACTATGTTATGTATTTTACAATGGCTGCTCCAAAAGAATTGTGTCCTATTTTGTTATATTAGCCCATGACCTCAGAGGCAGATGTCACTGGCATGGCAGTAGAGGCTGAAACCTTCTCACCAACATTCCACCATATCTTGTTGCCCTGTGACTGATGGCAGCAGAGGGGCACTCTGACAGAATGGTGTCTGACATGGAAGAGCTGATGATGCAGAGGTGTGCAATGGGATTTCTCCATGCAAAAAAAAAAAAAAAGTTGTATCCACTGGTATCCATCGATGCTTGCAGAATGTTTATGGAGACCAAACGTAAAATGTGAGCACAGTGAGGCAGTGGTGGTGCATTTCCACAGCAGTGACAGTGATTGTGAGTCACTTGCACTGCACACTTTGATGCCGAGGTGCTGAAATTCAAGTTCCAAAGACCTGCTACTTTTCTTCTCCTTCTACCTGTCCTTCTGCCATGTCTTCATGACATCCTGAGCTGAAGCCCACAAGACAGTGAGGAGACATGATCTGGAAATAACTCAACCCTCAGACGCTCTGCATTGGTCCATTTTTTCATAAACAAAAGCAGAGGGCATGCTATACCAAAATACTTGCGCATTTAAGATCCCTCCTGGTCTAAATAAATAAACAAACAAATAAATAAATAAAAGAGAAAAAAAGAGTCATCTTGCTGGCTTTAAAATACATTCTAGGAGATGCTTAGCATGAGAAAACATACAGTCAGCATCACAAAATTTTAAACTGAGACAGGGGAAATTTAGGTTAGATATTAGGAAGGAGTTTTTCACACAGAGTGTGGTGACACACTGGATCAGGTTGCCCAAGGAGGCTGTGGATGCCCCATCCCTGGAGGCATGCAAGGCCAGGCTGGATGTGGCTCTGGCCAACCTGGTCTGGTGGATGGAGATCCTGCACATAGCAGGAGGGTTGAAACTAGATGATCACTGTGGTCCTTTTCAACGCAGGCCATTCTATGATTCTATGAAAATCTGCAGTGTTTCAGTGTATATATTAAGCAGGGAAAAGGACTAGGTCAGTTTCTGAGACACATCTTTGAGTAGAACTCATACTTTGTTTAGGTTTGATGTGTCCTTAAAACACAAAGAAAACAACCTACTTCTGTCTAGAATAACTATATACCCACACACATATATATGTAACTCTTTTTTTCTTATTATTTTTAACCTAGGAATTTCAGGTTAAAAAAATTCCCATTACACATACAAGGCAATTTCTGAACTGCAATCACTGACCTCTTCCCAGATTTGAAACTATACCTAATCTATGATGACAGATCACCGTAACTGGATAACCTGCAAAATGTGGTTCACATAAATTCTGGAGTTCTGTTCCTTTTTTTTTTT